>NC_071517.1:916590-1219621 GCF_027887155.1 Malaclemys terrapin pileata
AGTACAATTCCAGGGTTACACCGGGAGAAGCCGGCGTCCCCCAGGGGGAGGATGAAAGTCACGAGGGGGCCCAGGGTCACTAGCCACAGGGATTAATCCCAGCCCCATGTCCACCAGCAAAGGCTGCTCCGTGGCCAGGCCTGAGCTCAGGCTCAGCAGAGCCGCTCACCTAGGGCAGTTTTCCAAAGTTCGGCACTGGGTCGCTCTGGTCAGCACTGCTGACCGGGCCGTTAAAAGTCCCGCCGGCGGTGCTGCCCGGCTAAGGCAGGCTAGTGCCTACCTGCTCCGACACCGCGCTGCGCCCCAGAAGCGGCCAGCAGTGGGTCTGGCTTCTAGGCAGGGGGGCCATGGGGCTCTGCACGCTGCCCCCGCCCTGAGCACCGGCTCAGGAGCTGAGGGGGTGGTGCCTTCGGGCCAGAGCCACGCGGAGCTGCTTGCGCGCCTCTCCCTAGGAGCCAGACCTGCTGCTGTCCGCTTCAGGCGCAGCGCGGTCCGCGGTGCCAGGATAGATGGGAAGCACCCCAAACCCGTGCCCCAATCCCCTGCCCCAGCCCAGAGCCTCCTTCCACACCCTGAACCCCTCATTCCCAGCCCCACCCCACAGCCCACCCCTCCACCTCCCAACCTTCTGCCCCAGCCCTGAGCCCCTCCCACACCCAAACCCCTCATCCCCAGCTCCGTTGGGTCGCAGGCATCAACAATTTTCTTCAACTGGGTTCCTAGAAAAAAAGTTTGAAAACCACTGACCTAGGGCATTTGCTTCCTTTTTCACACAACGGCCCTGATCTTTCATTGCAGCTTACAGACAAGGAAGCGGAAACGCACCGACTTGTGAAAAGAAACTGCACAGAAAACAGCGATGAGGAGAGATCTCTCCCACATCCTCTGCACTACGGCAACCTCAACCTCTTTTCCTCGGCGCTGCCGTGACGTGTCCAGACAGACACTAACCCCCTGGCTCTCTCTGACCCGGCAGGGACCCCCTCCTCGAGTCCTACCTAGGCATCGTTGCAGGTTTCCAGATAGAGGCTCTGTCTGTTCCCAGCCGACCACTCGCTCTGTGCAAAGCCCCGGGCACCATATGTCATGCAATGTGAGCAGCTCCCAGGCAGTGATCCACCCTCCGGCCGGCCAGCCGAGAGACAGGATGGTCAACGCTGGGCACTGGCCAGGAGCCCTGCAGCACCTAGGGTCAGTGCTCAGACACCACAGTGATAAGCCTGCCGTAGGTGGGTCAGAGAGAGGGAAAAGCCAGGCCTTACCCTGTGTGTCGGGGCTGCTTCCCCAACCAGAACTGGCAGGAGAAAGAAGCCACTCTCAACTCCCCACTCAGTTCTGATTCCTCAGCAGGCACCAGAACAAACAGCCTGTGTGTCCCTGCCTGGGCAGCATGTAAATGCAAACCCTTTGTCCTCTTCCCACACAATGCCCCATGCAGCCCAAGGCCAAGGGAGGGGCGTCCCCGTCTCACCCAGCCCAGCTTCCAGAAGGTCACATACCAAGATGCATTTGGCACCCTGAGTGAGCTGGAAAGTCTGTGCATGGCACTGGCAGAATGAGCGGTGGCCTGGGCAAGTTCCTGCACTAATCAGACCCCCTGGCTGGCTGTGAACACCTCTGATGGCCAATGCACCTCTCTGCTGAGAACCAGGGCCGCCCCGGACACCTGGGGCCCCAGTGTCTGCAGGGCTCCAGAGTCCCAGGGCCCAGGGGCAGCACAATGGAGAAGGGTCAAAAGTGGGATTGTTCTCCCGGTGGATGGGAGGGAGCCCCAGGTCATGCTGGGCTGGTCCTCCTTGCCCACGGCTGTCTGACTCTCGGGATCGGTGGAGTGTGGAGCTGGGCATGTCTTTGGCAGCTCTCCCCAGCACCGGATAAATAGAAAATTAAAGAATTGGGGTTAGCTTAGGCTTGGTTAAGGAAATCTCAGTGTTGTAAAGAAAGGCCCTGACTGGCAGGTGGAAGGAAGGCCTTGAAAACCAGCAGGAATGGAGTGGGGTTCCACCAATCACTAATGTGATAAGGGGAAGTTTCTAAAAACAAGGCCTCTGACCAATAGGGGTGACTGCAGATGGTTACAAATATGACAAAAAGAATCCATCTTAAAATGAGCCGACACGGCCCTTCCCCAGTGTTAATGCCTGAGTGAGCCCAGGCACAATGGAAAAACCGCTGGGCGCCAAGGAGGGGAGGAAAGGCCTCAGGGAGAAAGGAGAGTGTAAATCTTGTCTGGACTGAGAATGGAACTCGGGGTGACCTGTCCCCAGTGGGTTCTAGCTGACATCAGGGGTGGGTGACCTGGCCACGCTGGAGCCGACCAGCCTGAGTCTGAGTGCCCCGGCTTAGCCCCTTTGTGGGTGTCTTGATCAAATGCTCAGGAATGTTTTGTTCTGTAGGGGATGTAGGACATTGCTTACTGAGTTTGGCTTTTCAGGCATGTTCAGAGCAATTGTATAAATACCAAGTGGCCCTTGGATTTAATAAAGGAATTTATGGTTCAGCTTTTGTTTCGTGGTTTCCCATATTGATAATTCCAGCACGCAGCCAGTGGTGGATTAGCCACTGGGCTAACGGGACCTGTGCCCAGGGCCCTGGCCAATTGGGTGGCCCCACAAAAAATGGGCCCCCCGTGCCCCACTCTGCCCAGCATTCCTGCCGGGGAGTGGGGTCAAGGCACGTGGGCTTATCCCGCTCCGCGGAAGGAGCGCCGGGTGGGCAGAGCAGGGTAAGCCCCCGCACCCTCACCCCACTCCCCCACAGGAGTGCCAGGCATGGGGGCGGGGCAAGCCCCCATGCCCCAACCCCATTTCCCTAGCAGGAGCACAGGGGGAGGAAGGGGACTGCAGGCGGAAGGGGTTGTGGAGGGGCCCTCACTTTCTCTGTCCCAGGGCCCCACAAAGCCCTAATCCGCCCCTGCACCCAGCACACTGAGAACTGTCATCCCCACGACGTGCCAGGCCACCTCCCCCGCCCTACGCAGAGATGATTCAACCAGCACACAGCTCAGCACAGTTCTGCGTTGCACAAGGAGGTTCTCCCTGGACACCTTTGCAGGCCGGAGCCCGGGCCTGGGCAGCACAGGCCTTGGGAAATGCCACATGCTCCACCCTCCGCAGGACCCACTGGACTGGCTTTAGAGCTGCCCTCAGGGGAACAGGGCTGGTCCTCTGCATGCTCCCTCCTCCTCAGCCCCCTCTCTCCCCTGCCACTTGCTTCCCGCACCCAACGCTGGACAGCGCGCACTGAGTGTCTTCAGGCTCTAAGGAGTTAACTGGAGCGGAGTCAGCCCCTTCCTTCCAGTCCTGGAGGAGCAGGAGTCTCACTTCACTCAGCCCTGCATAATCAAACCACTCCCTGCAGCAAGTCCAAGCAGACAGTGGCTTGGCTCCATTTCCCCTATCAGAGACAGACACTCCCTCTTAGGAAAGCGCTGGGCCCCCAGATAACTGCTGGCCCTGGTGCCTGCCTGGAACAGGTGTGGTGGGCACTAGGGAGCTGGACACTGAGGCAGACCGGCCCCACGGGGGCTTGCTCAGAGAGCAGAAGACAGGATGGTCCCAGTAGACGCAGGCTGCGCCTACCTGCGGTCCCCGCTTCATGAGCCACCACTACCAGTGCAGGCACCTGGGCACAAAACTCACCCTGGCTCTCCCTGCTGTGTGCACCCTGTGTGGAGGGCTCAGTCCTGCTCCGGGCAAGGGTGGCTCCCGTGGGGCCCTCCCCGCCTTTGGCCCCACAGCCAGCACAGACACCCCCCCGAAGAGCAGTGCCTGCAGGGACAGAGGCACACTGCACCAAAGGGAACCTCAGGAACCTCCTGGCTTTGTCTCTCTGCTCTGGTCTGGTGGTCCCAGGCAGCGCTGGCTGGAGACTCCGGCCCCTGGAGCTCTCCCTGCAGGTGTCGCCGTCCCACCAGCTGGTCTTACTGACCGGAGTTCCTGGGTGTGTCCCGTTGGCTCCCTTCCCTGCCCATATCCCCCTGCTGCCTGTGGGGCGGGCACACGCTGGGCTGGGGGAAGCTAAGCCTGCCAGGGTCTGTGTGCACCAATAAGGGGGGGAGGAGGGCAGCCCCTCCTGCACCCTCAGGGCTCAGCCCAGCTCTCTTTGCTGTTCCAAAGTCCATGCACACCTCCCACCCCACCCCATAGCTTCTTCCCGAGTCACCCCAGGGCTGAGTGAGCCCTGGCTGCCCGTGGCACCCAGCCCCGTGCGCTCGGGGTGGAGCTGGGGCACGCCGGCAGTGTGGTGCTACAGCCCCGGGCTGGAGGCATTTCAAGGAGCCTGGCCTCAGACCAGCTGTTTCTGCAGAGCCCATGTCAGCTGCAAATCCCCCTTCTCAGCTTCACTCACCTGCCCGCTGCAGCGTCCCTCAGGGGCAGCCCTGGGTGGGGAGCCCGCCGCTCTGCAAGGGGCGAAGCACAGAGAGAACCATCCAGCTGGACAGGAGCCAGCCCACGTTCCTCCCCTCACCTGGAACGCAGAGGATGCTGGGAGTCGTAGTCTTTTGCCTGTGGTGTCCACCTGGAGGGCACAATATGATTTTAGTCTTAGCTCCGCATGCAGCAAAGGACTCGGAAGCTCCCCGGGTGTGTTCCAGGCCTGTCTCGCCCAGCCTCAGTGGGGGCCAGGGCCCAGCGGTCCCAGGGATTTCCCAGATTCAGGCAGGCAAGCTGCAGTGTAGCCATCAAAATAGGGGTCAGGATGAAGGCTCAAAATGGAGGCTGGCCGTGGGCCCTGGCTGTCTGGGGGCAGGACTCTCCCCTTGGGGCCTCTGGTGCCCCTTGTGTGGTTCCCCTCGAGGGACACTCACTGAAAGTCGGCTCAGCGGGGAAAGCCCCGTCCCAGGATCCCTCTCCCCAAAGACACAGCATGGGCCCTGGGAGCGAGCGCTGCTTCCCCCAGCAGGCCCCCATGCTCTGGAGCATTCCCACCCCGCCCCGGTGCTGCATCCGTGATCAGCTGCGCCTGGCCACTGCAGGCGGGGAGATGTGTGGCCAGCACGTCTCTCCTCTGCCTTCCCTCCCTTCTGCCAGGGCAGTGCCTGTCCATGGTGTGCCATGGGTATGGGCGAGATCAGCACCTCTTCCCCCCTGCAGCCACGGGCAGGGTTGAGCTCAGAGCCTGTTCTCCCACGCTCCTTCCCGAGCTCAGAGCCCGGCCCCAGTTCACTGTGCATACTTCCTGCTCAGAGCACAGCATTTCCCAGGCATCATGAGAACCCGTTTCCTGCATGTCACTCACGTCAGCACACTGGGAGCGTTTCCAGAAGGTCTCATCTGTTGGGGACTGTGACATTAGGAGTGTAATATAATATTTCATTGGAAGATGACTGGGCCAGGAAGAGTTAATTAACTCACCAACTGACCTGACCCATGGGTGAACTGTAGAAACAGGTTAGGAAGATATGTAAATGAATAGAGCTTTGAAATGCAAGTCTGCATTGTTAGAGGTAAAAGGGTAGACGTTTGCTCAGGGCTTGTGATGTAAGCAAACAAGTCTTGTCTATTGCTATCACTTTAATTAAAAGATCAAAAAGGAATATTAACATTTATAATAATACTTGAGTGAAATAGTATTATTGTCTATATGTCTCTTTGAAGGTTGTGGTAACCTGTATCTAACTGTTTAATGGATAAATTACCCTGTGCTAATTGCCAGGATGTTTAGAAGGAGAATTAAGCCTATTGTTTTCTCAGGCCGAAAGGCTGCTGGAAATGTATAAGAACCCTGGGACACAATCCTACTGCATCTCAGATCTGCTTTGGGTTTCAAGAGGGGGAAACTTTAAGCCACAAGGATTGAGATCCCCAGTAATTGACTGGAGTCACCCTGAATATGGACATTGCACTATAACCTATGGACTATTTCTAAAAGGACTTCTGGCAACTACAAGATCACCTCTGCTATGTATCTGAACCTCAAGAATTGAATTCAAGTCTGTATGTATATTGATCTTTTAACCAACAAACACTCTCTCTCTTTTCTTTTTTAATAAATTTTAGCTTAGTTAATAAGAATTGGCTATTAGTGTGTATTTTGGGTAAGATCGAAGTTATAATTAAACCTGGGTATGTGGCTGATCCTTTGGGATTGGAAGAACCTTTTATTTGATATGATGAAGTAAGATTTTCAGTAATCATCATCATATCTGACGTGTGTGTCTGGATGGAGGCCTGAGGCCGGGTACTTTAAGGGAACTGCATTGTTTTAACTTCTAAATAACCAGTGAGGTTCTATAGAAGCTGTTTTGGGCTGGTTGGTAAATCTAAGTATTGGAAGATCCACCAGCGTTTGGGGTTTGTCTGCCCTGTTCTGTTTGCAGTTCACCCTGATTGAGTGACCTCAGTGGCTCCCACGGGCAGCACCGTCACAGTGGCGTAGTCGGCAGGATCCACAGAACCAGGTCAATTAAGCTTTGGGTCAGAACCTCACGCAGGACCGGCTCTAGGATTTTTGCCGCCCAAAGCAAAAACAATTTTGGCTGCCCCCCCCCCCTTATTTAATTACCCCACCCCCGGACCCACCTCAACTCCTCCTCTTCCCCAAATCCCCAGCCCTGCCTCCTCCCCCCAGGCTCTCAAGCCTAGGAGGGAGGGAGGGGGAGAAGCCGCGCCGCGCCGCGGCCACTTGAAGTCTCCCCCCCTCCCAGGTTTGAGAGCCTGGGAGGGAGGGCGAGTAGCGGCGCACGAATCAGCTGTTTCGCGCGCCGTGCCAGCAGCAGCGGAGGTGAGCTAGGGCAGCCGGGGCACATTTTTAGGGGCGGCATTCTGGCGCCGGCCATGCCGCCCCTAAAAATGTGCCGCCCCAAGCACCAGCTTGTTTTGCTGGTGCCTAGAGCCGGCCCTGACCCCACGCTATCCAAATTTGAATGTTGGGATTGAGAGTTTGGTGGGTTAAAGAGCAGTTGCAATGGATGAGCAAAGAGCATATGAGGCCTTGACAAAAAAGCCCTGGAAGATTTGTGTTCAAAAAAGGGGATAAGCTTTAGAAAGAAAGCTACAAATCAAGAACTGAAAGATCTGTTAATGGCCAGTGATCAGGAGGCAGGAGCACAGCCCTTACCTGATACTACAGAAACTGCAGAAGCCATTAGAATGAAAAAGGCAGCAAATAAACTGCAACTGGAGCATGAACAGAAACTAGCAGATCTTCGATTGCTGGAAAAGCAAAAAACAGCTGAATTAGAAGAAAAAGCTCGTAAGGGGCATCTGGAGCTGCTCGCTGCTCAACAGGAGACAGCCAAACTTCAGCTCCAAGTAGTGGAAGAGCAGAGAAAGTCATCCCCACCTGGTACTCCACTTCCCCACCGCCATGAGAAAAACTGGGAAAGGATGTGTCCCATTTACAATGATACTGAGTTTCAGAGTAACAGCCGTGTTAGTCTGTATCCGCAAAAAGAAGAACAGGAGTACTTGTGGCACCTTAGAGACTAACAAATTTATTAGAGCATAAGCTTTCGTGGACTACAGCCCACTTCTTCGGATGCATATAGAATGGAACATATAATGAGGAGATATATATACACACATACAGAGAGCATAAACAGGTGGGAGTTGTCTTACCAACTCTGAGAGGCCAATTAATTAAGAGAAAAAAAAATTTTTTTTGAAGTGATAATCAAGCTAGCCGAGTACAGACAGTTTGATAATAAGTGTGAGAGTACTTACAAGGGGAGATAGAGTCAACGTTTGTAATGGCTCAGCCATTCCCAGTCCTTATTCAAACCGGAGTTGATTGTGTCTAGTTTGCATATCAATTCTAGCTCTGCAGTCTCTCTTTGGAGTCTGTTTTTGCGGGTGGCTATATTACAACAGAAAAACTTCAAAAACAGACTCCAAAGAGAGACTGCAGAGCTAGAATTGATATGCAAACTAGACACAATCAACTCCGGTTTGAATAAGGACTGGGAATGGCTGAGCCATTACAAACGTTGACTCTATCTCCCCTTGTAAGTACTCTCACACTTATTATCACACTGTCTGTACTGGGCTAGCTTGATTATCACTTCAAAAGTTTTTTTTTTTTCTCTTAATTAATTGGCCTCTCAGAGTTGGTAAGACAACTCCCACCTGTTTATGCTCTCTGTATGTGTGTATATATATCTCCTCATTATATGTTCCATTCTATATGCATCCGAAGAAGTGGGCTGTAGTCCACGAAAGCTTATGCTCTAATAAATTTGTTAGTCTCTAAGGTGCCACAAGTACTCCTGTTCTTCTTTTTAATGATACTGAGGTTATAGAGGAGTTTTTGTCTACCTTTGAACACCTCTGCAATCTATACCAGATCCCCGAGGGTCAGTGAATGCCTGTCCTGCTGACCAGACTGACTGGAAAAGCCAGGGAGGTATTTAATGAATTGGGGAAACAAGAAGCCTTAAATTATGGGTGGTTTAAAGATTCTGTGTTAAGGCGGTTCAAGGTTACTCCTGATTCTTATAGAGTTAAGTTTAGAAAGTTTAAGATGTCTAATGATTGTACTTTCGTAGAATGTGCTCATAAGCTGATGGGTTTTGTTAAAAAGTGGGTTATGGGAGAAAAGGTGCATTGGAGTTTTGAAAAACTGCTGGATTTAATAACTTTGGAACAGTTCTTAGACATTGTGCCTGACCATGTGAGAGCAGCTGTGTGTGACAGGGACCCTGAGTCAGTCCTACAGGCTGCACAGATTGCGGATGCCCATACCCAGAACAGGGCTCGGGAAGGGTGTAAAACCCCAGGGAAAACTAATCCCCATTCTCCCCAGTTCACGAGGAGAGAAGGAGTTAAAGGTAAACCTGGCCCTGCCCCCTCCAGCTGATGCCACTCATCCCTTCCCTCAGCAGACTGCACAAGCCCCTAGGGCCACCCAGGCTCTGCCCTCAGCACCACAAGCCCTTGGCTGCAGTTTGGTTTCATGCATCACCCTGGTATCTTGCCTTGCAGGCAGCAAAAGAAACGCTGGGGGGCCATAGTTCCTGTCACATGGCCCTGAGGCGCTATCAGTAACTCATCAGCCCAGCTGAGGGCTGTTATCACAGCACAAGTAAGCGCAGGACCTGGGCCAGGGGCCAGGGCCGGGGTTTGTGGTTCAAGCACCTCCCTTGTCCCTGGAGGAGCCAGAGCCAGAGCTGGCTGAGAGGCGTCAGTGCCGGGGCGCGGGCAGGGCGAGCAGTGAGTCACTTTCTCTTTCGGAGGGAGAGCAGCAAGCCCTAGCGGCCGCAGTGATGTGTCTGGACAGGCTGGGACTTGAGCTCACGGCTCCTCCTCAGCCACGGCCGAAAACAACCAGGGAGAGGAGCCCAAGGGGCAGGTGCAGCAACAGCCAGGCTAGTTCTGGCTGATTTGGGGGTGAAAGGGGCCCTTGGGAGGCCCAAGCTGGGGTCCTGACGGGGCCAGGACAGACCGCTGCTCTATACAGGAGAAGCGCCTGCTTAGGTCAGGGCCTGACTGCAACAGCATCACAGGGGCTGGACAGGAGGGTTTAGCCTCCTGCTCGTCAAATGGGGCTAAACTGCGCGTCTCATCATCCTGTCCACCCCTGGGCAAAGGGCCCTAGGATGTGAGAGCCCCCCACCTCCGGCCACGGATGGACAAGGGCCTCACCGGCCTGGGACACAGCGGGAATGGGGCCGTGGTAGTGACAGAGCAGGGATGGCTGTGGATAGAAATGCTTCGTGGGCAGATCTCTTAGCAGCACCCATGAAACCCCCGTGGGTTTTGCTACAGGAACTGAATTCCATCTCCTTCCAGCAGGCAGCTGAGAGCATCCCAGGAGGGAGACCGGTCCTGCTGGGGTCCTGGAGGCGAGAGCAGCGGTTCTGGGAGGGAGCACAGAACCTGCCAGGGACCTGCCAGCTCTGGAAGTCTCTGGATGAGGTTGAGGGTACGGTGGCCTTCTCCAGCGCCCAGTCCACACGTCTGGGGCTGTGCAGGTGGCAGTTCTGGCATGTACCCCACGGGGCCCCACCCCCGTCTCCCTTGTGATCAGAGAGTGCTTGAGGCCAGTGTGTGTCTCAGACTGTGGGGTGAGCAGGGGAGCTAATCCTGCGGTGTAACCCCAAGACAGGCCCATCTCTGCTGAGCCTTCTGTCTGCCCTGCTGCTCCAGCTCCAGGAAGGGAACCAAACTACAGCCGAGCCTGTGGCCATTAGCCTCCGAGAGGCCAGGGGCTGGGAGTCAGGGCGGCAGGGATAGACCCCAGTGCCTGGGAAGGGGGGGACGGGGGCTGGCCCAGCACCGGGCGTGGGGGTAGGCAGGGAGTGCAGGGCTCCTGTGACCCTCTCTCCCCCCAGCACACTCTGTACAGGGATTGCAGACCCTCCCTGAGACTCTCGTGCATCCAGTTCCACCGACTCTTCCAGCGGACGCTGCTGTTGGGCCTGATCCTGGTGTCGGCCTCCTTGGGCTACGTCCTCGCAAGGTGCGCGAGGGCAGCCCCAGGCGGCTCCTGGGCAGGGCACTGTGCCGGGGACATCAGTGGGGAGCAGGCAGCGCCCACCCCTTGCCCATCACCACCCCTGCAGCTCTGCTCTCAGACACCACGGACAGGTCCCTTCCTCCAGGGCCTGCAGCCTCTTTGCCAACTACACAGCTGCCTGGCAGGTGGTGGCAGACGCTGTGTCAACCCACCTGCCCCCCTCAGCCCAGCTCGGCCTACAATATGCCAGGTCCGATGCCTTCTGCTTCCCACGTCTCATCATGCTCAGGTACAGGCCCAGTTTGGGGCCATAAGGACCCAGGCTATAGGGTCGGGTTGAGGTCAGGGCCTGGGTTGGAGGCGACATGGCCCAAGTGCAGTCTAGAGTCAAGGGCAGGATAGCATCCGCAGCAGGGTCTTGCCATAGGATCAGGTCGCAGTCGAGGTCGATGAGCCGCACCAGTTTGGAGCCCAGGAGCCCGCCGAAGTAGCGTTCGTGGAAGAGAAGCAGGGCGTCAGGTGTGGAGCCGGGAGCAAGGACAGGTGTCGGGAGTGTGCAGCAGGGTCTGTTGGCAGCAGCAGCACGCGGCGATCTGCCTAGTTGCACAGACAGCCTCCAGGTGTTTCCTCTAGCCCTTAAATCGCACACCTGGGCCAGTCAAGGCACGCGCTAGGCTCCATCAGCCATGGCCTCTGTGGGCAGGACATCCAGTGCTGCTCTGCCCCATGACAGTCACGGTCCATGCTCGCTGCTCTGCTGGGGGTGGCGTGGATACAGCAGTCGCTCAGGGACCAGCAGACCAGGCCTGTATTGGTGGGTGGGGACCCCTCTGGGGACATGTAGGCTCCTGTTGTCCCTTAGCTCTGGAAGCTGGTGAGCTTTCAGTTGTCCAGAAAGGACACCCCTGCCTCAACCCTGATCCACCCTCCGAACCCCTCGGTCTCAGCCCAGAGCACCCTCCTACACCCCAAACTCCTCATCCCCAGGCTCACCCCAGAGCCCGCACCCCCAGATGGAGCATTCATGGCCCACTATACAATTTCTATTCCCAGATGTGGCCCTCATGCCGAAAAGTTTGCCCACCCCTGACCTAGCCCCCAGGAATTTAACTAGTTATTTTTTTAACCCAGTTACACTTTTGGCCTTCACAGCATCCTCTGGCAACAGTTTCTCCAGGTTGATTGCCTTGTATGGAGAACTTCCTTTTGTTTGTATAAAACCTGCTGTCTATTAATTGTATTGGGTGACGCCTGGTTCTTGTTATGTGAAGGGATAAATAACAGGTCCTTACTCACTTTCTCCTCACCACTCATGATTGTACAGACTCTATTGTATCCCCCTTGGTCGTCTTTTCTAAACTGTACAGTCCCAGTCTTGTTACTCTTGCCTCACATAGAAGCTGTTCCATACCCCTGGTCACACCTTTTCCAATTCCAATGTATCTGGTTTGAGATGGGGTGATCACATCTGCAGGCAGTATTCAAGATGTGAGTGTACCAGGGATTTATAAAGTGGGATTATGATGTTTTCAGGTGTATTAACTATCCCTTTTCTAATGATTCCCAACGTTGTTTGCCTTTTTGACTGCCACTGCACATTGAGCAGATGTTTGCAGAGAATACCTACGATGACTCCAAGATTGCTTTCTTGAGTGGTAACAGCTAATATTGACCCCATCATTTTGTATACATAGTTGGAATTATGTTTTCCAATGCTCATTACTTTACATTTATCAACACTGAATTTCATCTGCCAAGTTGTTACCCAGTCACCCACTTATGTGAGATCCCTTGGTAACTCTTCACAGTCAGCTTTGGACTTAACTATCTTGTGTAATTTTGTATCATCACCAAACTTTGCCACCTCACTGTTTACCCATTTTCTAGATTATTTATGAATAAATTAAAAACACTGGTCCTAACACGGATCTGTGGGAGATCCTGCTATTCACCTCTCTCCTCTGTGAAAACTGCCCATTTATTCCTAGCCTTTGTTTCCTAGCTTGTACCCAGTTACTGATCCCTCAGAGGCTCTTCCCTCTTATCCCATGACTGCTCACTTTGCTTAAACGCCTATAGTGAGGGACCTTGTCAAAGGCTTTCTGAAGTCCAAGTGCCCTATATCCACTGGATCATCTTTGTCCCCATTTGTTGACCCCCTCAAAGAACTGTAATAACTTGGGGAGGCAGATTTCCCTTTACAAGAGCCATGTTGACTCGTCCCCATCTTGTCCTGTTCACCTGTGTGGAGGGCTATGGGGAAGGCACAGGGATGGGCTGGCCACACACCCGGCAGGATGGGAACATCAACTCCCTCCCTCATGCTCTGGAAAAAGAAAAACCAGTGACGCTCCAGGAGCGCTCCTGATAGAGCAGCCTGCCCCCACCCCGACTCCTGGTCAGGGCTGGGACTGAAACTCCCCCCGACCCTGTTTTCTCCTAGGGTGACCAGATGTCCTGCTTTTATAGGGACAGTCTCGATTTTGGGGTCTTTTTCTTATAGCGGCTCCTATTACCCCCCACCCCCGTCCCGATTTTTCACACTTGCGGTCTGGTCGCCCTATTTTCAGGCCGCCCCCAGCCCCCTGCTCTGCCGGCACCGGCCTCGGGAAGCGCCGCGGGCTCCCGGCCCGGCCCGGCCCGGCCGCTGGGCGGGCGCGAAGCGTGTGACCGCCCCGGGACCAGGCCGCGGGACACAGGCGGACCCGCCCCGCCCCGGAGAGGAGCCAGGCCGCGCCCTGCCATGGCCGCAGCCGGGCCGGGCCGGGCCCCTCCCTCGGGGCGGGGCCGGGGCCGGGCCGGGCCGCGGCGGCTCAAGCCGGGCGGGGCTGCGGCGGGCCGGGCCAGGCTGGGCGGGCAGCATGGAGAGCGGCGGCGCCTACGGAGCGGCCAAGGCCGGCGGCACCTTCGACCTGCTGCGCTTCCTGCAGCGGCCGCAGAGCCTGGTGCGGCTGCTGAGCGCGGTGAGCGGGGCCGGGCCGGGCCGGGCCGGGGCCGGAGCAGGGGAAGGGGCCGGGGCCGGAGCAGGGGAAGGGGCCGGGGCCGGCCCGTGTCCCCCGGGCCCTGTCGGGGCGAGGCCGGGCGCGGGCCTGGCGGCCGCAAACCCCCGCTGCCGCCGGAGCTGCCTGGTGCCGCGCGTCCGGCCAGGGCCGGGGGAAGGGGCCGGGGCCGGGGCCTCCCGCTGCGCTCTGGGGGTGGCGGCGCCCGGGGCCCCGCGGCGGCTCCGGGACTGTCCGTTCCTGGCGCCGGTCATGCGGCCATCAGCTGACCGCGCTGGCGGCTGGGCGGGGCTCGCGGCTGCGCCCTCCCCGGCCTGGGGCTGGGCCCCCTGAGACTCCGGGGGGAGCGCCCCGTGCCAGCCGCTGCATTTCCCCCGGGGCCAGGCAGGTCCGGCTCACTGCTGGGCTTGTGCCCTGTTTGTTGGGGCGGCAGTGGGGCCAGTGCCCAGGGGTCTCCCAGCCCAGCCCCCTCGCTGGGGGGTTCGGGACCCTGCTCCCATCACTCCCCTGGCCCCAGGTAAAGGTGCAGTGAATCGCCCCGTCACGGCGTGTCTGGGCTGCCCCATTCCAGCACACCGCTCTGGTCTGCGGCCTGTGCATCCCCTCCCCAAGAGGAGGGGGGTGGAGATGGGGCTCTGTCTGCATTGAACGAACTCCCTCCTGCTTTGGAAGGGTGGTTGAGGTCCCCCCACCCCCCAGCTCTCCCTCTGCCCCATGGTTCCTGAACACTGCCCAAGCTAATGCCAATGCTGCCTCCCCAGGTGTTCTCCCTCATCGTGTTCTCCTGCATCATCGGTGAGGGGTACACCAACCCGCCTGAGACTGCACAGCTCCACTGCGTCTTCCACCAGAACGAGGACGCCTGCCGCTACGGCATCGGCATCGGCGTCCTCGGCTTCCTGGCCTGTGTCGCCTTCTTCACAATCGATATCTACTTCCCCCAGATCAGCAATGCCACTGACCGTAAATACTTGGTCATGGCAGACTTGGGCTTTTCAGGTAACAGCAGCCATGGGGGTGGGCCTGGCTCTGGTTGGCTGATTCTAAGGCCCCCCCAAGAATGGACCGTTACAATCCCCTAGTCTGACCTCGGGTATAACACAAGCCAGAGAACTGCCCCTGCCGAATGCCTAGAGCAGAGCAGTTCTAAACCTGGATGGGTTTCTGGCCTTCTCTAATGATCAGACACTGGCTGCCCTTGTCCATCTCCTTGGATGATCGTTTCTTTTCAGTGGCCTATGCTGGGCCTGACCAGGAGGGGATGCTCTGATCTCCTGGCACTGTGCCCACCATGCACTGCTCCTGGCTGGGAGAAAGTGCCTGGCAGACATGCACCCAGCTGTGTGATCCTTTTCTGCCAGCTTGCCAAAGCACAGGGGTTATGGGGCTCTACAGCGAGCCCTGCAGGGGCATCAAGCAGCAGTGCTGGGAGACAGTGGAGTCAGTCAGTGACCCTGGCACTAAGGGAGCGGAGGCCCTTAGCCAACATGTCTGCAGAACAGGCTGTTGGGCTCAGCCCTCCCTGCCAGCAGCTGAGTGACATGAAGTCATCAGTGTGGGGCAGGGGATGGGATTGCACCCCAGCAAGGCAGCAGGACCCACCGATTGCTCTCTTTCCCCCCCCACCAGCACTCTGGACTTTCCTGTGGTTCGTTGGCTTTTGCTTCTTGACCAACCAGTGGGCTATGACGCTGCCAAGCGAGGTGCATGTGGGCGCTGACTCGGCCCGAGCTGCCATTGCCTTCAGCTTCTTCTCCATCTTCTCCTGGGTGAGTGGGGCTTTCCCAGCCCGCAGATCTCTTCAGGGCTTACCTCTCTTGGGGTGGGGGCTTTGAGAGAATCGGGGGCCGGAGCCACATCAGCCTGGAACGGGCAGTGTTACTGTGGCTTCCTGCTGTCACTGCCTCCCAGTACCTGGGCCTGCCCAGGAGCAAAAGACGCTTGTGGCCCTCCCGAGGGGACTGGCTTTTGCTGACGGCTGCTGTTTCTTTCTAGGGGTTCCTGATCACCTTTGCTCTCCAGAGGTACAGAATGGGAGTGGAGGACTTTACTAACAGCTACACTGACCCCACCCCTGACCCTTCGACCCCCTACTCAATTTATCCCAACGTCACTCACGACAACTACCAGCAGCCGCCCTTCACCCAGCCTGGAGAGACCTCGGAGGGCTACCAGCCCCCACCTGCGTACTGAGCCCTGTGCCGTTGACCACCACTAAAGTGGCCAGCAGGGATAGCTGCACAAGTGCAATTCTTCTGTGGGGCAGGGGCTGTATCTTGACTAGGGGTGGGGGTAGGGGATTGGTGGCTGCTTAGTGTGTGAAGGGCACCAGGGTTTTGGAGTTATCATGCCAAAGGAGAGGGAGGTAGCTCCCTGGTTCCTGGCAGAGCCCAGGGCCTGAATGCAGGGAGGAGGCTGTACATGTAACTTGCCCCCAGAGCTGCTTGCTGACTCTGCCTTCCTGAAAATCAAGTACTCTCTGACTGGGGGCGGGGCTTCCTTCTCGTTCATTTGGGTGACTGCTGAGCACATGCGTGCACTGGGGACTCCTTCCTATTCAGGAGGGGAATTTTGTCCCTAAGCCTTCACCCTGGCCCCTCCCCAGCTGTGCCAATGGAGTGTGGGCAGTTAGATTCTTTCCTTCACAACAGCACGGAATGACTATTTCCTCTCTTGTGGTTGAGACATCATGGCGAGTTTTAAACACCCCCCAACCCTGCCCATGGCTACATCCGTGTAACTTCAGCTCTAGCCCTGGTGCCTTTACTAACCCTGCTGGCTCAGATTCCCTAAAGTGCCACCTCACTTTTGTATCCGGTGTCTTAATCCCCAGCTGCCACCTTGCTCAGTGGGGTTCAGTGCCTGGGCCAGCAGTTCCTTGTGACTGCACCTGCAGCTCTGCTTCTGTGCTGGGTACGGGGGGTTCCTGGGCTGCCTTCCATTTCTGCTGCTGGGTGAGCTTGGTGCCAAAGTGCAGGACTAAACTTTTTGTAACCTGACTTGTATATAAAGCTTTTGAGTTCCCCAGCTATGTGAGGGGCTGTGCCTTGCCCCTCCCCCAGCAATCTAAAGGGGATTCTGTTTAGAGGAGGGGAGGGTCTGATCTTTGGGTACCACCTGCAACGAGGAGGTTGGTCAGCTCTTTAACCGCTGCTGAAACAGCTTCCTAGAATGACTTTGCTGTGGGGCCTGAGCAAGGAGGGGGAAGCTGAGCAGCACGGTTTTATTTCACCACTACACCTTTCTGCTCACCCCAGGCTGGTCAGAGCACAGCCTGGTGGGGTCTGCTCAAAGCCACCTGGCAGCTAGCTCTCCAAGGGAGGGCCAGGCTTCAGCCTGCTCTTGCCCCTGAAGCAGCAATGCAGGGATTGGTGGGATGGAGCTGTTCTTCCTTGTGTACACACCCTGTCTTGCTTTGGCTGGTGTGTAAATAGTCTCAGGTTGTTGCTTCCCAAGTGCACCTGTTCTGGGAAGCGGTTTCTGATCACCACACTGGGTAGGTGAGTTGCAGCCCCAGCTGCCACCCACAACTGAATGTTTTAAATGCTCATTTATCACAGTGGGAAGATGGAATAAAGTCTTTTTCACTTACTGCTGCTGACTTTCTGGGGCTGGGGACCGTTAAGGGGCAGGGGGTAATAGGGGCTTTCCCTCTGCTGGGGAGAGGCCTCAGCTCACCCTTTGCCCATCCAGGATAGGAAATGCAGCGCTCTCCCCCCCCCATCACACTCTGCCTAGAGCAAGTCACTGTCCAGAAGAGCCAAGAAATGCATAATCATTACACAGGCCTATTTTTAGCACCACTCAAGTGCCTCCCCTCCTGCTCCTGCAGGGGTAGTGGAGTTTGAGAGCCTTTACGCAAGCAGGCAGTTCCCCTACAGAAGCCACATGACAGAGCTTCCAGCACCTGCCCCTGTCAGCAGGGGATGAGTACAGCTGCCCCCAGGAGCCTGAGAAGAGGCCTCAGCAAGAGCACGGTGAATGTGGCATTAATACACATTACACTGAGTTGCATTAAATTTAATTTAAAACTCACCCCTGCACTTACAGACGCACTGAAACATTAGGCAGCTGCCCACCCCAAGGGCTGAGCCCCCCTGCAAGGCTAATGCTGCAGCCTTCAGAACATTAAACCTCCCCCTTTTAGTAAGCAGCTCTAGAACCAAGCAGGAATTCAGTCACAGCTTGTAGAATCTCCCCCCTCCAAGCAGCAATAGAAGCATTTAAAATTAGCAGCAGCCCTCCTACACCTGGCAGGTGAGCTTAATACAGGTGGTCAAGCTTGCTGCTTCCAGGCCCTATTGGGGTTAGGATCAATGCAGCTGCTCTAAGGGGTGGGGGAAATGGGACTGAGGAGAACTTCCTGGTGCAGGCTAGTGGTTAACAGAGGGCCTTCTGTCACAAAACAGCAAGCCTGGGCTGCAGGAAAGGAGGTTAGAGCAGCTGGCTCATTCTCCAAGGAAGGGAAGGGCTGGGCTGGGTGGGCCTAGCACCTATCAAAATGCTACATCCACCTTAGGGAAAGGGCTCTGGCCAACAAGCTGTTACGGCAGTTAGGAAGCAGCCAGGAATGATCCCAGGCCTTAGAGAAAGGTGAAGAGAAGATTTGCCAAGGACACAGGAAGAAATTTAAGTCAAAGTGGAGATCAGCTGCCTGTTACCTTCTAGAGACCCTCACTGAAACATCTGGTTCTTAGGACAGCACAGGGACATCAGTCTGGGAGATTAAAATAGTGCTCAGTAGAGGTAGTTTTCAGATTTACTACACAATAAGGGGTGGGGCACTCACCAGCAATGCTACTCAAAACCCCTGCCTGCACTAATCTACTAGACACCCAGCACATCCTTTCGATCGGGACACAGGGCTTTTAGACCCACTGTCTGCAAACTCCTCTTAGGCAAGTAAGCAGCTGTGCACAGTGGTATTAGCAGAACTAGACTCCACTGAAGCAGATGCTGCCCTTTAACATCAGCCCCAGCTCCACCTCACCTCAGGAGAGCATTGTTGTCAGCTTGTCTGTGTTCAGAGCTTAGTCACCCTCCAGCCAGGGGGTCCATTCTCCACCCTCATTAGGGTAGATGCAGGGAGGAGCAGAGCCTCACTCTGAGTTAGGACAACTGAAACTAAAAACAGAACCCCCACCTAACCCTCCAAATCAACACATCAAGGCCACCTCCACTGCTGGTAACAGTAAAAACCCTTGGAACGGAACAGCCCTGATTTAGAGCAACTCGGTCACTTAGCATGTATAATTGGAGAAACCATCTTAAATTGGACAGCCACTGAAGTGCAATGGGGGAGGGGAGAACTAATTACAGCTGCCTGCCAGAGAGGGGGGTGGAGGCAGCTGCACATAAGCATTGTTAGAGGAGAAACGGATATTCGGGAGGGAAGATAATGGCTGTGGTACAGTGATAGCAGAAGACACAACACTAATAGGGATGGGAGGACTGAGGCCCTTCACCTTAGAATGGAGTAAGAGGCAATATAATGAAGGGGCTAAAGCAACGAGGTTCTCCTGTCTCAGTGCCACCTAGGGACAGGCCATCCCCAGGCAGCAAGTCAGACCCATGAGCTGGTTAGGAACAGGCAAGGTCCGTAAGAACACAAGCAGAAGCCAGCAACAGTGTCAGGGAGGGAGGTCAAAAGCGCTAGAGAGGGGTTACCATGAGTTGGGAGGAATTCACTACTCAGAAGCCTGGACAGATGGGTGTATTGGGAAGTCCCATACCCAGGGACAAGGGTCTGTTGCGGTGTGGCTGCCTCAGTAAGTGCCTCCAATTTCTTGCCCACATCCCATGGCGGAGGACTTTCCCCTTGGTTGCTTGCCTGACTCCTGTTTGTCATTGTTCTCCCCTTTTGTCCCTTCTAGGTGGAGGCTTGCCTGGTTCTTTGTAGCTCAGCACACACAAGCAGCAGTTCGGTTTGGCAGGTAGCTTTGGGAGGCCATGAGACAGCTCCAGGCTGAACAGAGGGGAAAGCCAGCTTTAAAGAAGCCCCAAAGTTGTAGTCTCTTGCCTCCCCTGCTCAGTTTGCTGTGCTCCACGGCATCTGACGCGAAGCCAGGACCTTTCGGGAGGCTAGAATATCCACCTGTTTGGCCCCCACAGGCAGGTTCTCTTTGTTTTCTGGCCCAGCCTGCTGAGGTCGCTTCCTGAAGTAGCAGACACGGCAGACAGAGTGATACTTGTCTGACCCTCCAATGACTTCAACCTGATAGGAGAGAGTAGGTTAGAAGGGGATGCTCCTTCCTCCTGTATAAACACACCGTGGGCAGGTCAGGTCACCTCACAGGTGTCTTCAAGGCCCTGTTAGAGTGGTCTTTGTTCTCTAGACTCTTACCTCCCTCTCAGAGCCCAGCCTCTTCGTGTATGAAGCCTCCCGGTAACACTCCATGCATACAGCATTCAGCTTCACTACACTCTCTGCCAAGGGGACCAGGTTCAGGATGCTCCCAAATGCCTGCAGCAAAAAGAGAGGCTATTTGGTACAGAGATAAGAACTCAGAAGGATCCAGTTACCCATTGCTGAAAGAGAAATTACCTTCCTCTGGAAGGTCCCATCGAGGGCAGCAACGATTACCGTCTTCCCTGCATTGGCCATTGCCTCGCAGAACTCCACAATGTCTGGGAACTAGACAGGCATAAAGAGGACAGCTTCAGCGAGGAGAGTGCAGAGGAAGGAGTTTGGGCAGCTTCAAGTGAATTCAGAAGTGTCCCCACAACAGCAGGACAGGGCACCAGCTAGGACACTACAGCAACATTACCTGAGCAAAGGGGGCAAGGAGCGTCTTCAGACTAAAGATGGTAGGTTTAGCTGCCCACAGGACCCGTACCAAGGCTATGGGGAGGGATGGCACTAGAGCACACAAATGTGGCTGGACAAGAACTCTGCACAAGACCATTTTACCAGTTTACACAGTGGGTCTAAAATTCTTCTCTGCACTCCCCATCTTACATGGCACGGGGCCCCTTCAAGGCAAGACGCTGGTTATTGGACAGGAGACAGCAGCAGACAAGCACTGAGAACTTACAAACTGGCCTTCGTCAATACCAATCACAGCTGAACCAAGCGCCTCCTGGTGCACGTCTTGGAGATAACAGGCTGAAAGAGCCTCCATGGTATTCCTGCAAGGAAGGGTCAGCACAGGAGTGAGTGCCTGGTCAACCACATAGGAGGGAGCTATTCAAAACAAGGGCTCAAGCACAGGTGACAGCTGTTTTGAGACAGGTCAGCGTTCCTGGGCTAAAAGCTGTGCCACTTAGACATGGTGCAGTTGCTGTCACGGAGTATTGGGGGACTCAGGGCCCTGCACCCCCGGCTTCCTGCGATTCACCATGACTCTCAGCCAGCCAGTAAAGCAGAAGGTTTATTTGGATGACAGGAATACAGTCCAAGACAGGTCTTGCAGGCACAGACAACAGGGACCCCCTCAGTTAGGTCCATCTTGGGGTCCCCGGGCATCCCAGCCCAGCCCCCCTTGGGAGGTCAGAGCCATCTCTGCCCCCCAGCCCTCTCTCCCTGCCTGCTTCCAGCACTCTGCCTTCAGCGACCCCTCCCACAGCCTTTGTTCAGTTTCCCGGGCTAAGGAGTCGCCTCCCCTTCAACCCCTTCCTGGGTTCTCATGTTACACACTCAGGTATGCGCCCTCGGGCAGATCCCATCCCGCAATGCAGACCATCCCAGAACACTCCCCCGTCAGCACCCACAGACCACCGCGAGAACAGGCCCAGTTCGTCACAGTTGCCAACCAGCTAGTTGCAAAAAGAGTTCCCACAGCACAGCTAAACAGCAGCTAGCCCAAAGCAGCGTTCTGTGGAGGGGCACAGGGCTGCAGTCATGCCTAAACACACCACCGAAGGCAGGGCCAATGGACTGTACAGAACAAAGGAGACAACTTCAACTTCAAGCTTGCAAGCCAAGTTCCCTTATTAGAAGCAAACAGTCAAGCTGCAACAGGCAGATGATTATCCTCCCTGCTAATGGGAGGAAATCCATGGCAGCAGCTCACCTGTCATGCGTGGAGACCCCATTGGCGCAGTAACGAGTGTCCTTGGCGTACTTGATCACGAGGCATTTGTACTGTGCAATCTGGAACCTGCGGACCCGGCGCATGAGTTCTGTGCTACAAGAGAGTCACAATCAACCACAGCCTGCAGAGGGGCGGGCACCCGGCGGGAATGGACATTACCCCAAGGATAGGCCTAGCACACCCAACACATACTGGAGCCAACCAGACACCAGTGGCCTCCCCCACGAGGAGCCCTGCGGCCCATGATGCTGTCAGCTACCCGGGAACACAACTGCCCTGTCTCCCCCAGCCAGGGGGCTGGTCTCATAGTCACCGACTCCCCGCAACCCGGAGCAGCAGCCGAGCCCCCCAGTCATTCCCTTGTGCCCGGGGAGCTCCCAGACTGAGCCCCAGGGGAGGCAGCTCGGTGCCAGAGTTTAAAGGCCCGTCTGCCCGGGCTGCAGGGTCCCCCAGGGGCCCCCCCATGGCCGCAGAGGCGGGGACAGGGGGGAGGGGGCCGGTAGCTGCGCCCCGAGAGCCGGGCCTCGTTCACGGGAGCGGGGCTGGGGCAGCAACCAGGGCGCAAGCGCTGTACGCCCAGCAGCCCCCCGCCTAACGGGGACCGCTCCGGGGCCCCCGGGCCGCATGTGGATCCCTGGTGTGAGGGGTGTGACGGAGCAGGGAGCAGGGCAGATTTGACCTGGGAATGTTGCAGGGGGGTTGCAGTGGGGATGTGGGACTTCCCTTGAAGGAAGCTACCTGAGCTGTAACCTGAGCCAGGAACGGGGGTGGGGAGAATTAACACCTTCTGCCCGGGAGACTGAACAAAGGAGAGGAGCAGCGGGAGGAGTTTGGAGTTAGTTTCGGTTGGGGCTGGGTGGTGCAACGCAGGGAACCCCAAGCTGGGGTCCAAGCTCCCTGAACCTCCCCGAGGGACCTAATTGAGGGGGTCTGGTCGTACCTACACGCTCTGCTTGAGACTGTGTTCCTGTCCTTAAATAAACCTTCTGCTTTACTGGCTGGCTGAGAGTCACAGTGAATCTCGGGAAGAGGGGTGCAGGGCCCTAACTCCCCCACAATCCGCAACAACTGGTGGCAGCGGCGGGATCTACTGCACCCCGTGGACGGCGCTTCCTGCAGTAAGTGACTGGGGAGCAGTAAAACGAAGGGGGATTGACGGGGACCAGGCGCGCTGAAGAGTGAGAGAGAGACGGTTATTACCCCTGGGAGTGTGTGACCAGCGAGAAGGACTTTTGCAGTAACAGGGTCCCCCGAGGGGATCGCAGCGAGTGGTCCCAGGGGCGGAGGAGTCTGCAGCTCGACCCTGGCAGAGAGGTGGTGACCTCGAGAAGGGCTGGCACACTAGGGGGCCCCCTGGGAACTGTGGGGAGCTGTGAGCACACAGGCCGGTGAGTGGCCAGCAGGAAGATGTATGCCAAGCGGCTTAAGAGCGACCTGGTGGAGCTGTGCAAGCAGAGGCGGCTGCGCATTGGGAGGCTCACCAAAGAACAGCTCATTGCCCAGCTTGAGGCAGAAGATCGCGCGAATGAACTGATCCCTGTGTCTCAGGGAAGCAGCCTGGCAAATGCAGCGCAGGCACCAGTGTCTGTCCCAGCTGGGAGTGGTCAGCCGGCTGCTGAGGGCGTCCCGAGACCCCTCCTTCCTATGCCTAGGGGAAGGGTGGGGAGGAGCCCAGCAAATACCGAAGGCGCCGTGGCCCCCCCGGCCAGCAGGGGGTCCCCCCGGCGAAGCTCGCCGGCCAGCAGAGGATCCTCCCGGCGACGTTCGGCATCCGGGGAGCGGAATTGGCTGGAATGGGAGAAAGAGCTAAAACTGAGAGAGCTGGAGGATCGTGAACAACAGAGACAGCATGAACGGGAGGAGAAAGAGAGACAGCATCAGCGTGAACGGGAGGAGAAAGAGAGACAGCGTCAGCAGGAACGGGAGGAGAATGAGAGACAGAGACAGGAGAATGAGAGACAGCATCAGCATGACCTGGAACTGGCGAGATTGAAGGGCAGCGAACCCCCGGCTGCGGTGAGTGAGGGAGGACCCAGGACTGCACGGAGCTTTGATAAGTGCATCATGGCCCCATACAAGGAGGGGGAGGACATGGATGACTTCCTGGAGGCCTTTGAGACGGCCTGCGAGCTGCACCGGGTGGATCCCGCGGACAGACTCCGGGTCCTTACCCCCTTACTGGACCCCAAATCCGTGGCATTGTATCGCCAACTGGGAGAGGCAGAGAAAGGGGACTACGAACTATTCAAAAAGGCCCTGCTACGAGAGTTTGGGCTGACTCCTGAGATGTACCGGGAAAGGTTCCGGAGTCAAGATAAAACCCCTGAGATCTCATATCTGCAACTAGCCGTCCGCATGGAAAGATACGCCAGCAAGTGGGCTGGTGGGGCCCAGACGAAGGAGGACCTGATTAAACTGCTGGTACTGGAGCAACTGTATGAGCGGTGCCCATCCGACCTGAGGCTGTGGTTGGTGGACAGAAAGCCAGAGAACCCGCGACACGCCGGGCAGCTGGCTGATGAGTTTGTAAAGAGCCGGTCAGGGGGTGGCAGGGAGGAGCCCCAAAGGAACAGGCCCGCCGCGATGCAGAGAGAGAGTCACCCTGGGACCTCCCAAAGGGGGAATATGGGGAATCCCCTCCCACGGGGAAGGCCCAGCATCAGGGACAACCGACCGGCTCGAGGGGACCCACGGGACCTGAGCTGCTATTACTGCGGCCGAAGAGGCCACGTTCGGGCCCAGTGCCCCAAGCTCAAGGACAGACTGAGCAGACCGAACCCGCACCGGGTTAACTTGGTAGAGGCCCAGACGGACGAGGGGCCGGCTTCCCACGCGAGAGGGGCTGGCAGCTTATCAACTGCTCAAGAGAGAGAAGGGCCCCCGGCCAGCTTCTCTGGGGGGCCAGATGCTCCGGATTCAAAGTTCTCCGTTTACAGGGTTGGCGCGGGGCTGTCCCTGCGGAGCGAGTGCCTTGTTCCCCTGGAGGTGGATGGGAAGAAAGTTTATGGATACTGGGACACGGGCGCAGAGGTGACACTGGCCCGGCCCGAGGTGGTGGCCCCAGATCGGGTGGTGCCCAACACCTTCCTGACCCTGACCGGGGTGGGCGGGACCCCATTCAAGGTTCCCGTAGCGAATGGGGGGCCAAGGAGGGCCCCAAGGACGTGGGAGTGCACCACCATTTGCCCACTGAGGTGTTGATGGGGGGGGACCTAGAGGACTGGCCAAGCAGCCCCCAGACCGCCTTAGTCGTGACCCGTAGCCAGAGCCGGCGAGGGGCACTACGCCCTGACCTTGGGAAGGATGTCCCACCGGAGGCACCAAACCCTTCCCGGGTGGGGAGGGAACACCCAAGGACAGGCCACGGGGTGGCTGGGGCTTCCGACCCAGCCGACGAGAGGGAGCAGGTCTCCATCCCTTCCCCAGCCGCCGAGTTCCAGGCCGAATTGCAGAAGGACCCCTCCCTGCGGAAGCTAAGGGGCCTGGCTGACCTCAGTGTGGTACAGACCATGAGGAGAGGATGCAAGGAGAGGTTCCTGTGGGAGAAGGGGTTCCTGTACCGAGAGTGGGCTCCCCCGGGGGAAGTGGAGTCGTGGGGGATCAGGAGGCAGCTGGTGGTTCCCCAGAAGTTTCGCCACAAGCTACTGTACCTGGCCCATGACATCCCTCTCGCAGGGCACCAGGGGATCCGGCGCACCAGGCAGAGGCTGCTACAGAACTTTTACTGGCCCGGGGTCTTCACCAACGTCCGGCAGTACTGCCGATCCTGTGACCCCTGCCAGAGGGTGGGGAAGGCCCGGGACAAGGGGAAGGCAGCATTGAGACCTTTGCCCATCATAGAGGAGCCTTTCCAGAAGGTGGCCATGGACATAGTGGGACCTCTCAGCAAGACGACCCGGTCTGGGAAGAAATACATCCTGGTGGTGGTAGATTTCGCCACCCGCTACCCCGAGGCAGTGCCCTTATCGTCCATTGAAGCAGACACTGTGGCGGATGCGCTGCTGACCATTTTCAGCCGAGTGGGGTTCCCCAAGGAAGTCTTGACGGACCAAGGGTCCAACTTCATGTCGGCCCTACTCCGGTGCTTGTGGGAGAGATGTGGGGTCTGGCACAACTGGGCCTCAGCATATCACCCCCAATCCAACGGGCTGGTGGAAAGGTTCAATGGGACGCTAAAAATGATGCTGAAAACATTTATGAATCAGCACCCGCAGGACTGGGACAAGTACTTACCTCACCTGCTGTTTGCGTACAGGGAGGTACCCCAGGAGTCTACCGGGTTTTCGCCTTTCGAACTGCTATATGGAAGGCGGGTAAGGGGGCCCCTGGACCTGATGAGAGACGAATGGGAGGGGAAGGCCACTCCTGACAGAGAGTCGGTGGTGGAGTATGTCCTGACCTTCCGGGAACGACTTGCCGAGCTCATGGGCCTGGCCAGGGAGAATCTGGCCAGAGCCCAGAGGAAGCAGAAGGTCTGGTATGACCGCACAGCACGGGCCCGCACCTTCGCCACTGGGGATCAGGTGATGGTCCTCATCCCCGTGAGGAAAAACAAACTCCAGGCCGCCTGGGAAGGGCCCTTCAAGGTTGTCAAGCAACTAAACGAGGTAAACTATGTGGTGGAGCTGTCGAACCGGGCACACCACCACCGGGTGTACCATGTGAATATGATGAAGCCATATTATGACAGGGGGAATATGGTGTTGGCCGTGTGTGGACAGTGGGAGGGGCAGGGAGATGACCCTTTAGTAGATCTATTCCCTGGGACAAGAGTTGGCTTCCCCCTGGAAGCAATTCCCCTCTCTGATCGGCTAACCCCTGCCCAGCGAGCTGAGATCGGAGGGGTGCTGCATCTGTACCAGCAGCTGTTTTCCAACCAGCCTGGACGCACTAATCTGACTGTCCACCGGGTGCAGACAGGATCGCACCCGCCTATAAAATGCTCCCCCTTCCGAGCCACAGGGAAAACTGCTCAGGACCTGGAAAGAGAGGTCAATGACATGCTGGCTTTGGGGGTGATCCAGCCGTCTTCCAGCCCTTGGGCCTCGCCGGTGGTGCTGGTCCCCAAAAAGGACGGGTCGATCCGGTTCTGTGTGGACTATCGGAAGCTCAATGCCATCACTGTAGCCGACGCCTACCCCATGCCCAGGCCGGACGAGCTCCTAGACAAGCTGGGAGGTGCTCGGTACCTTACCACCATGGATCTTACAAAGGGCTATTGGCAAGTGCCGCTGGATGCAGATGCCAGGCTGAAATCGGCCTTTGTCACCCCTCTGGGGCTCTATGAGTTCCTGACCCTGCCCTTCGGCCTCAAGGGAGCGCCGGCCACCTTCCAGCGCCTGGTGGATCAGCTACTGAGGGGGATGGAGAGTTTTGCCGTGGCGTATATCGATGACATCTGTGTCTTTAGCCAGACCTGGGAGGACCACATATCCCAGGTTAGACAAGTGCTGGACCGACTCCAGAAGGCTGGGCTGACCGTAAAACCGGAGAAGTGCAAGGTGGGGATGGCTGAGGTAGTCTACCTAGGCCACCGGGTGGGAAGCGGCTGCCTAAAGCCGGAACCAGCCAAAGTGGAGGTGATCAGAGACTGGCCCGCTCCTCAAACCAAAAAGCAGGTCCAAGCCTTTATTGGGATGGCAGGGTACTATCAGAGGTTCGTGCCCCACTTTAGCGCCATAGCCGCCCCCATCACTGAGCTGTGCAAGAAGGGGAAGCCAGACAAAGTGGTCTGGACCGAGGAGTGCCAGGAGGCTCTCCGGGCGCTGAAGGAGGCTCTGGTCAGTGGCCCAGTTCTGGCAAACCCAGACTTTGACAAGCCCTTTATGGTGTTCACCGACGCCTCAGACACAGGACTGGGGGCGGTGTTAATGCAGGAGGATGAAAAGGGGGAGAGACACCCCATCGTGTACCTGAGCAAGAAGTTGCTACCCCGGGAGCAGAACTACGCGGCCATCGAGAAGGAGTGCCTGGCCATGGTGTGGGCCCTCAAGAAACTAGAGCCATATCTCTTTGGGCGTCACTTCACCGTGCACACCGACCACTGTCCCCTGACCTGGCTGCACCAGATGAAAGGAGCCAACGCCAAGCTCCTGAGATGGAGCCTGCTCCTGCAGGATTATGACATGGACGTGGTCCATGTGAAGGGACGTGACAACCTGATAGCGGACGCGTTGTCCCGGAGAGGGAGCCCTGAACTTCCCCAGGTCACTGGTCAGAGTGACCCCGCTCAGTTCAGTCTCGAAGGGGGGAGAGATGTGACGGAGCAGGGAGCAGGGCAGATTTGACCTGGGAATGTTGCAGGGGGGTTGCAGTGGGGATGGGGGACTTCCCTTGAAGGAAGCTACCTGAGCTGTAACCTGAGCCAGGAACGGGGGTGGGGAGAATTAACACCTTCTGCCCGGGAGACTGAACAAAGGAGAGGAGCAGCGGGAGGGGCTGGGAGTTTAGTTTCGGTTGGGGCTGGGTGTGCAACGCAGGGAACCCCAGGCTGGGGTCTAAGCTCCCTGAACCTCCCCGAGGGACCTAATTGAGGGGGTCTGGTCGTACCTACACGCTCTGCTTGAGACTGTGTTCCTGTCCTTAAATAAACCTTCTGCTTTACTGGCTGGTTGAGAGTCGCAGTGAATCTCGGGAAGAGGGGTGCAGGGCCCTAACTCCCCCACAATCCGCAACAAGGGGACCCCCAGCTCCCCCAGCCCCCGGCGAGAGCCCCCCCCCAGCTCCCCCAACCCCCGGCGAGAGCCCCCCCCCAGCTCCCCCAACCCCCGGCGAGAGCCCCCCCCCAGCTCCCCCAGCCCCCGGCGAGAGCCCCCCCAAACCCCGGTACCTTTTCCCGGAGAACATGGGCCCGAAAATCACCTGCGGAGACAGGAAACACGGGGTGAGACCCAGGCAGGGGCACCCCGGCGCGCACCCCCACCCCGGCGCGCGCCCGCCCCCGCGCCCCCACCTGGATCTGGCCGCGCGCCTTGGCGGGCGAGCCGGGCTGCACCCCGGGCACGTTGAGGCAGCTCATCCCGCCGGCTCCCAGTGAATGAACCGGCGCGCGCGCTCCGCTCCCTTAAACCCCGCCGGCACTGACCAATCCGGACAGGCCCCGCCCTTCCCGCTCCCCTCGGCGACCAATGAGAAACCAGGGCGGGAAATTTCACCCAAGCACCCAGATGCAGCCTGTCCCGGTGCATGATGGGAAAGGGATGGTACCCCCACTACCCCCCTCCCCATTACTTCCCCTCACGGAGTAGTTCTCGGAGTCCCCACGCGCCCCCGACGGTGGGTGGTGCCCCGGTCCCCCCAGGGTCCCAGCCTCGGTCCCCCCCCTGCCCCCCAGGATCCCAGCCTAGCCCCCCCGTGCCCCCCAGGATCCCAGCCTCGGTCCCCCCCGTGCCCCCCAGGATCCCAGCCTCGGTCCCCCCCGTGCCCCCCAGGATCCCAGCCTAGCCCCCCCGTGCCCCCCAGGATCCCAGCCTCGGACCCCCCCCCGTGCCCCCCAGGGTCCCAGCCTCGGTCCCCCCCGTGCCCCCCAGGATCCCAGCCTAGCCCCCCCGTGCCCCCCAGGATCCCAGCCTCGGACCCCCCCGTGCCCCCCAGGATCCCAGCCTAGCCCCACTGTGCCCCCCAGGATCCCAGCCTAGCCCCCCAGGATCCCAGCCTCGGACCCCCCCCGTGCCCCCCAGGATCCCAGCCTCGGACCCCCCCGTTCCCCCAGGATCCCAGCCTAGCCCCACTGTGCCCCCCAGGATCCCAGCCTAGCCCCCCAGGATCCCAGCCTAGCCCCCCCGTGCCCCCCAGGATCCCAGCCTCGGACCCCCCCGTGCCCCCCAGGATCCCAGCCTCGGACCCCTCCGGTCCCCCCAGGATCCCAGCCTAGCCCCCCCCCGTGCCCGCCAGGATCCCAGCCTACCCCCCTCGACCCCCCCAGGATCCCAGCCTCGGACCCCCCCGACCCCCCCAGGATCCCAGGCTCGCCCCCCCCTGCCCCCCAGGATCCCAGGCTCGCCCCCCCCCTGCCCCCCAGGATCCCAGCCTCGGACCCCCCCCCCGTGTCCCCCAGGATCCCAGCCTCGCCCCCCCCCCGTGTCCCCCAGGATCCCAGCCTCGGCCCCCCCGACCCCCCCAGGATCCCAGGCTCGCGCCCCCTGCCCCCCAGGATCCCAGCCTAGCCCCCCCTGTGCCCCCCAGGGTCCCAGCCTCGGACCCCTCCGGTCCCCCCAGGATCCCAGCCTCGCCCCCCCCCCCGTGTCCCCCAGGATCCCAGGCTCGCGCCCCCTGCCCCCCAGGATCCCAGCCTAGCCCCCCCCCCCGTGCCCCCCAGGATCCCAGCCTCGGACCCCGCGCGGTCCCCCCAGGATCCCAGCCTCGGACCCCCCCCCCCCCCGCGGTTCCCCCAGGGTCCCAGGTCCTGAGAAGCTCTGTTCCCAGCGGAGCCTCGCAAGCCAGACTCGCGGTCCCTGTCACCGGGGGTGGACGGAAACGAGCCGGGAAGAGCCCGTGTGTGTGACCTGCCCCGAGTCCCCGCAAGGCGCAGGAGGGGAGGGCGGGGTGCAGGGACGGGGGGTTGATACAAACCAAGTAGAAGGAACAAGGTCTTTGTTATCTGGACGCTTAGCCGCTCTCGGGGCAGCGGCTGTCTACACTGGGGAGCTGCCCAAAGGGGTCAGGGCTGGGCCAGTCCCGTGTCCGACAGCAGATGCAGGAGCAGGTCCAGGGAACACGGAGGACAACGATGGAATAACCTGTCCACGGGGAAGTTTCTTCCTGCCCCGTCTGCTCCGCTGTCTCCGAGCTGGGGACCGGGGGAAGCAGGGGGCAGGGCAGACATCTGCGGAACTCGTGTTTCGGTGGGTCCCGCGGCACTTTCCTGAGCTTGGCATCGGCTGGGGGGGGAGTGTCCCACAATCCCTCCGCCCCCAGAACAGCCAGTGGGGACCAGGCCAGCCCCGGCACGCATTGGTTTGCGCTGGTCACATGCAGAGACAGCCCCTGTGCGGGTCGCAGTGAGCCTGGACATGGGGACGTGGCGAGACATGACAAAGGAGGTAAGGGGAGAGGGGACTACAAGGGGGTGGGGGTGGGGGGAGGCTGCGGACTAGAGTATCCTGGAGGAGGAGGGGTAAGTAAGAGCGACTTTGTCTTTGTGACTCCTTGTCGGACAAGGCTTGTCCCTCTACCCTTTGTGACTCCTTGTCGGACAAGGCATGTCCCTCTACTCTCAGGACATGGAGATCAAAGTCCAGGGAGCCTCATTTGGAACAGCTCAGTTATTATCTTTGGGACTGAAACCACTGGTGGGGTATAGCCTTCTCCTCCCAGCTTTGCCAGTGCCCCTCAGTCCTAGCCTGCAACTCCCTGGTCCCTGTTATTCCAGCCCTAGGCTGCCTCTCTCTCTCTCCCCTCTTCCGATGTCTCTCAATCCCAACCCATTGTCCCCCTGTCATTCCAGCCCTGGGCTCCCCTCACACATAGAGCTCTACCAATGCCCCTCAGTTGCGACCCACAGTCCTCTGCTATTCTAGCGTGAACACTGGTTTAAGAATCAGGGGGTACTGCTTTAAGACTCACATCCCACAACATCAATAGCTGGAGATTGTTAATGCTGGGAGCCAGGTACATTCTGTTTGCCTTTTCTCTGGGTGGATCCTGCTTGGTCCCTCTCTCCGGTCCCAGAAACACCAGCTTTGTAGGACCAGAAACTCATCTGAAGGCAAGAAGATAAAAATCTAGCTGTGCTGGCCCCATTGTGTGTGTCTGGATTTGTGGTGTGTTCCCTGCAGGAGCTAGAGAAGCAGTATGCCCCGAGCCGGTGGTCTCACCGCATGGACAAGGAGGTTGTGATAGAGGCCCATGTCAGGGCGGTGACTGAAGGTAAAGGGCCAGCAGGTTTTGCCAGGGGATAAGCTTCCCACAGAGCAAAGGGTGGAGAAATGGATGCAGATGTGACACATACTGTGCAGAGAGAGCATCTCAGATGCAGAGAGTAGCGTATGGCACTGCTGAGAGCTGGGGGGCGCTGGCAGGTTACTAGGTGAGCGTCCAGACCCAGACTTCTCCCTGTGCTCTGCCTGCTCTGTTCTATTTGCTTGATGATGCTTGTGCTTGGATTCTGTGCAACACAAATCCAAAGACAGCCCCAACCCCAAAGAGTTGGCAGAGAAGAGAAAGAGACCCCCATGGCAGGACCCACTAATCACCCAAACAGGTGACTTGGGGCCTTTGTTTGTAAATTACCAACTCCCTTGTGGGCCCCACAGAAGCAGGTGGGGATTTAAGGGGGTTTGGACTGCAGGGTGGTGGCTTGGCAAAGGGGGATGCAGTGCCGGAGAGCTGACCAGAAACAGACGGGCTCCCAGGTCAGAGCTGAGTCTGGGAGCCAGGGCGGGGTGAGGGGGGTGCTTGCCTGCTGCACCATGGAGCAGCCAGTGTATGTGGTTTGTCCTTCGTTTCTCTCACAGGCACCCGGAGGGCCCAGGCCACCATGCAGACCCTGCTGCATGTCCCTTATGGGGGCAATGATGGGGAGAAACTGGACATTTACTTACCCACAGATCCCTCTGGAGGTAAATGGGAAGAGGCGGGGGTGTGGGATGAAAGCAAGAGAAGCTGGGAGAACAGGGAGTGGGGAAGGGGAGGGAACATGCAGCGCGCCTTGCCTGCCAGGTTACCTTTTGTTGTTCCTTGCAGCCTTCCCACTCGTCCTGTACATCCACGGTGGATACTGGCAGTTTTTAAGGTGAGGCAAGTCCTTTTCAGGGAGTTATTTGTGGGCGGGGGGACCTGTGTGAGGGGCTCAGCCTTAGCCCCAGAACTTCCTCCTCAGGTGTAAAAAGAGTTGAAGCTAGGCCTGTCCTGGGTGCTGCAGGTCCAACAGGCAGATAATCGCCGCCCTTGGAGCATCCCTGTGGCTGGCCCTGTCTCGGGGGGATCTGCTCGGCTACATTCCAAGCAGTTAAGCATGTGACTCACCAGTGTTTCTCTTCTCCAGTAAGGAGGTGTCGGGTTTTATAGCGCCCCCTCTGGTGACACAGGGCATTGCGGTGGTGGCGGTTGGCTATGATGTGGCTCCGAAAGGTAAGCGGTGCCAGAAGTGGGAACAGCATCTCCTCTCCTTGGCCCTGTGGGCCCTCCTCACTTTGTGCTCTCTGCCTAGGCCACCTGGATGTGATGGTGGCGCAGGTGCGGCGCAGCGTGGCCTTCATTGTGCAGCAGTATTCAAAGATCAGGTAGGGCAGCGAATAGCTCTTGGGCACTCGTTCTGTTGTCCCTGCCAACCTGCAGGGCCCACGGCAGGAGGAGGCCACGTCAAGGCAGATCACGCTGAAGGCATTTCACACAGCATTTGGGAACTGTGGTAGTGAGTATGTGTGGATGGACCCTGAGGAGTAGGAGTCTGGAGACATGCACTACTGTACCCTCCTCTCGGTGGGGGCGGGGACTGGAGCAGATGAGAACTAATCCGGCTCTTCTGACCCCACTGCTAGGAATGCTGCCACCTTCATACTCTGACTCTGTCCATTCCAGACTCCTCCATTCCAAAGGGGAGCCCCACAGCTGGGTGTGCAGACCCCAGTCCCCTACCTCCCTGCTCACAGCTCCTTCTGTCTACCCTCGCCCTGTCTAGCGGAGTTTACCTGTGTGGACACTCAGCAGGGGCTCACCTGGCAGCCATGGTTCTCTCAACTGACTGGGAGGAGTACGGAGTGACACCAGACATAAAAGGTAGCGCCTGGTTTCCCCAGGGACCTCACCACCCCTCCCCTGTGCTCCATGCCCCATAAAGCAGGGTTTGTTCATTTGATTGGCTCATTGAATCATGATGCATTACACCCCTTTCCACTCCAGCCCCATGGCTCTGTTCTGCTGAGAGGCGAAGAGAGCAGAGTGTTTCTGTGTTCCAAAGCGGCATATAATGCAATGGACTCTGCCTGGCAACCTCCTTTGCCCAGGTCTGTAGTGTGGTAGCACCGAGTGGCCAGGGCCCCATAGTACCAGGCACTTTACGGACATGTAATCGATTGTCTCTGCCCCAAGAATCTTTCTGTTTATATGTGAGACTGGAGACCACATGGGGATACAACAAACAGACAGTGGGAGCATGAGAGAACCACAGTGTGTGTCTGTCTCTAAGCTCCCAGGTGCCATCTTTCCCTCCAGGTCTGTGTGTGCAGTGTCCTCCAGAGCATGCTTACTGGCACGGCCCTGCCGTGGCCTTCCGGGGTAGGTGTCTCACCCTGCCCTGAGCAGTGACCTGGGAAAACTGCGGTGAGGTACAGGCCAGAGAGGAAATTTCCCCTACGCTGGGGAATGGGGCAGGCTGCTGTGAGCCGTAGGGTCCCACAAGCCAGGTGAGGCCCTCACACAGATTAGGGTGTTTTTATTTTCCAGGAGCTTTTCTAGTGAGTGGAGTCTACGACCTCGAACCCATCATGCACACCTCCGTGAACAACCGGCTCCATATGAGCCGGTGAGCGCCCTGGGGTCCAGAGCCAACACGCCCTTCAGTGAGACAGCCATGGAACTCACGATCAGGAACACACAGGCAGCTTGCCCCTGCCTTCATGGCCCCTTGTCCCTGTACGCCCTGCCCATGTGTGTGCACCATATCATGCATTCCCCTGCTCCAGCCCGCACGCACACACTCTGCCAATACAGCCTGCACCCGCCCCCTTCTAAAACGCGGGCAGTACACTGCAGTCCGTGGACACAAACCTGGGTACGTGCGCACTCCTTGTATGCACAGGCTGTGCACACCCTGCTCCCGCCTACACATCCTGGGTGTGCATACTCAGCCCCTTCCCAGGCACACACAGGCAGTACAGCTATGCGGTGTGCAGTGTGAACATGAGGACTGGCTTCCCCTGTGCCCAGAGGAAAGTTCTTCCTCACCATAGCGGGGTGACAGGCTGTGCTTGCTTTCCCAGCCCTGCTCCTCCCCTGCAGGTCTGACTGCTCTGCAGTGACACTGTCTCTACCCAGGGAGGTCGCCTGGAGGAACAGCCCCATCCTAGGCGTCACAGCAGCGACGCCTGCCAGGAAGGCCTGTGAGGTGCTGATCGCTGTGGCCCAACACGACTCGCCAGAATTCCACAGACAATCCCAAGAGTATTTCCAGGTGCTGCTCCCAGCAGCCCCATCGCCTTTAATGTTTCACACCCGCGTGTGCATCTGCATGCGTGCGAAGGGAAGTCAGCGGCAGGACCCCAGCCCAACTCACTAGGCTCTTTCCATCCTTGCTTGCAGGTGTCCCAGGATATTAGAGACATAAGGAGTGAGATAATATCTTTTATGGGACCAGCTTCTGTTGGTGAGGTAGACCAGACCTGAAGAAGAGCTCTGTGCAGCTCAGATACTTGTCTCTCTCCCCAGCAGGAGGTGGTCCCATCAAAGATTTTACCTCACCCACCTTGTTTCTCTTTGCACCCTTGCTACATGGCACCCAGCTGGAAACCTCTCTGGGGTCTCCTGTCCCCAAGGAGCTGGGGCTTTGGCTGTGCCCTGACTGGTCACTTTCTGCACCCCTAGATTTTCCCTACAGGTCTGTGCAATGGTGTGGAGAAGTGCTGGCTGCTAGGGCAGGGTGGGTTTAGCAAGGTACTGTGGACACAAGTAGTTGGACTGGCCCTGCCTGAGCTGGAGCCCGTGAGGTAACCACTAATTGGCAGCAGGTTCAAGCCAGGGGTTCCCGAATACAGGGAGAAGGCCTCTAGCCAGGGCTGAAGGTAGCCTAGGCGGAGCTACCCAGGGGCAGCCAGAGCAGGAGGGGATTTGTTCAGCTCAGAGAGCTGTGCTGGCCCCCAGGGGCATTTGCTTTCCACCCCTTCCTTCAGTGGGGGTGACTGCCTGGAAGAGGTGCACTTTGCAGGCTGTCCCACTTCAGGCCTGGCTTTCCTTCCAGCTTATAAGCTAAGCAGGTTCTGGTGGGGCCAGAGCTTGGATGGGAGACTGCAAGAGCTGGACCAGACAGCAAAGAGCAAGGAACCTGATCCTGGAGGGTGGTGGGATGCTCTGTGCTGCCATTTGCCTCTTGGCAGAACGGCCCAGAATGACTCTCATGCAGCAGGGGGACCCGCTGCTTAGTGCTGCCTGGCCCCCCTCAGCCTCCCATCCAAGCGATGACTCAGCGGGGCTCACGGGGGATGGAGGCGTATAACAGGAGACTGCCTCTCCCACCGCAGTGTGGGATCCAGCACAGAGGCGAACTCCCCAGGGGGTTGGTGTTGGGGGGGACATGGGGCTATTTTCTGTGATGGGCCTGTTTGCTCAGGGAGAGGATGCCCCACTCCCTGCTGGTGGCATTTGCTCCAGTTGGGAGCTCTTGGGGCAGGGCTGCTGCTGCTTCCTCCCATCTCCCTCACCCTGGTGCCTGGCTCCTGTGTGGAGGAGAAGCCACCTCCTCTCTGAAGTGCTTGGTCTTTCTCTTCCCTCCAGGCCTTGCGCTCAGCTGGCTGGAGAGTCTCCCTGCTGGACATTGCTGACACGGATCACTTTGACGTCATTGAGAAGTTATCCCAGAGGGGCTATATCCTGACTCAGGTAAGAGGGTAGGTGGGCTCCCTGTGGGCACTAGGGCACCAGAGCTCTTGTGGGCTTGGCTCGGGGTTGGAGACCACCAGCCAAGATCAGCTTGGCCAGGGGGAGGCTGCCTCCTAGAGCTAGTGCCACCTGGCGATTCCGATACTGGTCTGTGCCTCAGCTGTGTCAGAGCCTGGTGCTGGGGCAGGGCTCTGCTCATTAGCAAAGCTGGCCAGTGTGTGGTCACCACTCGAGAAAGAGCAAGGGATGGGGGAAGCTGAGCGACTCCTTTCTCCTGCTCACAGTCACCCACTGCAGCGAGCAAGGCCTAGCCGCCTGTTGTTTATGGGATTCTTGTTCCTTAACATTTCAGGTGATTTTGAACATGATTTCAAGAGCTTGATTTGAAAGTGATGGGAGCAAAATGGAGGCTGCAAACCACAGTCCCACTGACAGTCAGTCACTGCCTGGTCCCCGTCTGACTGGGGCAAGACTAGCGTCTCCCTTGTGCAGCCCTGTCAGAAGTGCCCCGGCTGCTTGGGACAGACAGTTGCCTTTTCTGCCCCTCCCTGTCTATCTAGTTCCAGTTCTGTGCAATCCCTGATGCTGCCTGGAACAGGGAAGGGCCAACTCTAGTGGGGCCTATTAGAATATTCCCAATGGTGCCAGTGGTTCTTGTGCCCGGTGTGCTGGGCACATCACCCTTGTCACGCAGGCTGATGCCTGGCTGCAGCGTACTGGCCAGACAGTCCGGTGGGGCTCTCCCTGGCTGTCTGGCTCCACTGTGGGTTTGCCCCTCACAGTTTCCCTGGAACTGGTTCTTGTGAATATTAAATAAAATCTGAACATAAATAACAGCTGCTGCTTTCGTATAAACCTCTCTCCTGGGGAAATGGCCTTGTCATAAATCCATGAGTGCAGGCAAGACACTATTACTGTATAAATCAACTGCTCCATCTCCTCCAGAACCACAGAGCTCTAGCGGCGGAGCGAAGAGATTTCCCATTGCTGGCAGTAGTGGCAGAACCCGTACCCAGCACTCTGCAGGAGGCCTAGCCGTTAGGTAACTGCCCACAGAGCACCAGGTCAAGTCCCTACTCTGCTGCTGCAGGACAGCAAAGGGGACTTAAAGCTGCACTAAAGTGGCCACTGGGGATTTCCTTGGCGTATGGCAAGGCCTCAGCGGTACAAGGCTGGTATAGCAGACGGTGTCACCTGCTTCTCCCCTCCCCCCCTGCATAGGATATGGGAGGGGTGTGGCTGGCATGTGCTGTGCTCCGGTGATCACCTGGTATAGGCAACCATGGGGCTGCTCTAACTTGCTCCAGGGCCCAAACCAGCTCCTGTTGCTTCCTGGTGGAAAGGTGAATAATGTTACCTTTGCCCCCTCTCTTCTCAGGTGAGCTGAGTGAAGCCTCGATGCGTGTAGGACTCTAGTTCACAGTAGATTAGAGCCTGCTCTGGTCAGCGGGGGGGGTACTGGGGCCCCGCCGCCCCAGATCTGGCTATTTTGTTTGGTTTACGCCCCACCTGCATGAGGCTCCAGCTGGGTGCAGTGCTTCCTCCGGCCTGGGAGCCTCGTGCCACCACTCTCCTGACAATCACTGGCAGTTTCACCATGAGGACTGTTTGATTCCCTGATGACAGGGGGCCATGGCAGGAGCAGGGAGTTTGTGTGACTAGGACCCTGTCCCCCGCACGCTGCTGTCCCCGCAGTGCCTTGTACTACCGCCCACGTCAGCACTGGCTACATCCATCGCTCCCCCTGGAATTAGTAGTGCCCAGGCCAGAATGTGTCAACCCATCTCCTCCTTGGGTTACTGCCCTCTTTGCACCAACGCACCCTCAACACCGACCCCTTGACTGCCCATCCCTGTGGGTCCAACACCCCGCAGTGCCTGTCCCTGCAGCCCATGGCTAGTTTCTCTATCATGTATTCTTCATGCACAAGGCTCTATCCCCTGCAGGAGCCCCAAAGGGGAGGAGCAAATGTGGCCTTGCCAAAGACCAGAGATATTGCCCAGGCTACTGTGCACAGCCGCTCCCAGCAACGCCAGGAAGTGCCCTGCCCCTCCTGCTGCCAGGACTGCACCTGGCCTGAGAGCACCACCTGCTGCTTTGTCTGTCCCCTTAGCCCCTCCCCTCCTGTTCTTGTCATGGGGCAGGAGAGACTGGGCCCACCCCCTGTGTGAGATCCTACCCACTTGTGGGGACCCCCAGCCTCTTACACCACTCACCATCACCTCTACCCTGGAACAGGTGATAATAGGGATCCCCCAACCCCATGGAGCTGTTCCCAGAGAAGACTGGGGCAGCATCTCTGGGCAGGGCCAGATTAACCTTTTGTAGGCCTGGTGCCAAACATATTTGTGGGCCCCCATGGAGGCAGTGGAGCATGGCGTGGGGGGGGTCAGTCCCCGGAGCAAGGGGCCAGCCAGAGGCAATGGGGCACGGCATGGCAGGGGCGGCTCCGCCCAGCCCAGTGCGAGGGCACTATTGCCAGACACACAGTGGCTTGCCCGGCCCTGTGCTGCCACCATGCCCCTTCCCCTTGGGAGTGGGCCTGGGCCGTGCCACACAGCCACCCCCTGACGTCCAGCACCCCCTGACTCCCTATGGCCAGAGCCCCCCCGACCCACCCACAAATGCACAGCGCCCTGCACACCACCCTGCCCACGCCCCACCACAACTGCCCAGCACCCCACATAGAACCCCCACTCCCTAGTGCCCCAACACACACAGATCCTCCCCGCCCCTTCACAGCCCAGCACCCCCCCATGCGCCCCACAGACCCACTCCCCCAAGCCCTGCCTCCCGGACGCACTCACCGGCCCTGCTGGGAGGCGACTGCCAGGGTGAGCTGGCAGCGCAGCCAGGGCCAGGAATCGCTCCGGCGCCTCGGCAGTGGCGCAATCAGCCAGGCCAGGACCTGCCCCGTCCGGGAGCCCGCAAGACACGCTTGCCTGGAGGGGCCCAGCCAAGCTCCCGGCCACTGTGCTCCCCCCACCTGGCTGAGACTAGCCAAGCTTCTGCGCCAGGGGAGACCTGGCTCAGCTCCAGGGAGACAGGCTGGAGTCCCTTGGGGGGTGGAAGCAGAGACTGCCTGGAGCCGGAGGTGGGGGCAGAGAGGAGCTGGCGCGTGGAGTCGGGGGGCAGAGAGGAGCCCTTGGCCAGACAGTCGTCTGGCCCAGAGGAGCAAGTGGTGGGCGGGGGGATCCAGTGGGGGCTCAGGGCACAGTGCAAATGGAGCAGGCTGGGTCCCCTTCTGTGCATGGGCCCGGCTCCATGGAGCCACTGGCGCCATTGTAAACCTGGGGCTGTCTCTGGGGGCCCCAAGGCAGTGGAGATGGGGCTGTCTCTGGGGGCCCCAAGGCAGTGGAGATGGGGCTGTCTCTGGGGGCCCCCAAGGCAGTGGAGATGGGGCTGTCTCTGGGGGCCCCAAGGCAGTGGAGATGGGGCTGCAGGGGATCATATCCAGGAGGCTCCGGTACTGTCATCAACTCTTAAGATGGGGCTGCCGGTCCGACTGGCTGTTCCCCCCACACACCCCCAAACAGCAGAGCGCTGGCAGCCGTTCCAGCTCCGGCCCGCGGGGAAAGGGGCGCCAAGGCCCCTTTCTGCGGCTCCCCCAGCTCCGGCCCGGGGAGAGCGGCCGGCAGCGCCGCGCCCAGGCCCGATGCGGAGGGATGGGCACCCGCCGGAGCCCGCAGTCCGGGCGCTCCATGCCTACGGCGGGGGGTCCCGTGTCCACAGCACGTGCGCCTCGCGCGGGGTCCCGTGAACCGGGGCCAAGGGTCGCAGCCCGCGGAGCCGAGCCGAGGGGCCCTTTCCCGCGGGGCATCACAGCCTTCGAGCGGGCATCGGCTTCGGGGGTGCGAAGCGCTTGGCTTAGGCTGCGCCCAGGGTCAGCGCCCCCCGGTCTGCACGGCCCTGCCCGGCCCAAGTGCGAGCCCACGGCCGGGGAGGGCGGGCACAGCGACCCTGCCGGGGGAGCCGCGGTGCCAGGCTCCAGGACGCCGGAGGGGGGCGCACGGACCCCTGCTCCCCAAAGCACCCGGGCTGTGCGGCCGGAGGCTGGGTGAGGGGCGGCGCGGCTGGTCCGGCGGCGCAGGCGGCAGCAGCGAGGCCGGGCGGGGCGGGGCGGGGATGGGGCGAGGCGCGGTGCCCGCGGGCGCCCTGTGCCTGGGCGCTGCGCTCAGCGGAATCCTCAGCTTCGGGCTCCTGGCCGTGGCCATCGGGTCGGACTATTGGTACCTGCTGCGGGTGGAGCCGGCGGGGGACCCGGAGCCGCTCAGCTCCCACTCCGGGCTCTGGCGGGTCTGCGAAGGTAACGGGCGCCGGGACCCCGCCGTCGGGTCGGGCACCCACATCCCGCCAGCCCGGGTTCCCGACCGGGCCCCCCATTTATCGCCGCTTCATCAGCATCCTCCCGGGCTCCCGCGCCTCCGGGCGTTGAGGCAGCCGGGGGCCGGCGCTGCCGTGAGCTTCCCCTGGAGCAGTGACCCTGAACCCCCGCGCCCGTGCGCTCCCGGCACCCCGGGGTGTGTGTGCAGCGAACCTGCCTCGCCCTTCAGTGCCAGCTGGGCGGGGGGGGGGGGGGCTCGGCTTCTTCCCGCCCCCCCTTGGCTCCCCGGCCCCGCTGTGAGCAGCTGCGGAGCAGACACGCGGGGAGCTCCCTGCTGCGCTCCCCTCCCGCCACCCCTGTCCGGGAAGCCCCCTGCGCAGGGCCGCAGAACGCGGTTCGCCCCGCGGTTTCCGTGCGCGTCTGCGGTCCGGGGTCCTGCGGGGAGAGGTGAGGAGCTACCCGGGGCGCCTGGTTCCGGGGGGAGGGCGGCTGAGAGCCACTGTAACCCTGTGCAGGATAGAAACCACGTCCAGCCAGGCCGTTCCTGGCTCCGGCGCCGGGGGCAGCGCGCAGCCGGTGTCCCCCGCGCCGGCATCTCCTGCCCTGAGCCTGGCCCAGGGGGCAGCAGCAGCTGGATTAATTGCTGATAATTATCTGGGTTAGTCGCTGCCCCCCCTTCCAGCGCTTTGCTCCCCAGTAGTTCAGACCCCAGCCGGGACTGGAGCCTGGATTCTCTGCTCCCACCACAGCCCTGGTGACCTTGGGCCCCTCACCGTGTCCTGCTCCTGGCGCACCTGCTGGCCTGTGGTGATGGGCGGGCAGCTAAGCGCTTGGCTAGAGGGGCTGAGCCCAGGCCTGGGAGGCTGTCCTCTCTTAAATAAATTAATGGAGATATCCCATCTCCTAGAACTGGAAGGGACCTTGAAAGGTCATCGAGTCCAGCCCCCTGCCTTCACTAGCAGGACCAAGTACTGATTTTGCGCCAGATCCCCAAGTGGCCCCCTCAGGGATTGAACTCACAACCCTGGGTTTAGCAGGCCAATGCTCAAACCACTGAGCTATCCCTCCCCTCTTGGGCCCTAGGAAGGGAAGTGACCAGCTGCTGGGACCTCTCCAGTTGTAATGTCCCGGTCTCGGTTGCTCCTGGGGGCATGGAGCCTGGCAGGGGATGTGGGGAGGGGCTGTGCCCAGGGGAAGATCTCTCCCACTGCTTGCCAGGATTGGAGGGGGGTGGGCTGGCAGGAGCAGCCCCCACTGGTGAGGGTGGCTGGTTAGAACAGCCCAGCGGAGCCAGCGCTTTGCTGCACTGCTGGTTCGCAGATCTTGCATTGCAATTCCTTGGTGTCTCATTGCTGTCCCCGGAGCAGGCGCTGTCACAGGGGCTGCTGCTAACTGGAGCCTTTCCCTGTTCCCCTCCCCCCCAGGGCTCCTGTCGGTTTGCAGGGCGCTGTGCCCCAAACCAGGCAGGTCAGAGGGCCCCTTCGTGCTGCCTTTCATTCCAACGGGCCCCAGGCCAGACCTCCCTGCAGAGCCGAGGGCCTGTGGGAATTGGCCCTGTGCCTGGGGTCTTGTTATTGGCAGCTGCTTCTCAGGGGGGGGCCTGAGAGGATCATTAACGACTGTCCCATGTGGTGCAGCGTTTTCCGCTCCCAGGCACTGCTGCTCTGTGGGGTCCTGGCGGCTGGAGTTTCTGCTTCTCAATGTGCCACTTCAGCGGCTGGAGCCTGACACTACATTCTCCACAGACACACTTGCAGGTGCTGGGTTTGTACTGAGCTCTCCTGCAGGAGCCATGCCTTGCCTGGGAGCTGTGCCCTGCCACCCAGGGGGGTCTGGTGCCCGGGGATTGGCTGCATGGGGACCCCATCTTCCTGTTAGCGCCTCCTGTGGTGGGCACAGAGCTCTGGCTCAGCCTCAGACAGGGCCTGTGGCTTCGGGACCAGAACCCAGAACCCAGGCCTGCAGCTGCTCTCAGGGCATGGGGCAGACAGGAGGGAAGGAATTCAGTACCTGCGGTGGGAGCGAGCCCTGCTTCGGGGCAGGCGAAGGCATGACTGGCATGTACAGAACTGCCCTGGGGAGTTCCCAGCTCTGCTGGGGCAGAGGCGTCCATGGGGCTCCCAGCGAGAATGCCACGAGAGGGGGTTTCCTGCTGTCACAGGGGCAGGAAGGCTCCATAAAGGCTTGAGGGGTGGGTGGGTGCATGGGGCTCTCTGCAGTTCCTCCAGAGAGAAGGGCCGCTGGCTAACACAGAACTAACAGCAGCAGGCCCCCCCCCCATCCCAGCCAGGTGCAGGAGGCCCCAGCTCCCACATCTGTACCCCAGCCCTGAGCTCCCTGCCGAGAGCTGTCACTGAGCTGTGCAATGCCACCTGCATGGGGAGCTTTCGACTCACTAGTGAAATTGTCCCCTTAGCCCCAACGCCCATCCCTGGCTTGGCCCCCAGCAGATCCCCATGGATGTTGGGGTCCCTGCCCTGGGGGCTGTAAATCCTCCATAGAGGGCCCCCCCCACTTCCATAGATTCGAGGCAGATGAAACCGTTAGGATGGTCTCGTCTGGCCTCCTGTATAACACAGGCCAGAGGACCCCCATTACGTCCCGGCTGGGGGCTGGTTTATTTTCTCCTCCTTTCCAGGCAGGAACGTCTGCATCCCACTGATCAACCCATTTGGGAGCGAAACCCAAGAGGTGCCCGCTTCACTGCAGCATCTGATCTGTGAGTTGCCCTGGCCCCCAGGAGGGACGTTGTCCCTGGCTTGCTCACAGGGGGGAGGGGTGCCCAATGTGCTGCTCCGCTGGGGGCCTCTGCTCAGGACACCCACACTCAGGTGTCTCTGTGCTGGGTCCCATGGGCTGGGGGGAGGGGAAAGGGACGGGGCTGGGACGGGGGCCAGTGCCCAGTGCAAGGTCTGGAATAGTTGAGGCTCATCCTTCCTGGTGGGCACAGAGCAGGGCCGGGACCTGTGTTGCTGCTGCTCCCGTCTCAGCATGTGCTGCGGCCGGAGGTCATCTCACCGTGTCCTTGGCAGGCATGCACCGGGCCTTCGTGGTCATGCTGCCACTCAGCCTCGTCCTCCTCGTCTTCGGCTGGATCTGTGGCGTTGTCAGCTCCTTGGCACAAAGCTGCCAGCTGCTGCTCTTCACAGGCTGCTACTTCCTGCTGGGAGGTGAGTGGCTGCGGCCGGCGGGTGCGGGCAACGTGGGGGGGATGTGCAGGCCACGCTCTCTCTCGGGGGCTCGGTCCCTGCCGAGAGCAGCCAGGGGCCCAGGGGCTGAGGTAGCACAGCCACTGGGGACGGGCTGTTGACCTGCTGAGGCTGCCCTGGGTTTTCAGCCGTCTCCCATCGTCGCACTCGCTGCTCAGGGGTTCCAGCTCCAGGCCCTGCTGCCCCGCGCTGGCGCGGGGGCAACACAGGTCCCGGTTTCACTGGCACAGATGAAGCTGAAGGCGATTGGATAGTGCCCTGCCTCTGGCCCTGGGTTCTCTCCTTGCTGCTGCTGGGGATGTGGGGCTGGGGAGAGAACTGCAGGGCAGGGGCTGGGGGCTCCCTGAGCAGAGAGCTACAGACCCCTGCCCAATACAGGCCACCATGGAGCCACACTGCCCCAAGGAAACGGCTGCCAAGTGACCCTGAGCTCCCTGGGAGCTCTGTTCCCAGCCCCTGGGGAACGGGCAGGACCCCTGCAGCCCTGGGTGGGGGAGGGGCTCTGCGAGAGGTGGTGGCATGTTGCTCTGTACCCCGTTGTGGATCGGCAGGGCCCCCTTTGCGCTAGGCACTGTACAAATAGAACCAGAGTCCTGAGCACTGACTGGCTCCTGCTGGTGGGAGTTCAGGTTTTCAGCTTGAGTAGGAGAGAAGCATGCGGCCCCTGGTGGGGGAGGGGCTGGTTTGGGGTCTAGCAGGATTGGCTCAGTCTGAATGTTTATGGTCTGTAAGCCCTGCTGTCTGCACTCCTGCCTACCAGGGCTAAGCTACACCCGTGGGGTCAGCGTGGGGCCAGGGCCAGCTGCCTGGTTCTCTGCCGGTGGTTGGGGCTGAGCTCTGAGCTGCCCAGTCCTGCCCAGCCTCTAAACTAAGCACATTGTGAATTGTCCCTTGGCCCCGTCCTCACATCGGAGTCATGGTGGGCGAGGGAGGGGCACCTGCTGGCTGAGGGGAAGGTGGGGGGTTGGGGCTGGGCCCCCCCTTTCCTTGCTGAGGGGAAGGAACAGCCTCACCTGGGGGGACATGCAGAGACAGACCAGTGTGGGCCTGTGTTGCTCTGGCACTGGGGGAGACAGAGACCGAGGGAGCCGGATGCAGGCCAAGAGCCTGGGGCAGGAGTGGCCTCTTCACCCCATCACCGTTAGTGGCTCTCTTTGCCCCTGGCCTGGGATCTCTGTGCCTCCCTGCCTATCCCTGGTCTCTCCTCCACCCCATGTGCCAGTGGCCAGGGCCCTCTCGCTCCAGGCTGGCTGGGGGTGACAGTTCTGGCCGGGTCTGCTCCTCGCTGGTTGCATCTCAGGGCTGGCTGCAGGGGAGGCAGGATTCTATTCTGCACTGGTCCGGGCCCCTCTGCGGCCAAAGGAGAGTAACTAACCGAGAGGCTTTTTGCTTTGAGGGCAGCAACGTGCCGGGTCTACAACCCAGGGCTGTGCAGTGAGCGGCGTCAGGCGAGAGCACTGGGGTCAAGGCTGAGCGCTAGATTGCACGCTTGGGACCAGAGCCATGATGCTCTGTGGCTGCTCCCTGCCATGTGACCTGTGGGGGGGCAGCTCTCCCTGGGCCTGGCTGCTCTGTGCTCTCTAGGGACCGGACCCCATCAGTGCCTCTGCTGGGAAATCTCCTCCCCACCCCATTGGTGGTGCTGTGCCTGGAGCAGCCAGGACTGCTGTGTGCTGGCGAGGTGGGGGGGGGCACGCCAGAGCCGGGGGCGACGTACAGGGTCTCACTGGAACCCGGACACCTCCCACTTCTGTTTGCTGAGCTCCCTGTCGCTCAATAGGACTATGAAGCACATAGCAATTCCTGCCTGACCCTGAAACCCAGCTGGGGCCGGGGGTGACTGGGGATGGCCAGGGAATCTCTTCCATCTGTCAACAGCTCAGCTGTGACTGATTTGCTGCCAGGCAGCACCTGCCAAGTGGCCAGAGAGGAGCAACTTAGGTGCCACTTTGAGCATTATTCGAGATTCGCTCCGTGGCCTGGTTCTGTGCTATGGGGAGCATCGGCTGCATTCCCTCACTCTGCCCTTTGAATCCCACCTCAGCTCTTCCCCGGTCCCAGGCTCTTCTCTAGAGCTTGTGTTCAGAGGGCCAGGCCCCGTGGGTGTCCCAGGCACCCCCACCCCTCGGATGCGGCTGCGCGATGGGAGAGCCAGTCACGCGGTACTGGGGGCAGAGGCAAAGCTGCCAGGTGTTCTGCAGCGTGGGCTGTTGACCCCCCACCCCCAGCGCTGTCTCCACGCATCGACCCAGGGCGAGGAATCCTCTCGTTCACCAGGACCTGTCTGCCCCCATCGCTGGGGCAGCTGAACCGCAGTCTGTTACGGGGGGCTGCTCGCCCTCCTGCAGCAGGGCAGGGCTCCCCCCTAGTGCAGACAGGAACAGAGGCTCTGTCATGCAGTCACCTCGGCTGAGCCCCCAGGTTCGCTTAGCCTGGCTGGCAGCAGCTGCTCTGCAAAGCCACACGCCAGGCGCTGCGGCCTCGCTGGTGCCATGCCACTCGTGGGGGCCCCAGAACGTCCAGGGACGTATCCCAGGGCTCATTGTGCTGCAGACAGCTGAGTTTCCCTCCCAGTGCATTGGGGGAGAACTGTCAGTGCTTCTGGGCACACGGGGACCCATGTGTCATGGAGTCCCCAGGCGATGCTCTGGAACTGCTCCCCACAAAGCCAGTCAGGACTTTGGGGAGCCTCCTCTCCCTCGGAGCAGACCGTCTTCAGGGCAAGAAGCTTGCATGGCTTCACCCTCATGGGTCTCTCCCGGAGCATTCAGCATCCTCTGCCCCTCCGTGCGCTTCCCACAGCGAGTCCACCCCGGCGGGGTCCTGGGGAAGCCAAAGGGTCCTGCACCCCCCACTTCACAGGCAGACGTGACTCTCAGCCGGCCAGTAAAACAGAGGTTTATTAGATGACAGGAATACAGTCCAAGACAGGTCTTGCAGGCACAGACAACAGGGCCCCCCTCAGTTAGGTCCAGCTTGGGGTCCCAGGGCATGCCAGCCCACCCCCCTTTGGGGGGTCAGAGCCATCTCTGCCTCCCAGCCATCTCTCCAGCCCAGCTTCCAGCACTCCCCTCTCAGCGACCCCTCCCACAGCCTTTGTTCAGTTTCCCGGGCCCCGGAGTCACCTGACCTCCCACCCCCTCCTGGGTTCTCATGTTACAAGCTCAGGTATGTTCCCTTGGGCAGACTCCCATCCCCCAATGCAGACCATCCTAGTCACACTCCCCTGTCAGCATTCCCACACCCCAGCAAGAACAGTCCCAGTTCGTCACACCATGCAAAGGGGCTGGAGCGGGGTAGCTGTAGCCTCTTGGCAGGTGGCTAGCTGCAAGGTGTGCTGGGGGCAGCTAAGCCAGCATGTCTCAAATGTGGCCACCAATAGCACTTTTCTGCAGCCACGAGAGTCTCCTGAGCAGAGATGGGGGCAAAGCAGCAGCCCCCGCTGTGGCTCCTGGGTGCGCCGCCTTGGGGTTTGCTGGCACTGCCAGCAGGGATCAGGGCCCTGCACCACACAGCCCCCCCGGGAGCTCTGGGCCGACGTGGGGTTGATGTGCATGGTGCCGAAGGAACCCGGGACTCCCCAGCAGCTGGTGAGTTCCCAACCTACCTTCCTGGGGGTGGTGGTGGGGCTCGGACAAATGGTCAGAGCGGCCACCAGCGAGAGTTGGGGGCTGCACTGTGAGGCCACCAAAACCGTTCCCCCTGGTCCAAGCGCCTGGGCACAGCTATACCCGTTGTGCTGCTGCCACGGCACCAGACTGGCCCAGTAGCCGCTGTGGTGAACCTGGTCGGGGCCCCAGACCAGCACCGAGCCCTGTTGTCTCTGCCTCTCGCAGGCCTGCTGACTCTGACTGGGATCAGCGTCTACATCAGCTACTCGGGAGCGGCCTTCGCCGAGACCGTCCGCATGTACAACCAGCAGCACTTTGACCACGTCCGCGTCAGCTTTGGCTGGTCCATGGCACTGGCCTGGCTCTCCTTCAGCTCTGAGGTACTGGCTGGCTCCCTCCTCCTCCTCGCTGCCCGGCTCCTCAGCCTGCAGCAAGCCACACGCTCTGTGGCCATCTGAGCCGCAGGGAGATGGGCAGGGACCCCCCAGCGCTCTGCAGCCTCCTTGGGACTGACCTTTCTGCCATCCCGTGCCCCACGCACCCAGCTGCAGGCCCCCTGCATTGCAGCCCCTGCTGCTGGGAGGGAAGTGGGGAGGGGGCAGAGGCTAAAGCCCCACGGCAGCAGGTCCCTCCACCCCCTGGTGCTGCTGGCTGCAGCTTGGATTCCCTGAGTTCTTGGGGCTGGGCCTGGCGGCTGGCTCCCCTCAATCCAATGGACCCTGGCTATGATGGAGGCCAGCCTGTTAGAGAGGGCCTGCACCCTCCCCACACAGAGCCAGCCGGCTGCAAGGAGGAGGATGGGGACAAGGGGGAGCACCGGGCAGATGGCTGCTGCACCATGCTCAGACATGGCTTGTGGAAGACCTGGAGCAGAGCAGGGAAGCCCATCAGACTGGTGTCAAGCCTGGGGTGAAGGAAGCAGCGCCAAGGGGCAGTCAGCCCCAGCCTGATGCTTTTCTGCTTGCAGCCTGCCACAGCCCCCTACTGCTACGCTTCAGCTGCCCTCCCACTGCCAGAGCACCTGGCCTCCCGTCTGTCCTGCCTCTGCCCAGCCTCTGTCCCAATAAAAGCCTCCTCTGATTCCATAGCCAGCATCTGTCTGTCGTTGGAGCCTCCCACACTCCCAGGCCCCAGGCTACCACAACCCCTGGGGGGTGAAAGAGCTGGAGACCTGGCTGCCGCCTGGCACAGCCTTGCCACCACCCCTCTGCACCAGGGGCTGCTGCAGTCCTGCCTTGTCTGCCCTCCCAGAGCGTCCCACGTGCTGCCTCTCCCTGGGAAGGAGCCGAGCTGAGCATCACCCAGAACCCCTCTCTGCATGCCCTGTCCCCCGTGCAGCGCAGGCTGGGAGCGAGGCCAGGCGCCGTGCCGTCTCCTGTTGAGGAAACTGAATTTCTGCAGCCACGCTGCGGTGCTGCTCCTGAAGGCCCTGGTGCTCAGGTGGCCCCGCCTCAGGTTGTGCTTGTCACCAGGGACTGGGCCGCTCTGGGGCTGGGATCTCCCCACAGAACAGCTGGGGCCCTGCACAAACAGCTTTAGCAGACAAACCCCTGAGCCAGGCCAGGAGCTTGTTCTTTGTTTAGCTGCAAGGAAGCAGAGCAGCCTCCGCACGGCTCCAGGCACCTCGACATCAACCCCCAACTGCAGCCGGCCCAGGAGTGTTCAACCAGGGACTCCAGCGACTCCATCGTGGGCTGCCCCAGCAGCCCCCTTCAGCCTCCCCTGCAAGCCCCCGTGCCCCAGGGCTCTCAGCATGCCCCCAAGGGGGGCTACTTCACAGCAAGTTCCAGGGGCTCCAGACCCGCCTGGGGAATGCCCTGCCAGCCACCCCCTCGCGTATCACTGGGGCCCAGCACAGCATGGGCAGGGTCAATCCTCCGGCAGGCCATTTAGGGCTTTGTGGGTCATAACCAACACCTTCAACTCGGCCCAGAGCCCACGGGCAGACCGCGCCGATCCAGGGGCATGGGGTCACGGGCGCCCAGGAGGCACAGCGGGATTCAGTGCCTGAAGGAAGCTGCCCAGCTGGCACCTGAGGGGACCTGGCTGCCAGCTCCAGCGCCCAATGGGTGCAAACCTGCTGGGCCAGCAAAGGCCCCGAGCTCCGCAGGCTCCGCCAGCACTTCCAGCCCTGCAGCCTCACAACAGGCTCCAGGGTGTAGATCCTCACACGGTCCCTTGAACCCTAGCGCAGTTGGGTCACGCTGCCCTGTGTGCATGGACCATAGCGCACATCCCTATGGGCAGGAAGCCTGCGGCTCCCGGCCTTGCCCCCACGCCCGCTGCACCCTAGATTGTGGGATAGCTCCAGAGGCATTGTGGGAAGAGGGGCCAAGGCCCTGAGTCAGCTGGCAGGAGCACTGCGGCCACAGGGGTCACTGGCCTGCTCCGTGTTTGGAGCTGTGAGCGGCTTCTGGCTGGGCCGGTGGAGTGTCGACCGGCAAGCAGAGGGCTGGGCAGGGTGGGCCCCCGGCTGGCGCTGGGATGTTCGCTCTGGCTTGGCAGCCCTGGGCTCCAGCCAGCAGCAGAGGCAGGAGCGCTCTCCTGTCTGGTCTGGGCACACCCCTCCTGTCTGCTCTAGGGTGCAGCCCCTCGCTCCCGCCAGCACTGCTTGGCCACAAATTTCAGCTTGTTGGCTGCCAGCTGGGTGTCCTGTGCGGAGACATCACAGTGCCAGACGGCCCGCAGGGAGCGCGCGGCCCACGGGAACAGCCGCACGCTGACAGCACGCCCCATCTCAGCCACCTCCTCCTCGCTCACCGCCTGCATGCGCTCACACAGCTTCTCAGGGGACAGCCAGGGCACAGCCACCTTCACCAGCACCATGTTGGTCTCCACAGCCGAGGGGTCGACGGAGCAGATGGGTGAGCCAAGTTCCCAGACGCCTGGGGGTGAAGGACACACGTCTGTACCAGCGCCAGGCTCGCCCCCAATGGCGCAGAGGGACTCTGCAGCCCCTGGGGTAAAACAGGAAGGGGCCCATCCCTCCTCTGCTCACAGGAGATGGGGCTGGGGAGCTACCAGGTTCCCCTTTTGACCCTCCTGGGAGCCCCTAGCTGGATTACCCCCTTCCCAGGGCAGGCAAACACCACAGCCTCTCTGTGCCCAGGCTGAGCTCCCGCGATGTGCCCTGAGGGGCACAGAGGAGGATGGGGCCAGGACATCAGGGTTATCCCTGACTGAACTGGGCCAACCTCAGCTCCCCTGAGCCAGAGACAATGTGTCCTGGGGTCCTGCCGGCAGTGCAGCAGGGTCCAGCCCGCTGCCTCCTTGCCCTGCTGCACTGACACCCTCTCCCACACCTCGGCCTCGCTTCGGGAGCAGGGCACCTGCAGGCACCTTGGGCGAAGCTGCGGGCGTTGCCGTGGTCTCTCTGCAGTGTCTCCTCCATGCGCTCCAGCCCTACGCGGGCAGCGGCCGCCAGCACTCCTGCCTGGCGCATCCCTCCACCAAGCAGCTTCCGCATGCGCCAGGCCTCTGCCACGAACTCTCTGCACCCAGCAACCAGCGCCCCGGCCGGGGCACCCAGCCCCTGCACTGCCAAGAGAGGGAGTCAAAGACAGCCCCCAAGGGGCCTCCCACCCCCACTCCTAGGTATCAGCTGCCTGCCCAGAGTGGGCTCCGCCTGGAGCTGCCTCATGCCTCTCCCAGCTGGCCCTAGGGGAACCTGCCCCCAGGTGCTGTCACCTTCCCTGCACCCCCCGTCTCCGGACACACCTTGGAGAAGCAGAGGGAGACGGAGTCGCAGTGCTGGGTGATCTGAGCTGGGGCGACGCCTTGGGCCACGGCTGCGTTCATCAGCCGCGCCCCGTCCATGTGGATGTGCAGCCCGTAGCGGTCAGCAAGCAGGCGCACCTGGAGTGGAGGAACATGGTGAAGCAGCTGGAGGGGGAGCCCCGGAGAGCTGCCAGAGGCTGGACTCAGGGGCCCACCGCCAGGCTGCAGCTCTGTGGAACCTGCTGCCTCGCCCCGCCCTCAACACCCAGCCCAGCCCCTCGGTCTCAGATAGGGTCCTGCCTGTGGGGCCGAGCAAGCGTGGGTGGCTGCACCCCTGTGATATGGGGCGCAGAGGGCAATTGGCCCAGCCGCTCGGGGTTAGCAGGCAGGGCAGGAGTTGGCTCTTGAACCACTAGACCAGGACCCCAGATGGCGCTTTGGGGCTGAGGCCAGGGCCGGTAGTGCCACCCCCCAGGAACCCTCTCATGCCAGCTCCAGGAGGCAGGCAGCTGAGAACAGCACACTCGTGTCACTGGCCTGCGAGACGCACCTCCCTGAGGTAGGCAAGGGGGAGCACCCGGCCCCCTGCAGAGCTGTGGGTGTTCTCCAGGCAGACGAGCACTGAGCGAGGGTGGTACCGGCTGCCATGGCCCGCACGGACTGTCGACTCCAGCTTGTCGAGGTCCAAGGTGCCCTCTGGCAGATCCTGTAGCACCTGGGAATGGACCCCAGCTACCTGTGCCCGGGACAGCATGGTGAGTGTGGGCAGGCCCGCAGGCACCCAAAGCCATGCTCCGCCCCAGCGAGCCATGTTCACCAGCGTGGGAAAGAAACACCTGACCATTGCTCACTTCCAAATATAACACCCAGGTGTCCCTGCCCCACCCTGTCATACCCCACTACATCTCCACCCCACACCGCCCATCTGTCCCAGCCCAGGATGTTCCCGGGACTCCCGGCTCAGCACTTGCACCCTGCTGCTCCCCGCAATGGCCTGGGCCCTCCTGCCCAGCTCTGCCAGGGGCTGATGCTGACGAGCGTGTCACCCCGCGAGCGGCTGAGCCCTGGGTTTGCACAGAAGCAGCCCCAGGACAGCTCCTTTAATAACAAGCCAAGGAAAGCCTGAGCCTCGGTAAAGGCCTGAAGCAGCAGAGGCCGAGGGAGTGGGGCAGGGGACAGCCGGGCACCCCGGGGCGGGGGAACAGAGTTCCTCGGGCAAAGTCTGGCAGGGAATTCTTTCCCCCATGGTTGCTGCTGCGAGCGGCCACAGGGGGCAGCAGCTAGCCAGGATCCACAGGCCTGCTGTGAGCAGCTTGAGAACGTGGGCAGTGCTGCCCCCCTGTGGCCCTGTCCCACACCCCCTCCACTAAAGATACCTGCCCCCCTCCGTGTTAGAGTGATGGGGCAGGGCAAGGCCTCGGGCTCCGCGCGCAGCAGCCACATGGGGATTTGTTTCGGAGATTCGGGCCCTGCCCAGGTGGTGATCCCGTGAGACACCCCCGGGGCCATGCAGAGACAGGGGATGCTCCTCGTACATTCCTTGGCCTTTCCTCCATGCCAGGACAGGCTGAGAACCGGACCCACCCATTCCAGCCCATCCAAAGCTGTCCTGGGGCAGTGCCCCGGGGTTTCCTCAGCCGGGGGAGGGTGCCCGAGCCAGGCCGATGCGCACCGCATACCTGAGCAACCCCGCCCTGTTCGAAGACGTGCAGATGGGCCTCCCTCCCGACGAGCAGCTGAGCCCCCCTGCGCTGGCAGTGGCACATCACTGGGACAAGAGAGGGCGGCAGTGAAGCGGGACAGGAGGGGGAGGGGTGGGGGCCTTGGCAGACAGACTGGGGGGAGCACATCAGGAGCAGTTCTGGGTGGCAGAGCTGTGTGGGGCACAAAGCAGCAGGGCTCTGGCCCCATAGACGGAGCAGATTGTGGACCAAGCGGGGGCTGCTTTGGCGTTCCCCTTCGCCAAGATGTCTCTCTTGGGGAGCGGCTGTCACAAAACCCAGCTGTTGACTGAGCCCCTGGGGCCAGGGACTGGCTACCCCCTCCCTCGGCCACTGGAAACAGTCCAGGCTGCCCCTGAACAACTGGGGCTTGCCTTGCCCCCCACAGCACCCCCTGCTGGGACAGAAATAGCTGGGAGCTTCCCCCCCCCACTATCAGTGCTCCTGCCCAGCTCCCCACAGCACCTCCTGCTGGACAGGCTGGGGCGGGAGTAGCTGGGGGCTCTCCCCAAAGTCGGCGCTCCCTGTTCCCCACAGCACTCCCTGCTGGGAGAGGCTGGGGCTGCAGCTTTAATTCGGCAGACACACACGCTTCCCAGCCCAGTGGCAGTCAATAGCCGCTTGCCAAGCCCTGCAGGTGGCTCGTAGCCCCCAGCGCGGTGCTGTCTGCCCACCCCACGGCACTCACCAGCAATGAGGTTTGCCATGGTCGACGTTGGCACAAACAAAGCCTCCTCCATTCCTAGGAGCTGGGCGGCCAAGCGCTGGAGCTCTGCATGGAAAGAGTCACAGGTGTGCGGGGGAAGGGGGGGCTTTCGTTAGCACTTGGGGTGGCCTGGGAACAAGCGCAAGACGGGCAGCAATGTGCCCCTCACTGCAGCAAGTGGGGCAGCTCACAGAATCCGTGAGCCTTTCGGGGGGGGGTGGGGGTGGTACAGGCACCAGGGCACAGAGTAGGGGATTCCTGTTACACTGGAGCCCTCCAGTGCATTGACCCCTGCTGCCCTTGCAGGTGATCTGCTCGGGGTCAGTGCGTCCCTGCCCCAGCCCTGGCAGGAGAAGGGAGGGGCTGGGCACTTGTTCTGTTCACAACCAGACTTCGAAAGTCCCAGAAGCCCCTGCAGAGGCAGCATCCGCCCAGCTGATGTGTGGAGGAGGGGAGCCCGAGTTCACAGCCCCATGGGGGTCTGTTCCTGGAAGCTGATGCTCGGCCCCCTTGCCCTCCCCCGGCCCCTCCTCTCTGTGCGGTTCCATTGTGGGCTCCCCACAGCTGCTGTCACTTTCTTGCCCTGCTTGTGACCCACTCAATGGCTCCCTGGCTCTGAGTGGGGGGTGTCCCAGCCTCAGGGGAGAGGGGCCCATCAGTGGCCAGCCAAGGGGCACAGTCACCACAGCACTGCCCCCGGGCCTCACCATTGACTGTCGGGTCCTCCCCATAGTCATCATCCCCCACCTCGGCCTGGGCCATGGCCTGTCTCATCGCCGCGCTGGGCCTGGTCACCGTGTCGCTGCGCAGATCCACCACGTGGGGCTGGGCCCCCCAGCTGCTTGGGGCTGGGGCGGGAGAGCACAGCCAGCTTGGACAAGAATGGACAGGAACAGGCTAGGCAATGTCTGGGATGGCCTGGCTGGGCCAGCCCACCGCACCCCTCTGCTCCCGCCTGCACCCCTGTGCCCTGCTCCCCCACACCCCTCTGCCCCCCCACCCCTCTGCTCTGCTCCCCCACACCCCTTTCCCCCCCGCACCCCTCTGCCCCCGCCTGTACCCCTCCCCCCCCCGCACCTCTCTGCCCTGCTCCCCCTGCACCCCTCTCCCCCCCGCACCCCTCTGCCCTGCTCCCCCCGCACCCCTCTGCCCTGCTCCCCCACACCCCTCTGCCCCCCGCACCCCTCTGCCCTGCTCCTCCACACCCCTCTCCCCCCTGCACCCCTTTCCCCCCCGCACCCCTCTGCCCTGCTCCCCCGCACCCCTCTGCCCCCGCCTGCACCCCTCTGCCCTGCTCCCCCACACCCCTCTGCCCTGCTCCCCCACACCCCTCTCCCCCCCGCACCCTTCTGCCCTGCTCCCCCACACCCCTCTCCCCCCTGCACCCCTTTCCCCCCCGCACCCCTCTGCCCTGCTCTCCCGCACCCCTCTGCCCCCGCCTGCACCCCTCTGCCCCCGCCTGCACCCCTCTGCCCTGCTCCCCCACACCCCTCTCCCCCTGCACCCCTCTGCCCCCACCTGCACCCTTCTGCCTGCTCCCCCACACCCCTCTCCCCCCGCACCCCTCTGCCCTACTCCCCCACACCCCTCTCCCCCTGCACCCCTCTGCCCCCGCCTGCACCCTTCTGCCCTGCTCCCCCACACCCCTCTCCCCCCCGCACCCCTCTGCCCTGCTCCCCCACACCCCTCTCCCCCCTGCACCCCTCTGCCCTGCTCCCCCCGCACCCCTCTCCCCCCTGCACCCCTCTGCCCTGCTCCCCCACACCCCTCTCCCCCCTGCACCCCTCTGCCCTGCTCCCCCACACCCCTCTCCCCCCTGCTCCCCCCGCACCCCTCTCCCCCCTGCACCCCTCTGCCCTGCTCCCCCCGCACCCCTCTCCCCCCTGCACCCCTCTGCCCTGCTCCCCCACACCCCTCTCCCCCCTGCACCCCTCTGCCCTGCTCCCCCACACCCCTCTCCCCCCTGCTCCCCCCGCACCCCTCTCCCCCCCGCACCCCTCTGCCCCCGCCTGCACCCCTCTGCCCTGCTCCCCCACACCCCTCTGCCCTGCTCCCCCACACCCCTCTCCCCCCCGCACCCTTCTGCCCTGCTCCCCCACACCCCTCTCCCCCCTGCACCCCTTTCCCCCCCGCACCCCTCTGCCCTGCTCTCCCGCACCCCTCTGCCCCCGCCTGCACCCCTCTGCCCCCGCCTGCACCCCTCTGCCCTGCTCCCCCACACCCCTCTCCCCCCTGCACCCCTCTGCCCCCACCTGCACCCTTCTGCCTGCTCCCCCACACCCCTCTCCCCCCGCACCCCTCTGCCCTGCTCCCCCACACCCCTCTCCCCCCTGCACCCCTCTGCCCTGCTCCCCCCGCACCCCTCTCCCCCCTGCACCCCTCTGCCCTGCTCCCCCACACCCCTCTCCCCCCTGCACCCCTCTGCCCTGCTCCCCCGCACCCCTCTCCCCCCTGCTCCCCCCGCACCCCTCTCCCCCCTGCACCCCTCTGCCCTGCTCCCCCCGCACCCCTCTCCCCCCTGCACCCCTCTGCCCTGCTCCCCCACACCCCTCTCCCCCCTGCACCCCTCTGCCCTGCTCCCCCACACCCCTCTCCCCCTGCTCCCCCCGCACCCCTCTCCCCCCTGCACCCCTCTGCCCTGCTCCCCCCGCACCCCTCTCCCCCCTGCACCCCTCTGCCCTGCTCCCCCACACCCCTCTCCCCCCTGCACCCCTCTGCCCTGCTCCCCCGCACCCCTCTCCCCCCTGCTCCCCCCGCACCCCTCTCCCCCCTGCACCCCTCTGCCCTGCTCCCCCCGCACCCCTCTCCCCCCTGCACCCCTCTGCCCTGCTCCCCCACACCCCTCTCCCCCCTGCACCCCTCTGCCCTGCTCCCCCACACCCCTCTCCCCCCTGCACCCCTTTCCCCCCCGCACCCCTCTGCCCTGCTCCCCCCGCACCCCTCTCCCCCCTGCACCCCTCTGCCCTGCTCCCCCCTGCACCCCTCTCCCCCCTGCACCCCCACACCCCTCCCCCACCGCACCCCTCTGCCCTGCTCCCTGCCTGGGACCTTCCCCCCCGCACCCCTCTCTCCTGCTCCCCCAGGCCCGCCCCCCCAACGCACCCATCGGCCGGGCCGGGCCGGGCCGGGCCCTACCCCCGTGCACGGAGGCCCGGTCGCCTGGGGGCTGGCCCGAGGCCCCCCCCGTGCGCAGTGGGGCGGGGGGGGCTTGCAGAGCGAGTGCCCCCCCCGGCCGGCCGGTCCGACCCACGCGGGGCAGCCGCAGCAGCCGCATCGCCCTCCCCGTACCCAGCTGGACTACAGGGCCCAGCATGCCTTGCGGCACCGGCCCGTGCCGGCCGCAAAGCATCCTGGGAACCGCAGGCCCCGGGAATGGAACCCGGCTCCCAGGGGGCGTGGCCGGGGGCGGGGTCTGTAGGGCGCCCCGCCCCCCACCGGGGGGCTCCCAGTGGCTCCGCTCCGTGGGGCTGCCCGGGGGGCTGGCTCGGCCCAGCCCAGGCGTCCTGGCTTGTAGCTCGGGGGTGACGCCGCGGCCCCCCAGCAGCCCCGCCGTGGCTCGGGGCACGGAACGAGCTGATGTCCATGGTTATGTGCAAATTATATGTAAATATGCAAATTGGCTCATGAAATAACTGGCCTGGACTGAGCGGGGCAGCGGCAGGGCCCTTGGCAGCTCTGCCCGCCCACCTGGGTCGCTGCGCCAGGCCTGTCCCTGCCCGGTAAGGGCCAGGAGTTCAGAGGTGCCAAGGGATACAGATGGCGCCGGGTGAGATTTTGACTCGTCTTTGACTGCAGGCCCTGAGTGCTGCCCGTGTCTGCCCGGGGCCATACGGTTCCCTGCATGCTGCCGATGATGTCCTGGGGCGGTGGTGCCCCGGCCCCATTCAGGCAGGGGCTGTGCAGACACAGAGGGAGAGCGGTCTCTGCCCCAAAGCGCTCGCACTCGGAGGCCGTGTGTAGCTGAGCCACTGCCATGGGGACGATTCCCCTGACGCGCTGGGCTGCCTTTGTTTCTTGGCGCAGTGGGGATGCCTGGCTAACCAAGGGCAGGGATATGAGCTGTGCTAACTCTGATCCCTTGGCAAGCCAATGCCCTCTCAGGGCAAAGCGTGGGCGAGGGGATGCAGGAATCTGCAGCCCAGTTCCAAGTGCAGCATGGGCTGCTCCTTTTCTTGGCACTCTTTGTCCACGTGAGGTTTGCTGGTGGCCGGAGTGGGAGGTGGATGAACCCTGCAAGGGGTGGGGCTTATGTGTGGGTTGTTGTCCCCAGGGGACATGTTCTGATGTTACTTACTACTTGATGCCATTTGCTGACACCCAAAGACAATTGCTCTGCAGGTGTCTCTGGCCAGGAGGTTCAGGGCAGGGACAGAGGCAGGGTCTGACTCATGTGCCTGGTACCATCACCCTGCTCCATGCCCAGCAGGGAGAGGAACTCCTTCTCTGGCCCCCTTGGCTGCAGACCATCAGTATGGCCCCCGTTCAGCATGTGTGTTTGGTGCTGGGGGACCTGGCTCAGGGCTGGGTGGGGAGGGAGTGCTGCCCTATGCCCGTGGCTAAAGAAATTGGGTCAGGGCCCTCATTCCCAGATGCCTTCTCTGCTATCCTGTCCTGACCCCAGTGAACCCAGCCCTGTCTCTGGGAAGCTCCCTCTGCCCCTGCCGGCTGACGTCCCACTTGTGCTCTCACTGCCTCCTGTTCCTGGCCACACTATGGTGATGGCAGGGCTACCACAGGAAGGGAATGACCAAGGGAACCCTCAGACTGAACATGGCTGGTTTGTGCTGCTCTCCTCCCTGGCACTCTCACAGCCACCTTGGTACTCTGAATCTGCAGCTCCCTCAGGCTCCATTGCCCCAGCTCCCGGTGCCTTTCTGGGGATGACTCCTCCACCGGGGGTTTGCCGGCTCCGGAAGAGATCCCAGGGTCAGAGCGGGCAGGTTCCTCACAGACACTGGGTCGGCACTGGTCTCCAGGGAGATGGGCAGTTTGAATCCAACCTTTGTGCCTTTTCTGTGCACACACAGAAGCATTTTTATTTAATTGTTATTATTCCTATCATGCTGCTACAGCCGCTAACAGGAAACCAAAGCGGTGACCTTTGCTGCTGGGAATCCTAGCCCAGCCTGGCAGTTACAGCCCTCTGCGCTGGAGTCTAATCCTCAGCACGGCTGGCGCACAGGCAGGTAAACACGTTTTATGGAGATCGCTATAAAATCTCCTCCCCCTTTGTTCCGAGGCTCTATAGGACTCTTGGCCCCCTGACAAACCCAACACGCTGCACACACACAAGTCGCTGCGTGTCCTGCACCACCAGGAGACTTTTCCACCCTGTTCCCATCCACTCCCAGCTCTGCCAGGCGAATGGCTCTGTGGGGCCTGTGTGCTGACGGGCACACACTCACACGCATGCTTTACAGGCCCACATTGGGAGGGAGGCCGTTTCTCAGGACAGGTTCCGAGGCCCTGGTGAAATCCCCCATCTGACTCCCCTTGCTTGGGCTATGGCAGGGAGATAGTGGCTGTGCCATCCCCAGCGCGCCCAGGGCAGCAGAGGGGGAGTGTAGGTTTGCCTGCAGTGAGTGAAGACTTTGGCTGGCTGGGGCAGGCTGTGTCGGTGAGGAACGCTGGGACTTCAGCTGTGCAGTGCATGGGGCCTCCTTCCGTGGCAGTACCCAGTTGGGAGCTGGAGGGACACAGACGAAACATTGCTTGTGTGATGGGCAGGAGAAGCTGGGCACGGCCAAGGGGCTCTGTGATTGTGTCCTGGAGCAGTGGACGGCTGTAAGAACCTGCATAGAGCAGAATGGGCCTGGGGGAGGGTCCCTGGGGAGCTCTGTGAGCTGGCTGAGTGCATCAGCGCAGCTGAGAGCCAAGCACTTCCCGCAGGTGTCTGCTGGGTCACAGGCATGGGGTCTGTAGCAGCCCCGCAGGAGGGGGCGGTGTAGCGGGCTGGTCACCCGCTCCTGCCCTGAGGGGTTTAAAACAGCCCTGGCTCAAGAGGGCTGTGGCTGGGACGGCTGATTGGGAGGAAGCAAGCCCAGCTGGCCCTATAAAGGCTTGAGACCGGAGCTCAGCACAGCCTCTCTCTGCATTCAGTGAGAGAAGGGCCTGGCTGCAGGGAGCTTAACCAGGTATCTGGAGTGGAGCAGGGCTGGGGAAAGGCCGCGGGAGCTCCGGCCTAGGAAAGTCCCAGGCTACAGGCCTGGTATGGCTTATTAGGTACTGGGGTTGCAGGGGGAAGCCAGAGACAGCAGGTCCAAATCCCTTTGCCTGTGATGAGTGGCTTATACATTGTAGTTTGCCCCACTGAATGGGGGTTAGATGAGGACTGGCAGTAGCCAAGACTGAGGCAAAGTGGGGATAGTGGGTGGGGGTTCCCCTGGGTGGGGAGACCCTGAGACTGAGGGGTTACTGCCAAAGGGCAGCACCCCAGACAACAGGGCACCGGGTCTGGGAGAGACACAGGGGCCAAGCGGTAGCGGGACACTGGCCTGCAGAGGGTGCTCCAATGGCTGGAGAGCTAATTCCTGAGATGATCAGCAGGAGGCGCCGCAGGGCTGAGTCGTGCACCTTTACAGGCGGGTTCAGTGCCAGAACCTGCCTGGCGTGTGGAGAGATGTCCCTGATATGGCTCTGAGCACCAGGATGCAATAAACCCCAGTGTGTCTGCCCCAGGAGCCCAGGTTGGGGTCAGTGGTTACAGGGAGGAGGGCAGGACGAATGCTATCATAGCACCCGGGGCCATTCCCCAGGTCAGGGCAGCCCTTGGAGCCAGGCCTGTGCCAGCACTGTCCTTAGAGACTCACTTCGAGCCCTGGTACTGGTCAGTCTCTAGCCAGGGAGCAAGCCCAAGAGGGGGTCCACCTCCCTCTCTGTTTGTGCTATCTGGGCCATTCCTGTGAGCAGTGTGTGGGGGTGGGGAGCATGGTGCATGGCCCCCAGTGCGCCCCCCCTTCTCCCGTCAATGGGCTCTCTGCACAAGCACCCCCCTCCCTGCACATAGGTGCTGGAACTAGGGGTGCTGCTGTACCCCCTGGCTTGAAGTGGTTGCCATCATATACAGGGTTTACAGTTTGGTTCGATGCCTCTCAGCTCCCCCACTATAAAAATTGTCCCAGCACCCCGGTGTACAGCTGTACTCACACACCTGCACGGCTGTACACCCCATCTTGCACAAGTGCACGCTGCTGCTGTCCAAACCCATAGCATACCCACCTGCACACTGCACAAACATCTGGACCTTGGTGTAGATACACACACACACACACACCTGTTTGTGTCACCCACACCCATCCTTCCCTTTTACTCTTCACCCAGCTGCCGTCTGTGCCATGCAGCCCCATAAAGTGAGTGACTGAGCCATAAACAGCCCTTCACAGAGATGTTTTTCACACACGGAGGCCATATGTTAACAGTTTCTCTTTATTTACTGCCTCTATTTCCTCTTTGTTCCAGTAACTTGTCCTCCAACTTCGAGCTGCCTGTGATTAGGCAGAAAGGCCTCTAATCTCTGCGATCTGATTTACCGTCACTGAGAGCAGCCGCTTCCCGTTACTGGTCCTGGACTTGGGAACATGGTCAGCTCTGCCCGCTGGCTCCCCTCTCCTCTCCAAAGCTTCCTTCATTACACGCTCTACCTTCCCAGCAGCTTCCTCTTCCAGTAAGCGCTGGGCTGTGGGTCAGTTACACAGCAGGCCAGGAAATGCAGAGTGTGGTGACGGGGAAGTGGGGCGACTAGGCCTGGGGATAGGGCAAGGAGCAGTCCAGAGCAGGAGGCAGGACTGTACACGCCTCACCTGCTTTCCAACGGTGGCTGCTCGCTTCTGGGGAACGGCCTGTTGGACTTTGGATGTGACTCACTTGCCTTGCCATGGTGCAGTTCACCTAGTTCCAGTTAAACATGGGCCTCGCTGGATCGAGGGGCCGTTTTCAGCCTGAGTCACTGCAAAGCCAGCGCAAAGCAGCCCCCACTCTCCTCCTCGTCAGATGCAGGAGCCATGGCCTAGAGTGGGCGGGGTGGCTCTACGCCCTGGCTGTTTTCCAATGTCACAGCACCTCGAAGGGCTGCTGGGGCACAAAATAGGGCAGCCCTCACGGCCAAATCAGCCCCGGCAGCCCTAAGGAGGGGAGGCATCGCCCCTCCCTTGCTGCAGCAGTCTCCGCACCACGCCAGGGACGAATTCAGGCAGCCATGGCTACAAGAAGCAGGCGACTGCTGCCTCAGCCCTCTCGCTGTGCCGTGAGCCTGCTCCAGGCACGTCTCAGCTAGCACGGGCAGGGCACCACTGAGGGAACATGCAGGGCAGGAGTGCCAGCTGAGGCACGTGGAGAGCTGGTGTTGTGCTGCCACTCAGTGCCACTGCGAATGCTCCGCACTCCCTGCCCAGATCAGCCGTGGTCTTGGCAGCCGTGCAGGAAACGACTTTACAGGGAAGGCGGCTCAGGGAGGAGTCCTTGCCCACAGCGGCCACCTCAGCCATGAGGTAACAACTGAGGGTGCCAAAGCTCTGAGATCATGCTGGCCGCCAGTGCCCTCTGCTCCCAGGTGCTGGCTTTGCTGGGCTCCTTGTGGGGCCAGGTCTGCTCCGCCAGCTGCACTGATCACCTTCATCGTGGTCAGCACCCACCACGCTCCCTCCATGCTGGCTCTGGCTGGGCCCCGGCCGCATTGCTTTGGCCAGACACAGGAGATCTGTGCTGTCCCCTTCCCTCTTGAAGAGCTCATCCCCGAGACTGTGCTGCAGCCACCTCTGAGGGGGGGCCCTCGGAGCTTGGCACGGCCAGGCCTGCAGAGCCATGCACACCTAGGGGCAATTTCCCCTGCGATGCCTTCTCGGGGCAGCTGCGGGGAAAGTCCCTCCCAGCGGGGGCTGTAGGGTGACAAGGCGGGGGGCTCGCTAAGGGCTCTGTCTTGTCGCCGCCACCTGCAAGCTTTGGTCTCCACCTGCTTTGCCTCTTGGGGAATGTGTCACTGCTGCTGGGGGCGAGGTCCTTCTGCATGGCTGGCCTCCCAGGGGCTAAAATCAGTTGCTTGGCTTTTCCCAAACAGCACAATCCTTACCCTGGCTGGGCAGACTTGAGGGTCCCTCCCTTTTAACTGGAGCAGACAGCTTCCCTGGGGATTCCCAGAGCCCACAGAGATGCTTCTCCTGTCTCAGCTGCAGCCTCGTGCCTCTTCCACAGGGGCAAAGACCCTTCCCGGGAGGGGCTGGAGCTGTGGGTGTGAATAGGGCACATCACAGACGAGGGGCCCTTCTCCACTCCACACATGTCCCTGGGGTTCCTCCCGGGGGAGGGCGTGGGAGGCTTCCCTGGCACACACTGCCTCTTGGCCTAGTCGGTACCAAGAGAATGGCTGCGTGGGCACAGGCAAGGGCCGAACAGCCCACTGGCTCCACGGATTTGCTGGGGGTGGCAGGGTAACATGAGCAAATCTTAACAGGGAAACCCCTGGCCAGGTGTTTTGAGACCAACTTTGGTGGCAGCCTTCAGCCTGCCCAGGGCCACGCGTGGGCACGGGAGATGTGGGCTGAGAGCTCCTGCAGCAGGGGCCTAAATCCCCTTAATAAGTCTGGAAGAATTGGCAGCCCTGAGTGTCACCTACCTACTGGTGAGGGCAGGAGGAGTTAATGAAAAGACAGAAGGGGCTGCAGGGCTGGGGGAGTGGGGAATGGTGGCAGGGGGTGACGAAGCGGGGCCTGCAGAAGGGGCTAGCAGGAGGGGGTGGCTGATGAAGCGGGTGGCTGCTGCAAGGGTCCTACAAGGACTCTTTATTGTTGTTGTTTTAGCTCTTCCCGCATGCTCCATGTCCATCTCTCTTCTGTGCCGCTCTGACCCCTGTGCCAGTTGCCAGGGAACAGGCTTGTCGAGCTCTGGGGGCTGGAGCAGGTTGCCCCTGAGAGCTGTTTGCACAAGCCCAAGGGTAAGCGGAGAGTCAGATCAGTCATGGCTGATGCAGTTGCCTGGGCATCGGGTGATTCCCACTCAGCAGAGGTGCAGCGCGGTGCCGGGAAGGACGGGAAGTTCAGCCGCTTTGCACACTCGGCTCCTGGCTAGTGTCTGGGCCTTGCCGTGATGTGGGGCAGCTATCAGAGTGCGTGGCTGGAGGGACGCCTGCCTCCCGTGGAATCCGGCTGACTGCAGGAGTGGAGCCCGGTTGGCTAATTGCTCACTGTGACCCAGGGATCAGCGTGTTGGGCCCCACCGACCCCCTCCAGCATGAGATCCCCTCACTTTGCTGCTGGGCTGGCTCCTGGCCTGGACATTTTGCCCCAGGGATGGGTCCTCGCTGCCTGGCTGAGGGGCTGGCAGTTCCCCCCTCCCCTGACGAGGTGCCACGCTCCCCGTTCAAACGCGACATCCAGACGCATCCCAGCTGTGGGTCACAGAGCCTAGCAGGCCAGCGCTGGCTTTCCCAGCAGAGATGGGAAGAGGAGATTGTCATTGTCTCCCCACTTACAAAGATCTCTGTGGAGGGGAAGTCCCATGGCAGACAGAGCAGGTTTTTGAGCAGTGGGAGGGCTGGGCTGGGGCAGACACAGGTTGTAGGGAAGCAGCCCCACAACAAATTCCCAATCCCATGCAGGATGCGCCTCAGGGAGGATTCCTGGAATGTATTCTGCTCCCTGCCCATCAAAGGCTTGGCAAGCAGACAGGGCTCTCTCTAGACTAATCCGGCACTGTGACGAAGTGGGAATGTTCTTAATGTTTTCTTTGACTCCTGGGTGGGTGCCTGTGACGCAGCAGGGAGTGGGGAGTGTTGGCCTGGGAAGGTTGCAGGGGAGTGTGGCTGGGACTGTCTGCATTGGGGGGAGACTTTCCTTGAGGGAAGATACCTGAGCATGTAACAGGAGAACCCAGGACGGGGGTTGGAGCCAGGTGACACCTCTGCCCGGGAAACTGGACAAAGGCTGGAGGAGGAGCCGGGGGTAGGGTGGGGCAGGGAGGCTGAGTGAGAAGTCTGGAGGGAGTTTGTTGGAGCTGGCTGGGGAAATGGGGGGGCTCTGGTCATCCTGCCTCCCCAAGATGGACCTGACTTAGGGGTCCTGTTTCCTGTACCTACAAGCTCCGTTTTAGACCATGCTCCTGTCGTCTAATAAACCTTCTGTTTTACTGGCTGGCTGAGAGTCACGTCTGACTGTGTAATTGGGGTGCAGGGCCCTGTGGCTTCCCCAGGACCCCGCCTGTGGGTACTCGCTGTGGGCAGGGCCAGCTCCAGGCACCAGCTTACCAAGCAGAGGGGCGGCACGTCCAGCTGTTCGGCAGCAATTCAGTGGACAGTCCCTCACTCCTGCTCGGAGCGAAGGACCTTCCGCCGAATTGCCGCCGCAGATTGCGATCGCGGCTTTTTTTTGGTTTTGTTGTTGTTGTTTGTTTGGCTGCTTGGGGCGGCCAAAACCCTGGAGCCGGCCCTGGCTGTGGGAAGCACACGGGGGGCAGAGGATGCTCAATGCTCCAGGGTCAGACCCAGGAAGGTGAAGTCGTGTGAGCTTCTTTCCTGAAGACAGTCTGCTCCCAGAGAGGAGGCTCCCGCAGAGTCCTGCCTGGCTTCGTAGGGAGCCGTTCCAGAGCATCGCCCGGGGACCCCGTGACAGGCACATCAGAGGCAGCCAGCATCAAATTCACTGGGCAGGAATAAGGCCCCCAGTGCTGCTGGCAGGCTGAGGTCAGGTGGCCGAGGAGCCCAGCTGGGCACTGCGGTACCCTGGCCTGGTGCTGCTGTAGCTGGAAGGACAGGCTGGTGCTGTGTTGGGAAAATGCTGTGGCATGAGGCTTCCAAGGAGAGGGCATGGCTGGGAATTCAGGGAGAGATCCTCTTCTGGGACCCCATCCCGGCGTGAGACTGCTCACCCCCAGGAAGGCAGGATAAGGCAGGCAGCCAGCAACGCGCCGGAGCAGAGACTGAGCCAGCCGGGGCTGTGGGCTGGGAGCTGTGTGGGAGCCTCACGCAGGAGGGCTGGCACCTCTGCCTGGGGAAGGGAGGCTGCCCCCTGCCCTGCCTAGGTGAGGCATTAGCAATGCCCACCCACAGGGCCCAGAGCCGTGCTGCTGGCTGTACACAGCTGGAGGGGGAGGGGCAGGGCTTGGGCGGCAGATGGTGGCCTTTAGGGGACCCAAACGCGCTGGGCATCCTTCTCAGGAACGGCCCCAACGACAAACCCAGCGGGGCAGAATCCCAGCCCCCAAGGCTCTTGCATTCACCAGAGCCAGTGAGAGCAGCCCAGCCCCTGGCCTGAAAGAATGGACCAGCCTCATTGCAGAGACCGCTCTGGAGAAATGGCTGCAGCCTCTTGGCCTCAGGCCAGGCGCTCTGGCATGCCCACATGGCACTCCTGTTAAGAGGATGCTTGGAGTCCCGGTTCCCAGCCGTCTCCCTGGTCTGCGAGCCAGCTGCTTCAGCTCATAAAAAGCAGTTCAAACCCTGGTGGTCTGTGGGCCAGGAACCAGCTAGGATATGGCAAAGGGCCACTGATAACAGCTGCCAGTGACTGCAGAAATCCACAGGATTAATTGGTGTGAGGCTGGAAAGAGCCAGCCAGACCTGCAGCAGAGCTACGGGACGGAGAGTCCTTGAAACTGGAAGTGAAATAGTTCCATAGCGAATGGCTGTGCAACCCCACTCCCCCATGCCACTCCATGAATGCACGGCTGGAAGGGACAAAGGACTGGACAAAGGACAAAGGTCTGCAGCATGCCTGCCCTGGTAAGAAGTGACTTGGCCTGGGCACCCCCATCATCAGCTCCCAGGACTGGGGCAGAGAGAAGGGCTATCGCCTCCAAGTTACCCACATACGGAGCAGCAGGTGGCTCACTCCCCCACCCCCCGTTCCTATCTGGGAAATCCTGAAGCATCAGCAGTGTGATGGCAAAGCCCACGTCCTGAACTAGCCCCAGGTGCCTGGTCAGCAAACAGGCAGCATGTCACAGCACCTGAGGCTTCTGAAACATAAAATGTTAAACATAAACATAAAACAAAAATCACAATAAAAGCAGAATCTAAGCCGGATTGTGCTGGCTTGTGTATTTCCGCTTATTGGAACCTCACACCACTTGGCAAATTGTTCAGCGATGCCCCCCTGCTCCAACCTTGCTGTCTCGTCTTTCTCAGCTGCAAGGAGACTAGAGCAAGGTCACTCAGCCGTGTCTGTGACAGTGCTGAGCACACATGGTTTTTACACGTCTTAATGTGCTCTTTATATGTTCAGCACTAGCCACTCCAACTGGAATGGTGAGAAACAGTCAACACAACGCTTCCATTGCTGGAAAAACGTCATCAAGAGAACCTGACACTGAAATTCAAGTAACTCTGGACGCCCAGTGACAAACTGATCCCTTCTGTGTCCTTTGTAAATAACACATCTTGAAAGACAAAATCTCATAAACCAAGTCTAAAGAAGAAGATGAGTATTTCCTCATGAGTTTAAGAACTTCCTTCTTTGCCTCTTCTAAAGTTATATTTTGAAATTGCCTGGGATAGAGGAACCATTTTGAAACCAAATAGGAAATCAAAGCACAATGGCCATTTGATCCGCATGGCTAGTATCCACGGTTGCATCTGCAATGACAATAAAAAATGTAGCTTCTTTGCCGCTATTAAGTATGTGCCTCCTGGCTTCTGATGCTAAGCAATTTATAAGTTCATCAGTAATGTCTTGCTCAAGTATTTGATTCTCTTGGTGTCACTGCTCCATCCAGAGGTAGTAAATTATATTTTTGTCAAGGTCCAAATTTCTTGGTCCAGGTCTAGTCAAGGTCCAGATTCCAGAGAAAATAATAATAATAAAAAAACCCAATAATGATGATAATAAGTAAATAAAAAGATTTCAGGGTCTGTTTAAAAGCGTCTGGTGGGCCGGGTCCGTCTATTGACTATCCCTGCTTGATTGGGCAAAAGTTGGATTATGTCCAGCAAATAGCTTAAAGATGCTCAAGTAAATGTCCCAATTGTTGCTCTCCAGCACTTTACGGGCTAGCCATGGAAGGGGAGACCTAAACTAGCTCTAGTTTTGACAAGGTCAAGCAATGTTTGTAGTATTTCTTGCCATTTCCTAATCTTATCAGGTGTTTGTGTATCCAAACATGCACCGATACCGTGACCCTTCGCGAACGGCAGAGCGGCCACATGTGAATGCTCCTCCCATGAACAGACATTGACTTGTGCATATTCTTCCAGTCATTGAAACCTGGTACCCAGGTTGATTTTTCAAGTTTCTGTATCCCTGAGCAACCAATAAATGTGACAGGATGCATAATCTGAGGATCTAGCCACATGACATGCAAATCGTCATGCAGTGCATTTTTCAGTCTGTAAAATGCAGATGAAAAATGGCAGTTTGTAGGAAGAAAAGGAAACTGTCTTTTCGACACATCACTCTCAGTGGGCTGGCAAGGGCCATCTGTACAAGCATACACGATTGCTCAGGTGATAAAGCTGAATCTTATCAGATGAGAACTTCAGACCCGTTTCAGCAGGAAGACTGCTTTGACCTGCTTCATTGTGGACCTGCTCATCTACAGGGCCTTTGGGGGGGGTTTCAGATCATTTATAGGATCTTTGGCTTTGTTGATCTGTAGCTCATCTGACAGGGTCTTCAGTTGAGCTGGTTTCAAGTTTCTCTGGAGATATTAGCTACTCCTTCAGTGGTACTGCACAACTCATTTTCCTGATTTAAACCTTGACACATGAACAGATTCAGCCCAGAATTGACATGCAGTTATTGTGTTTCTACTTCAGTCTGCGGGGGTTGATCAGGAAGTTTACAAATGATCATTTCTGCTGCTTAGGATCTTTGGAGGCAGTTTATAATAAAAATGTCTTTTTCTTTTTGTTTTCTAAAACCAGACCTGTATTGGTATTTATGGTTTTCATTGTCAGATGTCTTCTAATATGCGAATAACTAAGTTGGAAGCAAAGACCTAAATAAAGTGCATTTATGAATTGTGCTGCCTAATTCATCCTTCAGCTGTGGGGGTAATTCTAAAAAGTGTTGATTTTCTGTGAAGAATCTTCCAGAGATAGGCAGAGCTAGAGTGGGGCTGGCCGGAGAGAGCGCTGTGGGGCTGGGAGAGGTCAGGGCGGGCTGGAGAGAGCGCTGTGGGGCTGGGAGAGCCCAGGGCAGGCCGGAGAGAGCGCTGTGGGGCTGGGAGAGCCCAGGGCAGGCTGGAGAGAGCGCTGTGGGGCTGGGAGAGGTCAGGGCAGGCTGGAGAGAGTGCTGTGGGGCTGGGAGAGCCCAGGGCAGGCCGGAGAGAGCGCTGTGGGGCTGAGAGAGGCCGGAGCAGGTGGACAAATCTGCTCAGTGGCCCACAGCAAGAGGAGGCTATGGAAACAAACTTTTATTTCCCAATAGCAGTGGAGCATGCCCAGTGGCTGCAATCCCTACAGGGTGGGGTCGAAAACTCAGACGAACATAATAATGGCCACACTGGGTCAGACCAAAGGTCCATCTAGCCCAGTATCCTGTCTGCCGACAGTGGCCAATGCCAGGTGCCCCAGAGGGAATGAACAGAACAGGGAATCATCAAGTGATACATCGCCTGTCGCCCATTTCCAGCTTCTGGCAAACAGAGACTTGGGACACCATCCCTGCCCATCCTGGCTAATAGCCATTGATGGACCTATCCTCCATGAACTTACATAGTTCTTTTTTGAACCCTGTTATAGTCTTGGACTTCAGAACATCCACAGGTTGACTGTGCGTTTTGTGAAGAAATACTTCCTTCAGTTTGTTTTAAATTTGTGGACTATTAATTTCATTTGGAGACCCCTAGTTCTTGTGTTATGAGAAGGAGTAAATAATACTTCCTTATTTATTTTCTCCACACCAGTCATGATTGTATAGACCTCTATCATATCCCCTTTAGTCATCTCTTTTCCAAGCTGAAAAGTCCGTCTTCTTAATCTCTCCTCATATGGCAGCTGTTCCATACCCTTCATCATTTTTGTTGCCCTTTTCTGAACCTTTTCCAATTCCAATATATCTTTTTTGAGATGGGGCAACCACATCTGCAGGCAGTATTCAAGATGTGGGTGTACCATGGATTTATATAGAGGCAACATGATATTTTCTGTCTTATCTATCCCTTTCTTAATGATTCCCAACATTCTGTTCACTTTTTTGACTTCCACGCCCCACTGCACATTGAGTAGATGGTTTCAGAGAACTATCCACAATGATTCCAAGATCTCTTTCTTGAGTGGTGACAGTTATATGTATTGTTGGGATTATGTTTTCCAATGTGCACTACTTTGCATTTATCAACATTGAATTTCATCTGCCAGTTTGTTGCCCAGTCACCCAGTTTTGTGAGATCCCTTTGTAGCTCTTCGCAGTCTGCCTGGGACTTACCTATCTTGAGCAGTTTTGTATCATCTGCAAATTTTGCCACCTCACTGTTTACCCCCTTTTCCAGATAATTTATGGATAGGTTAAATAGGACTGGGCCCAGTACAGACCCCTGGGGGACACCACTATTTACCTCTCTCCATTCTGAAAACTGACCATTTCTTCCTACTCTTTGTTTCCTATTTTTTAACCAGTTACCAGTCCATGAGAGCATCTTCCCTGTTATCCTATGACAACTCCTACAACAACCAGCCACTTCTAGGCATGCTCAAATGTGATGGGCTTTTGCAAAGGCATTGCAGGACTGGTGAGTGTGGGTTCCCTAGGAGCCCTGTAAAGGTGGGGGCTGTTGGCCAGGGGCAGGGTTAGACACATGCAACCCATGCGATTGCATCAGCTGTGGCCGTGGGGCAGTGAGGGGGCCCCATGCCTGACTCAGTTACATAGGAGGGCGGGGCCCCCGAATAGCAGGGGGAGGCGCAGATGGCACTGGCAGAGGAATACCTGCTCGGGGGCCATGCTCAGGGATGCTTGGCCACACAACACGTGCCTGGGGCAGGCTGCGCCATTGTTTGCGGAGGGCTGGAAGCTAGTTTAGAAAGAGCCATGCGCTGGTCCCTGCTGCCTGCCCAGGGAGGGACACTCCAAAATGGTGGCTCTGGCATGGATTCTGATGAGTGGGAGCACCACTTTGGGGGGAGGCCACCCCCCCGTTGCCCAGGCTAATTCAAACGGGGCAGCAGGCACCAGCACGCTGCTCTTCCTGGCGGCTCTGGGGCTAGCTGTGGGGGCAGCAGTGGGGCTTGGCGGCTTTGCCGCCCATGACAGCTGGTCTGGCTCTGACTGCAGCAGTAGGACTGGCGCAGGGCCTGGGCCAGAGGGAGCCGATGGCAGGGCATGGAGCTGGGCGGAGGTGCAGAGGCAGGGATGAGGGTGGGGGAAGTGAGTTTATTTGGATGTGGGATGGAGAATGGCATGGGGGGAGGGGGCAGGGCCCGGCTATCTGTCCCTCTGCCACTGGCAGATGGGAGAGGGTGTGGGAGGTCCCGGAGCAGTGGGGCACGGGCAGCATTTGCTGACTGTTACATCGGCCATTGGCGTTGCCCGGCCTAGGTGTGAGGGCTGCTGCAGCTTTGGGGTGTGGGGGGGGCTAGGCCTGCCTGGAGATCCCTGTGAAGGGGGGCTGTGGAGTGCCCCGGCCCAGCTAACTGCCCCATGTCCCGTCCTGTTGCCTGTGCGCCTGGCTCCCCCGGGCCCCTGTGGAGGAGCCAATGTCTCCCTCCCTGCTGCTGGGGCCAGAGCTTTGGGAGGGAAGGACACCACCAGCTAACCTGTCACTGCTGCTGGTGTTGCCATGGTGACCCCCCCACCTTCGGCAACAACTTTTCCAGTAAAACCACTGCAGAAATCCAGGCTTCCCGACAGGCCCGTCCCCCAGCTGTCTAGTGTGTGGGGGTGGGGACCCGGCGTGTTGCTTAACCCCTCGGCGCCGGGCAGAGCCTGCGAGCCAGCCAGGGAGAGAAGCAGCCGGTCTGGCGCTGGGAAGCAGGGTTGTTGTTGGTACCTTGCCTTGTGGGAACCTTGCTCATCTTAAGAGATGCAACAGGTCTGTGTCTCTGGCCCTCCCCAAGCCAGCTGCTTGTCCCAGCCCTGGGTGGGGGAGCTGGGGAGGGAGCAGAATAAATCCGGAGCAGTCACAGTCGTCACCCAGAGCTGCAGAGAAGAGGCTAGTGGGACAGGGCTTGCTGATGTCCTTGTGGTGAGTCCGCTCCCAGCTGCTCAGAGCCCCTGGGAAAGCTCAGGGCTCGGACCTAGAGCGAGCGGCTGGTGGGACGGGCGGGTCTAGGCCCAGCCAGAACTGAAGGGCCGGTCCCTCAGCCAAGGGGAGGAACCACAGAACCCAGGCCAAAATGAACTCTTGGGGCAACAGATGAAAAACCGGAAATGGGAGTGAGGGTCAGAGGTTGAAATCAGGGACCCGGGGGGGACACGGAGCAGAGAAGCCTGGGCAGCGCCCACTGCTCCTCTGAGGTGCCAGAGTCAGCAGGCACTGCCCAGAGGCACTCCGCCGGAGCTGTGACTTACCCAGGCCCCATAGACCCCAAGCCCCCTCCAGCCTCCCCCTCCTGGTGTGAGGGATGGCCGTCTTTGCTCACGCCAGGACGCGGCTGGCAAGAGGTCTCATGACCTTGTGGGACGTGTAAATGGGGAGGTGGGGGGAGTGGTGCAGCCACAATCTCAGTGAGGGGTTCTGGAGAAGCTGGAAGAGGGGCTGCAGCCTGCCACACTCTGAGCGCCAGAGTCTCCCTCTCCCCGCAGGAGGGACAGGCCTCAGGAGATTCCGTGAACCTTGCCACATACGCGCCCATCCTCACAGCTCCATGGAGGAGCCGCCAGCTAATATTCCCACTGGGCCGTGGAACCGGAGTGCAGTACAGGCTGCCCCCCCGGGGCTCCCCACCCTCTGCTGATAGCAGCACCTCCTCCCGCCAGGTGTTGGGCAGGGGGCGAGAAAAGGGAGGGGTGCACAGGCAGACTGGTAGAGGATGTTGTTCAGTTGACTCAGGTGGCATGTCAGGGATGGCCAGGGAGGGTCACGGGACAGGGGCCCAGTGACAATATTCGGGGGGTGAGGAGTGGAGAGGGAATGCCCTCCCACACAACCTGCTTGAGATGTGCTAGAGAAATGGGGTCATGGCTGCCCTCACCTCCTGGAGTACTCAACGGGGGAGATGCAGGGTGGACAATGCATGCGCTGGCCGGGCGCCAGGGGGTCCACCTGTTCCTCTGGCTATAGTCTAGGCGGGTCTCCAGGTCTGGGCTACACCAGAACCATCCTCTGCTGTAACAAGGAGGGCGAGAGGCCCCATCTCGAGAACAGGGAGCACTCGGCAGTCCCTGCCAGCCTTTCCTGGGAGGAAGGAACAGGGTATGTGGCCTCAGGGAGCAGCAGAGGGAAGTGTGGACGCTCCCTTTGCGAGCCAAGGGGCTAACGCTGAGCTGCCAGGGGCTAACCCTGGGAGAAGCCAGCGGGACGAAGAGCTTACGCCCACGGCTGGCACGGCAGATGCTTGTTTCATACTCTGTGTCTGGGCTTTGAGTTGACTAGTGGCCTCCGGGGAACCAGTCGCTCTGATTGGAGAGGCAGGCTACAGAAGAGCCCAGTGTCTGCATTATGGTGATGGAGCAGACTTTGTGAGTCCGATTGTTTGGAAGCATTGATGTTAACAAATGAGCCTGGAGTAAGGACATTACTGAATCAATGAGCAAAGATGGAGTTCATGAGAAACCTCATGATGGGGAAACTGAGGCTGTAGGGCCTGCAGGGCCACCTCTAGCCAGGAGGGGGAGCTCCAGGAGGATCTGCCTTTCTCTGGGGGGGCGGGGTTTGCTGGGGTGGCAGTGAGGCGGGGGAGTATGTGGAACTGACTTTCCATTCCAAGCCCCTGGGGAAAGCTGGGCCTGATACTGCGAGAGGGAAGGCTACAGGGATGGCATCACCCTGCAGAGTCAGGGATGTTCCCCCGGGGATAAACCCCACCCGGGCAGGTGCTCAATGTTCTGTAGCTCCGGGTGGCAGCTCACCTGTACAGCCAGGGGTGATGTGGGTGTCCCCGCTCACGGGGAGGGCTGCAGGGGCTGGGCAAGGTGGAGTTTGCACTGCAGCCCGTGGCCGGCTCGCGGAGAGTCTCAGCAGCCCGAGGGAAGTGCTGTAATTGTTTTCTCTGTGGCCTGGGATGAATAATTGAGAGGTCTTTGAGGAGAATTAATTTGCTGTTCATTGGCAGTAAATGCTTTTCCGAAGATGATAAAATAAATCCTGAGCCACACGAGGGGGTGGACGGATGTCGCTGAATGTGAGCGTAGGCCCCTCTCCGTGTGCTGCGGAGAGATGGGGCACCGGCGCTCTGGGCTCGACCCTGCCTGGGCCCTCCCTGTAGCCACCCAGTCTGGGCCAGTGGACACGGCTGCTGGCCATGCACTGCTTTGCCCCGGGCCGCTGCTGGAGAGGTGTTTTTCGTGGGGTCTCTGTGCCAGCGCCTGTGGGCTGTTTAATTCTCTGTGTAACCTTGAGTCTGTGCTGGGTGCCCATCTGGCATGGCAACGGGAGTGTAAAATCCACAGAATAAATAAGCACAGGGCTTGCCTCCCTGCCACCTCTGGGGTGGAACACATCTGCCTGTTAATAACTGGACCACGCACCAATGGCTGAGGATGGGAAATGAAGACTCCTGTATCCAGTGGAGACTGCCTGGGGTTAGTGGGCAGAAAGGGTACTGGAGCAAACACTGACTCTTGTTAAAGTGCCTGGGATCCATAGTGAGCCGGCAATCAGGCTGGGGGGATGTCCCCCAGGAATTGGAACCCTGTGTGGCATGGTAGCCCCTAGTGCCACATCGTGGGCAGCAAGTTAGTTCTGGCTGTGAGGTAAGCATGCCACCTGCTGAATCACGGCTTCCCCTTCCGGCGTGCTCTGTACTGACCCAGCCCAGCCCTGCTTGGCTGCTGAGATCGCAGCCTCAGGCATCCATCTGCCAGTCAGTCCTCCCTGTTAACCATCCCAGTATCCAGTTAGCTGCCTTTCTCCTGCTGTCAGGTCAAAGTCTGGCCCTGTGACAGAGCACCCAGCCCCCCTCACCCCCCGAGGGCCAGTGGGGTGCAGCTGGCTGGGGGAGCTCAGTGAGTGTAGCGCGGCTGTGCTCTGAGTTCCCTGGGGCAGCAGGGTCCGACCGGCCGCCTTGTGCACCAGGGGCTTGGAAGAACAGAGGCCCGGGGCAGGGAAGCTGAAGCTGTCCTGGCAATGCGAGGGTGGCTGTGCACGAGAGCTCGGGCTGGCAGGGATTCCTCTACGGCATCTCCACTCCCTCCCCAGCCCCATTCATTAGAGCTGTGTGGCAAGTCACATGACTTCCCGGCATCTTGTCCATCAGGGACAGGCTGGTTACCCTCCTGCGTGCTTGGAAGAGGAGATTATCTTCGTGGGATGAGTGTGCAGAGATGAATTGTTACCAGAGCCACACGTGTACACAGCAGCCCTGGCTGCAGGGGAGGTAGCGCTAGGGGCCTGGTGCCCGGCTTCCCCCGCTGCGCAGAGAGCAGCGTGTCTGGAGGGCAGCAGCAGCCCAGCACGAGGGAGCACGAGGCCAATGAGCGGTGTGTGTGCCGGGCTATTTAAACCATGGCTTCTCAAGAGGCAGGCCGGGAGCAGGCTTTCAGGCACTGGCTGGTGCAAGCCTCCTCTCCACGAGGGGCTCGTTTTCTGCTGGAAACAGGCCCGGCAGCAGCGTCCTGGGCCATGCTCACACAGCTGCTGCTTCTCCCCTCCTCGTTCCCAGGGAAGCGCCTCATCCCCTGTGCTAGCGCTGCGGGGAAAGCCTCAGGCCTGCAAAGACCCTGGAGCGGCTCAGGAACGGCAATTAGCCAATGTGCCTCTGCCTCTGCTCGCCCCGTTTCCAGCGCTGGGTTTCTTGGCAGAGAGGCCTTTGGGTTACGCATTCTGCTTTTAGACACGTGAATTTCCTAGTGGAAACCAAATTGATTCCACTGCCCCGCACCTGGCTCTTTACTGACCCGAGGATGGGGACTGTGGGCGTCTCTAGACCAGTTCAGAGCCTCCCTGCTGGCAGAATCACCCCAGGTCACTTCCCAGCCATGGTTCAATGGGCAGCCCTGGGTGTCTCTATTGATCACAGGGAATTCTCTTGTGCTCTTGTTCCGCTCCTTGCCCTGGGGTGTGTGGGATCCAGCCGGACTGGGGGCCCGAGGCCGTGCCGCTTGGCGCGTCTGCCCTGCGGTGTGTGGGATCCAGCCGGACTGGGGGCCCGAGGCCGTGCCGCTTGGCGCGTTGCCCTGCGGTGTGTGGGATCCAGCCGGGCTGGGGGCCCGAGGCCGTGCCGCTTGGCGCGTTGCCCTGCGGTGTGTGGGATCCAGCCGGGCTGGGGGCCCGAGGCCGTGCCGCTTGGCGCGTCTGCCCTGCGGTGTGTGGGATCCAGCCGGGCTGGGGGCCCGAGGCCGTGCCGCTTGGCGCGTCTGCCCTGCGGTGTGTGGGATCCAGCCGGGCTGGGGGCCCGAGGCCGTGCCGCTTGGCGCGTCTGCCCTGCGGTGTGTGGGATCCAGCCGGGCTGGGGGCCCGAGGCCGTGCCGCTTGGCGCGTCTGCCCTGCGGTGTGTGGGATCCAGCCGGGCTGGGGGCCCGAGGCCGTGCCGCTTGGCGCGTCTGCCCTGCGGTGTGTGGGATCCAGCCGGGCTGGGGGCCCGAGGCCGTGCCGCTTGGCGCGTCTGCCCTGCGGTGTGTGGGATCCAGCCGGGCTGGGGGCCCGAGGCCGTGCCGCTTGGCGCGTCTGCCCTGGGGAAAGCAGCACAAGTGGGCAGTGGCTCTTTGTCTGAGTGGAATCTCTGTGTGGGCAGGAAACACAATCCTTCCACTGAGGCGGGCAGAAAAGCACAGGAGCCTCTGCAGCTGGTACACGGAGGGGTCCCCCATTTTGTGCCTCCCCAGGATGAAAGCCCCTTTAAGTCACTGCAGGGAAAGGGCTCTGAGCTAGTCCTGTGGGGGAATGCTGGGCACTCGGTGCGGCTGAGCATAGCATCCCTGCTGTGGGCTGGGACTGGCGGGGAGCTGGCGGGGAGCTCTCCAGCCTGCCTGAGTTAATGCCTGGAGCGGGGAGCTTGAGCCCTGCACCCTGGTTTGGATTTGTCATACAAAAACGCCGGAAGGTTTGGGAGTGTTGTCACTGGGGAATTCTGGGCGTCTGGCCTGGCCTGGCCTTCTGGAGTTTGCTGGGTGTTTTCTCCGCTGACTTGGGGAGGGCGTCTGGGAGCTCTCGGTTCCTAGCGGGAGGGGCGGGCTGCTGCATCGCTGCCCTCCCAAAGCCTTGGAACCAAGGAGCTGCTAACAAAACCCAAAGCTTCGATCCCAGTAACTCGGGCATCGCTTCCAGAGTGCCACCGGCCTCCCAGCCAAGCACAGTCCGCCGGGGCACCTGGAGGTCAGTTCCTGAGAGGAAAAGCACGCAGAACAATAGCGAATAGCCTCCTGTCTGCAGTGTACCCTTCCCTCAGGTGGCTGCTCCCCACCCCGAGGAGCAGCCCCTGCTCTGTGGGTTGGTGAAGTCTGAGTCCATCCTGTCCCCCAATCCATCTCTCTGCACCTCATTCCCTGTGCCTGGTGGTGGGCAGCGGGCACATGGGCTGGCAGGGTACTGGGGGCCGGGAACACCTGGCCAGGGACTCGCTCTCCTCCTCAGGACACGAGGGAAAGGGCAATGTGTCTCCAGAAACGCTTAAACAAGGATTTCCTTGTTGCTGTGCAGGCTGTTTGCCTTGCTCCCTGGCCAGCTGTTAATGAGGTTTGGCAGGAGGCGCTGGCAGCCCCAGCCCTTGGATTTCGATAAATCAGCCGATGTTAATGGAGAGGGTGCAGCCTGCCCAGCCTCCTCTCCGCTGGATGCCCCAGCCAGCAGCGCGTCAGGGAAGGGCCTGTGCTGAGAGCATGGAAAGGGGGAGCGCTTCCCCCCACACCTGCCCTGCAGAGCCCTGGAAGGGCAGGCACCGAGCTGTGGTGGGTGTGCGTGGAGCACAGACCAGGGGCCCCCAGGGCATGGAATCGCTCAGGAATGCTCAGGGGTGGCTGGGGAGTTAATGATCCACCACAGGGTCAGTGGGAGACTCTGGCCCCTGACACACCTGCCCCAGGATGGCTTTGTCAAGCCGGGACCTGCTGCTGTTCGCTGGGAGCCTGGCAGGTAGAGGGCAGCTGCAGCCACTCGGTTCCTAGGGGAAGCTATAAAGCAGTCCCAGTGAGGCCAAGCCTAGCAGTTAGCATCCTGGAAAGGGGACGGGGGTGGGGGGAGGACTATGACTTCCCAGCAGGCAGGTCTGCAGAGACCCTGCCAGCTGTTTGTTTCCAGTAATGACGGAAAGTGCAAAGCAAAATAAAGCAGCCTCCCCAAACCCCACTGAGCCCTGTCATATCCTGACTCCCAGCCCCCTTCCTTTCACAGCCTCCCTCCTTCCCTCCCATTGCTGTGCCCCCTCACCTCCCCGACTGGCTAGAAGCGGCTCTCCCAGTGCAGCAGACTGCCTGGCGTGGTGGTGGGTTCAGGCCGAGCTCCCTGCTCTCTGGGATGGTGCTGAACGTACGTGTCTGCTGGGGACCGTGGCGCGTTTGGGGCAAGCTGAAGAGTGCTGGTCACTTGTCCGTAACTGGAGGGGCTGCAATGGAGGAGGGAGATGTGGGCCGCATTAGGCCCCATGTCCCTGCTAGGAACCTGCCCCCCAAACAAGAGGGGCACCGCTAGTCTGGCCGCAGGCTGCCCCAGCAGAGCCTCCTGATCCCCAGGGCAGCAGAGCCGTCCTGCTGCACATGCAAATCGCGGCAAGCAAATCACCTGGCCCTCCAGGAAGTCTGTGCCTCGGCGTGGCCAGGTGGCCGTGCTGTCTTGGCAGGAGGCCACTCCTGCACATGCTGCCCTGTCCCTGTCCCTGGCCACCATGCCGGCACTCAGCCAGCCAGGAGAGTCCCAGGCCCCAGGCCGGGCTGTGCTCTGAGGGCCAGAGCCCTTCCCTCCCGCCAGCCCTGCCCGGAGCCTGAGTGCTGGAGAGAGGAGCTTGGGGGTGGTGGGTGGCATATACTTACTGCTCAGCCCATCGCCCTGCCCATCCCCCCTTCCACCAGGGCAGACCCCCCCCCCCACCCCTCACTATCCCTGTCCCTCCCAGCACAGCCGGAGCAAGGGATGGGGAGTGGGCTCTAGCAGGGCTGCCCAGACAGGGACCAGGCCCTGCTGCTTCCCCCGAGCCAGGCCCTGTCTCCCCAGCCTGTCTGGGCTAGTCTCAGACCAGGCTCCAGGACTCTACTTCGCTCCCTCCCCCTGGCCAGAGGAGCCAGGCCAGTCCCTGACCCTTTCCTCAGGGAGCCTTCTGGGCTGCCCTGCATTGGATCCTCCCAGTGGGACGGGGCCCAGGCGAGAACCACACTGGCAGTGGGATCTTGCTGGTGTCTCCAGTTGTATTCTCCAGCTCCCTGGCCCTCGATCTGACCTGAGCTGCCCCTGGGGCTTGCTGGAAGAGATTTGCATTGAGAGGGAGCCTTCTCGGAAGCCTTTGAACTCAGAGCTTTGCTCTGTTTTGTGTGTGTGTGAACTGTTTGTCCAGGAAAGGAGGAGCCAGGAAGTGGGGACCTGTTATCTCTGGTTTCCTAGGGTGATGTGCTGATAGGCTAGCAGAGCCCCAGTGCACAGCTGAGTGGTGCACGGGCCGGCTGGGTGCTGGGGGAAGGATCCAGGCTGGGTGTGTTTGTTCTCTTCACCTGAGTGTGGTTTGGTTGGTTCGGGGAACCAGAGCAGCCAAGTCCTCCCATCCCACCCCCACCCGTCTCTCGCCACACAGCGCAGCTGCTCACTGACACAGTCGCTAGTGGCAGGTGCTCACTTTCCCTTGCAGAAATGGCCTTACCAAGCAACGAGCTTCCGCTGCAGCCCAGCTGCAGACAACCTGCTTTCACCCGTAGGCAGTAAGGCAGGGCCAGGCGGCCACAGGCTTTGCATCCCAGTCCACTCATGGCCGACGTGAGGAGAGACCCCATGTGACCCCAAGGAGATCCAACCTCTTGTTGTGTCCATGCAGGGGATCCGGGTTGGGCAGATGAGACATTCTGCAGCCCAGCTTCGAGTCCCCCCAACCCTGCAGAGGAACAGCTGCAGCGCTCTGGACGGCTGCACTTTACCTCCCACTCAGACTTGACTGGCCCGTTAGAACCCAGCACTTACTGCTGGTGTCTGCTACGGGCAGGGAAGGAAATGGTTAAAATGAAGCACTGTGACCCCAGCTCCCTACAGCAAGCGAGAGCGGGAGATGGATGAACGTTGCAGCTCAGAGCTGCTGCTGCCTGTGGCTAATGGTGCAACATGGGCATGTGTGTGCATGGGAGCCCACCCTCAACAGCCCTCTGCCCCAGTGGGCTGGGCACAGGTCTGCTCCCCCTGGGGAGACCAACTCTGCTAACAGCTGGGTCATGTGGGCTCCTAGCAGATCCCATGGTCATTGTCCCAGAGTCTGGGACTGCTCCCCACAAAGCCAGTCAGGACTTTAGGGAGCCTCCTCTCCCTTGGAGCAGACTGTCTTCAGGGCACGAAGCTCACACGGCTTCACCTCCTGGGTCTGACCTTGGCGCATTCAGCATATGCCGCTCCGTGCGCGTCCCACAGCGAGTCCGCCCCGGCGGGGTCCTGGGGAAGCCAGAGGGTCCTGCACGCACCCCCACTTCGCAGTCAGACTTGACTCTTAGCCAGCCAGTAGAACAGAGGTTTATTAGATGACAGGAACACGGTCTAAAACAGAGCTTGTAGGTACAAAGAACAGGACCCCTCAGCAGGGTCCATTCTGTGGCCCAGTGAGCCAGACACCCACGTCTGCACTCACTCCCTGTCCCCAGCCAGCTTCAAACTGAAACCCCCTCCAGCCCCTCCTCTCTGGCCTTTGTCTCTTTCCTGGGCCAGGAGTCACCTGATCTTTTTGTTCACCTTTAGCTATTCCCTTGCAGTGGGGAAGGGCCCCAGACATTTTTTGCCAGGAGACACATTGTCGGCCATATATGCACACTGGAGACTTAAGAAATGCATAGGGGAAACCGAGGCACTCACACAGTATTTAGAGGAAACATTAAAAACAATTCCACTTCGTTACAGTCAGGAACTGGCATTGATGGTAAAGCAAGTTTGGCCCCTTGCTATGTGGAATTCATCAGCGGACTCTGGAATCCGGGTGGGTCTGGAAGCCCTGTGCTCAGTGAAGAGCCTGGAGCATTTTCATGAGGGATGAGTGCTCGCCCTGGCATCTCAGCCAAGTGCCACTTGGGGAGCCACGTTCTGCCACTTCACTCAGATACGGGGTGTCGTTTGCTGCCCGGCCAGTCCCAGATCAGTAACGCTGCACCGTGCACATGGCTTCTCGTCCTGGATTAACTCAGCTCTGGCTGCATCTCCCACCCCTCGCTGTGACACGGGCAACTGTGTGGACATGTGTGAAGGAACCTGCTGTATATTTAACGCTGGTTTTGTGGTGATGTGAAGCCTGGGTCTCCTGCCAGTGTAGTGGGGTGGCCCCTCCCGCTCTGCTTGTATGTGCTTTTCTCTGTCGAAGGCCTTGTACGAACACATGCCCCCCTCCCCTAGTGTGGACGCAGTTCTACCAGGCTAACAGTGCTTCCGTGTAGTGTATTCCTAAGGCAATAGATTGTACTGCTACAAGCCACCTTTGCCCCAGCAGAGCGGCATCCGTAGTAGGGCTTGTGCTGGTAACAGTGCCCTAACCCCTGGTTATTCCGGCACGGAGGCTGGGTGCCGGGCAGGCCAGGGGGTTAGCTTCGCCTCGCGACACTCCTGCTAAGTGGGTCTGACCACTAGGTGGAGACGAGCGTTTTGTATCCCCTCCGGGAGCTGCACCGGTTGGCAGCTGCTGCCTGCTACTGCAGGCTGGGTGGGGGTGCCTGGTGCTCTGCTGCTGAGAGGGGCACATAGCTGCCACCCTCCTAAATGTGCTGCCACCTTCTGGGGTGTGAGATGTCCAGGATGCAGGCCACTTGGCCCAGGTGTCCCCTACAGTCAGGGTTCCCTCCTCACCTTGGTTCCCTGAGTTCCCTGGCGCTTCCAGGAGCGGGTGGCAGCTCCTTGCACAATATCTCCACGTTATAGGGAGTGATTCCTTCCGGTGCCTCTCACTAAAGGGCCAGTGCCAGGCCTGCCTGCCCAGCAGGGAGCGAGGGGCTGGGCAATGGAGGTGAGCGGGTCTGGTGTCTCGTCCCCCTCGGTTCAGGCTAGGGCTGCCTGTGGCAGGGGACAGGGTGAGTGAACCCCTGGACTACCAGGCTGCAGTGGGCAACCTGGGACCAGCCAGCTGCAGTGGGGTGGGGCTGCAGGGGTAGTGGGCTGGAGCAAGGGACTAGGAGTTAGGACTCTCGGGTTCTTTTCTCAGTTCTTAAACCCTCCTTGTGCTTCACTCTGTATGAAGTGGGGCTAATACTGCTTGTCTCTGGGTGCTGGAAGCGGTGGCTAACAGCCCCGATGCCTGGTAGGGTGTATGTATCCATCTGTCTTGTGGCCAGTTGTCCAGGAATAGACAGGAGTGACCAGTGATCAGTGATGCTGGGGTGGGGGAAATCCTAGAGAGATGTTAAAGCCAGGGTAGAAAATGTGGCATATGGACCAATTCCCTTCCCACGAATGTCTGAGTGAGAGACCCATGGAGGATGAGCACCCCCGTTACACATTCAGCACAGCGAGCGCCCGCCCAGAGCTGCCCCTGTAGCATCCCCACCCAACTTCACTGCGCTCCCCAGCCGGGATCCCCGAGCTCCCTGCACATCCCAGCCTGGATCCCCGAGCTCCCGGCGCGCCCCAGCCCGGAGCCCTGAGCTCCCTGCGCATCCCAGCCCAGATCCCCGAGCTCCTGGTGCGCCCCAGCCCGGATCCCTGAGCTCCCTATGCTCCCCAGCCCGGAGCCCCGAGTTCCCTGTGCTCCCCAGCCCGGAGCCCTGAGCTCCCTGCGCTCCCCAGCCCGGATCCCTGAGCTCCCGGTGCGCCCCAGCCCGGAGCCCTGAGCTCCCTGCACATCCCAGCCTGGATCCCCGAGCTCCCGGCGCGCCCCAGCCCGGAGCCCTGAGCTCCCTGCGCATCCCAGCCCAGATCCCCGAGCTCCTGGTGCGCCCCAGCCCGGATCCCTGAGCTCCCTATGCTCCCCAGCCCGGAGCCCCGAGTTCCCTGTGCTCCCCAGCCCGGAGCCCTGAGCTCCCTGCGCTCCCCAGCCCGGATCCCTGAGCTCCCGGTGCGCCCCAGCCCGGAGCCCTGAGCTCCCAGCGCGCCCCAGCCTGGATCCCTGAGCTCCCTGCGCATCCCAGCCTGGATCCCCGAGCTCCCTGCGCGCCCCAGACCGGATCCCCAAGCTCCCTGCGCGCCCCAGCCTGGATCCCTGAGCTCCTGGTGCGCCCCAGCCTGGATCCCTGAGCTCCCTGCGCTCCCCAGCCTTGATCCCTGAGCTCCCGGCATGCCTCAGCCTGGAGCCTCGAGCTCCCTGCGCACCCCAGCCCAGATCCCTGAGCTCCTGGTGCGCCCCAGCCCGGATCCCTGAGCTCCCTGCGTATCCCAGCCCGGATCCCCGAGCTCCCGGCGTGCCCCAGCCCGGAGCTCCCTGCGCTCCCCAGCCTGGATCCCCAAGCTCCCGGTGCATCCGAGCCCGGAGCCCCGAGTTCCCGGCGCTCCCCAGCCTGGATCCCTGAGCTCCCGGCGCGCCCCAGCCTGGATCCCCGAGCTCCCGGCGTGCCCCTGCCTGGATCCCCGAGCTCCCAGTGCGCCCCAGCCTGGATCCCCGAGCTCCCGGCGCTCCCCAGCCTGGATCCCCGAGCTCCCTGCGCTCCCCAGCCTGGAGCCCCGAGCTCCCGGCGCGCCCCAGCCTGGAGCCCTGAGCTCCCTGCGCTCCCCAGCCCGGAGCCCTGAGCTCCCTGTGCTCCCCAGCCTGGAGCCCCGAGCTCCCGGCGCGCCCCAGCCCAATGTCGGGAATCCGGGCCTGCTGCAGAGCCAGTCTCTGGCCAGCGTAACGAGCAGAGGGCCTGGGGCAGGCTGCCTGATCGGCACAACCACCATTGACTGCAAGGGGCAGCAGATCGGCTCTTGAGCCCAGCAGTAGCAGCCGCTCAGTGGCTGCTCACAGAGTTTGCCTGCAGCTGTGCTAGCCCCCGGGTCTGACCCTTGGCTCTGGCTCTGGCCGCTTGGCCTGACTGCCCACAGCCTGGTCACCGACAGTCGGGGCTTGTGGTCCCAGCGTGGCCCTGCCCACCCACAGCCAGGGACAGCTCAGGGGGTTGAATTGCTTTTCGCAGAAGGTCCGAGCCCTCCCCCAGAACCGAAGGGCTCTCAGCCACAGCACAGGGTGCCAGGCCGGGGGGTTGTGCTAACTGGTGGGGGTGCGAGAGGAGCCTCCTGGCCAACGTGGTGATCACTGAAGCGCTGGGGAACCAGTGGAACTTCCAGCCCCCGCCCCAGCAAGGACTGAAAGGCAGCGCAGTGTTTCCAGGAAGGGTGTGGAAGAGTCAGGAGAAATGCCTCAAATTCACCAGAAACATGATCAATAGTGCGCTCTGGAGCGCAGCCGGCCCCGTCAGACCGGGGTTCTCACTAGTGCAGCCCGCGCAGGTTTCCACGCCCCCTCCCCTGCTCGCTGCACCCTCGCTTTAGTGGAAACGGGGCCAGCTGAGCTGACTGTATTTAGCCACTGAGGAGCCCCGCGCCTCCCACACATCTGCTTCCTGTCAGGTGGTGCCTGCACTCCGTGGGCCCTTGGGCTGTGCTGGGGTGTCAGAGCAGGAGCGCGGCACAGTCAGAGGCTGATGTTCTCTTTCGTTTCTTCCTTGGACACAGCCTCCCTTCCCCTTTCTGTGTGTTGGCGGGGTCAGGGAGGGGGCGGGGGGATTGCGTCTCTTGTCCCTTCTTGGAACTGGGGCCGGGGAGGGTGGGACGTCGGGGGCGGTGATGTCATTGTGCTTGGGGCAGGGTTTCTATGCACCGTGTGGGGCCTTGAGTCCAGGCTGGGCGCCAGTGCAGGATTGTCCCTGCACCCCGGTCCCCAGAAAGTATCCCAAGGACTAAGCTCCCCTTGGCCCTCAGGCATCAGTCTGACAGCCATAGGTCCCTTCTGCCGTCGCCCTCGCCCTGCTTGGGGTGAGCACAGAGTGGGGGCTGACGCTTCCCTCCCTTCGGTGCCCCCAGAGCAGCTCTTGGGGGGAACGAGAGGAAGATGGAGACAGCGCAGGCTGTCCACTGGCGAGCGCACAGGGGCCTAGCCCTCGCTGCTGCGCTTTGCACTCTACAGTTACTGCCACAGCCTGCATGGCAGACTGCTGGCGCGGGAGCTCCCTTCTGGGGAGACGTGCCAGGACTTTCCGTCTCTCTGGGCCGCCTTGTGAGCAGTGGCCGGTTCTGACTGTGTGCTGTGCTGTTGAGTTTCCTCTGGAAGCTCGTTTCCTTGTGAACTGGCCCCAGTGCTGGCTAGCAACCATGGGCCCCCCCACTCCACGAATCCTGAGTCTCCTTGGTGGAGATGTCCTGGCTCCTGGCTTTAGGGCTTCCCTCCCATGTCCCACCTCCTGCTGCAGGGCTCTAGTGCCACTGGCTGCTGGACCCGTCTCTCTCCATCCCTCCAGCCATGCAGCCTCTCGCCCGTGTCCACTGTATCCCATTGTCCCTCCCCTCCGTCCCTTTCTCCCCAAGGGCCACCCTCTAAACCCCAACCCCCTGTAGCTAATACAGACTGGGGCAGCCCCTCTCTGGGACCCTGGCCTTAGGCACCACATCGCCCTGTGTTGGCAAAGCACCAGGGGATGTAATGGTTATCTAGAATAATCCCTGCACAGGTCAAGGGCAGCTCACAAGGTCCAAGTCCCCCGTCTGGCAGAGCAGGGCTGCTTGGCTGCTGCACAGGGGCTAGGAAGGCAGGGGCAGGCCCTAGGGATGGGGGAGGGAAGCCACCGCCAAGGCCAGTGCACGGGGTCTGCATGGCGAGGCTGTTACCGGCCCAGCAGCCCGCCCGGCCTTCCTGCGGCTGGGACTGAGGCACGCGGAGCAGCTCGGCTCTGCAACGAAAGCAGCAGGGACTGACCCCTCCCTGAGCCCTGAGACTACCCTGGGGGATCTCCCAGGGACCCCTGGGCCTGGCTGTTGCACACACAAAACAAGGGTCCCTGCCCAGGGCCGCCCAGAGGATTCAGGGGGCCTGGGGCAAAGCAATTTCGGGGGCTCCTTCCATAAAAAAAAAGTTGCAATACTATAGAATACTATATTCTCATGGGGGCTGTGACGAACTGGGATTGTTCTTGCTGGGGTGTGGGAATGCTGACAGGGGAGTGTGACTAGGATGGTCTGCATCGGAGGATGGGAGTCGGCCCGAGGGAACATACCTGGGCTTGTAACATGAGAACCCAGGAGGGGGTTGGAGGTCAGGTGACTCCGGGGCCCGGGAAACTGAACAAAGGCTGTGGGAGGGGTCGCTGAAAGCAGAGTGCTGGAAGCAGGCTGGAGAGATGGCTGGGAGGCAGAGATGGCTCTGACCCCCCCCCCCCCAAAGGGGGGTGGGCTGGCATGCCCTGGGACCCCAAGCTGGACCTAACTGAGGGGGTCCCTGTTGTCTGTGCCTGCAAGACCTGTCTTGGACTGTATTCCTGTCATCCAAATAAACCTTCTGCTTTACTGGCTGGCTGAGAGTCATGGTGAATCGCAGGAAGCCGGGGGTGCAGGGCCCTGAGTCCCCCAATACTCCGTGACAACTGGTGGCAGCGGCGGGATCTACTGCACCCCGTGGACGGTGCTTCCTGCAGTAAGTGACTGGGGAGCAGTAAAACGAAGGGGGATTGACGGGGACCAGGCCTGCTGAAGAGTGGGAGAGAGACGGTTATTACCCCTGGGAGTGTGTGACCAGCGAGAAGGACTTTTGCAGTAACAGGGTCCCCCGGGGGGATCGCAGCGAGTGGTCCCAGGGGCGGAGGAGTCTGCAGCTCGACCCTGGCAGAGAGGCGGTGACCTCGAGAAGGGCTGGCACACTCGGGGTCCCCCTGGGAACTGTGGGGAGCTGTGAGCACACAGGCCGGTGAGTGGCCAGCAGGAAGATGTATGCCAAGCGGCTTAAGAGCGACCTGGTGGAGCTGTGCAAGCAGAGGCGGCTGCGCATTGGGAGGCTCACCAAAGAACAGCTCATTGCCCAGCTGGAGGCGGAAGATCGCGCGAATGAACTGATCCCTGTGTCTCAGGGAAGCAGCCTGGCAAATGCAGCGCAGGCACCAGTGTCTGTCCCAGCTGGGAGTGGTCAGCCGGCTGCTGAGGGCTTCCCGAGACCCCTCCTTCCTATGCCTAGGGGAAGGGTGGGGAGAAGCCCAGCAAATACCGAAGGTGCTGTGGCCCCGCCGGCCAGCAGAGGATCCTCCCGGCGACGTTCGGCATCCGTGGAGCGGAATTGGCTGGAATGGGAGAAAGAGCTAAAACTGAGAGAGCTGGAGGATCGTGAACAACAGAGACAGCATGAACGGGAGGAGAAAGAGAGACAGAGACAGGAGAATGAGAGACAGAGACAGCATGAAGAGAGACAGCGTCAGCATGACCTGGAACTGGCGAGATTGAAGAGCAGCGAACCCCCGGCTGCGGTGAGTGAGGGGGGACCCAGGACTGCACGGAGCTTTGATAAGTGCATCATGGCCCCATACAAGGAGGGGGAGGACATGGATGACTTCCTGGAGGCCTTTGAGACGGCCTGCGAGCTGCACCGGGTTGATCCCGCGGACAGACTCCGGGTCCTTACCCCCTTACTGGACCCCAAAGCCGTGGCATTGTACCGCCAACTGGGAGAGGCAGAGAAAGGGGACTACGAACTATTCAAAAAGGCCCTGCTACGTGAGTTTGGGCTGACTCCTGAGATGTACCGGGAAAGGTTCCGGAGTCAAGATAAAACCCCTGAGATCTCATATCTGCAACTAGCCGTCCGCATGGAAAGATACGCCAGCAAGTGGGCTGGTGGGGCCCAGACGAAGGAGGACCTGATTAAACTGCTGGTACTGGAGCAACTGTATGAGCAGTGCCCATCCGACCTGAGGCTGTGGTTGGTGGACAGAAAGCCAGAGAACCCGCGATACGCCGGGCAGCTGGCTGATGAGTTTGTAAAGAGCCGGTCAGGGGGTGGCAGGGAGGAGCCCCAAAGGAACAGGCTCGCCGCGATGCAGAGAGAGAGTCACCCTGGGACCTCCCAAAGGGGGAATATGGGGAATCCCCTCCCACGGGGAATGCCCAGCGTCAGGGACAACCGACCGGCTCGAGGGGACCCACAGGACATGAGCTGCTATTACTGCGGCCGAAGAGGCCACGTTCGGGCCCAGTGCCCCAAGCTCAAGGACAGACTGAGCAGACCGAACCCGCATAGGGTTAACTTGGTAGAGGCCCAGACGGACGAGGGGCAGGCTTCTCACGCAAGAGGGGCTGGCAGCTTATCAACTGCTCAAGAGAGAGAAGGGCCCCAGGCCAGCTCCTCTAGGGGGCTGGATGCCCCAGACTCAGGGTTTTTGGTTTATACGGTGGGCGCGGGGCTGTCCCTCCGGAGAGAGTACCTTGTTCCCCTGGAGGTGGATGGGAGGAAGGTCAATGGATACTGGGATACGGGCGCAGAGGTGACGCTGGCCCGGCCCGAGGTGGTGGCCCCAGATCAGGTGGTGCCCAACTCCTACCTGACCCTGACGGGGGTGGGCGGAACACCAGTCAAAGTGCCCGTGGCAAGGGTACACCTGAAGTGGGGGGCCAAGGAGGGCCCCAAGGATGTGGGGGTACACCCGTATTTACCCACTGAGGTATTGATGGGGGGGGACCTGGAGAACTGGCCAAGCAACCCCCAAAAGGCACTGGTTGTGACCCGCAGTCAGAGCCGGCGAGGGGCCCTGCGCCCTGGCCTTGGGGGGGGTGCCTTGCCTGAGGTGCAGGACCCTAACCTGGTGGGGAGGGAACGCCCAGGGACACGGCTCAGGGAGGCTGCAGCTTCAGACCCAGCGGGCGAGAAAGAGCAGGTGGCCATCCCTGTCCCAGCTGCTGAGTTCCAGGCCGAGTTGCAGAGAGATCCCTCCTTGCGGAAGATAAGGGACCTGGCCGACCTCAATGCGGTACAGACCATGGGACGAGGTGGCCGGAAAAGGTTCCTGTGGGAGAAGGGGTTCCTGTACCGAGAATGGGCTCCCCCAGGGAAAATGGAGTCAGGGGGGATCAGGAGGCAGCTGGTGGTACCCCAGAAGTATCGCCGCCAGCTGCTGTGCCGGGCCCATGACACTCCCCTCTCAGGGCACCAGGGAACCTGGCGTACCCAGCAGAGGCTGCTACGGAGCTTTTACTGGCCTGGGGTCTTTGTTACTGTCCGACAGTACTGCAGATCCTGTGACCCCTGTCAGAGGGGGAGGAAGGCCTGGGACAAGGGGAAAACAGCTTTAGGACCCTTGCCCAGCAATAAGGATCCTTTCCAGAGGGTGGCCAAGGTTAAAAGGGCGGCTCTAAACCAAGAGAGCCCAAAGCACAGACCTCCAGACTGGAGCGCTGGGAGAAGACCACAGTCCAGTTGGAACCCCAGAGGTATGGGGGTGGGGAAAGGGCACAGGCCGCATAAACCTTCCCACATGCGAACTGCGAGTGCCATCAAGCACCCCGACCTAAGGGGGGGCGTGAAACTGAAGGGGCCTGGTGTAATTCCCACCAAGGAACTGGAGGGATGCGGGGGCATCCATGGGAACGGGGGTAGGTTCGAACTTCCCCAGGTCACTGGCTAAAGTGACCCCGCTCAGTTCGGTCTCGAAGGGGGGAGAGATGTGACGAACTGGGACTGTTCTTGCTGGGGTGTGGGAATGCTGACAGGGGAGTGTGACTAGGATGGTCTGCATCGGAGGATGGGAGTCGGCCCGAGGGAACATACCTGGGCTTGTAACATGAGAACCCAGGAGGGGGTTGGAGGTCAGGTGACTCCGGGGCCCGGGAAACTGAACAAAGGCTGTGGGAGGGGTCGCTGAAAGCAGAGTGCTGGAAGCAGGCTGGAGAGATGGCTGGGAGGCAGAGATGGCTCTGACCCCCCCCCCCAAAGGGGGGTGGGCTGGCATGCCCTGGGACCCCAAGCTGGACCTAACTGAGGGGGGCCCTGTTGTCTGTGCCTGCAAGACCTGTCTTGGACTGTATTCCTGTCATCCAAATAAACCTTCTGCTTTACTGGCTGGCTGAGAGTCATGGTGAATCGCAGGAAGCCGGGGGTGCAGGGCCCTGAGTCCCCCAATACTCCGTGACAGGGGCCCCCATGGCCCCAATTGTCCCACTTGCCCCCCCCCCCCCCAACGGCCCTGCCCCAAGGAACTAGTGCCCACATGGGAGACGAGCGGCGCCAAGGCAGAATGTCCCAGTATGCCCAGCATGCTTCTGAGCAGTGCATGCTGGGAGCTGTCTGGGCCACACTGCACTGCCCCGGCCGCCCCAGGGGCATGTGGCAGGATGGGGCTCTGGCTGGCTTAGAGGAAAAGCCGCTGCTCTTGCAAGGCGACACTTCTCAGTTCCTGCTTTGAATGTGTTTCCCCCTTTTCAGGAAACCCCTCTGCTCTCCCTCTGAAGCAGGTTTCTGCTGTGGACAGAAACCGAGAGGAGACTGAGCTGAGCTGTACCTGCCAGAGCTCTGAGAGTCCTGGGCTCTCCCTCACATCAGCATCCCTCGCTTGGAGGGTGGGCGGCTGCAGGGCGGGTCAGTGCTGGTTACAGGGAAACCGCCTCGTGCAGCTTCGCCCCAAAGAAATGGTGGTTCTCCCCTCTGCTCTGCATGGACTTTGCCTGCCTCCTCCTGCTTTTCCCCAAAGTCGCCGGGCTCCAAACTCCCCTCCTGGTTCCTAGTCCTGCCTCTGACAGCCCGAGTTTTGGACTCTGGTTTTGTCTTAGCTCCAGAATTGTACCTTGGGAAGGACAAGGAGGCGAGTGCAGAACCCCAGTGCATGGAGATGCCTTTGCCATTTGTCTTCATGGGAATTGTCCTTCTGTCCTGAGCCAGATGCCTTCTTTCCCACATCAGCCTGCTGCTCTTCTCCCTTCTGTGCTGAATGCTGCAGTCAGGAATCCTGGTGCCTGGAGCTGAGTTTGGAGAGAGCCCGGTTTCTCCAGCTTAGGTGTGAGAGGATGTGCATGGTCACTTAGAGCTGATGGCACAGCAAATGCATCTCCTGAGCATGGCACTGCAGGTGCAGTTACTGGGGCTGTCCCTCTCCCCTCCCAACCTGCCTGTTGTTCTGGCTTCATCTGGGGGGCTCTGGGCTGCCACCCGCAGGCCAGAGCCACTTTGCTGGGCTGGGCTGGCTAAGAGCTCTGCTGCGGGAGCTGATCCTGAATGCCAGGCCTCAGCAGCCAGGCTGCTGCCGGTGGCCCGTGGCCCCAGAGGGATTTCAATGGCAGGGGCTGCTGGAGCCTGACTCTGCTGGGGGGTGAAGGGGCAGCTTAGCAAAGGGAAAGGGGGGGGGGGGGGCGCCTCTGATCCAGTCGGGAGCCTGCGGGCAGCAGCGTCAGTGGGTTGAAATGCTGGGGATGGATCTCCCCTGAGCACAGGGTGGACTTGCAGGGATGAGCAGAGAGCTGGCTCCCCTCCCCCACACTGGGCTGACGTCTCCTGGGGCAATTCACCGGTGGCACCAGGCCCCATAGCCCCTCTTAGCTGCACCCAAAGGGACGCTGGCTGTGTGGCTGCTGGGCTGTTAGGTGAAGTCGCAGCCCCTGGCCCGGGATCCCGCTGTGGGCGCCGGGCGCCCCCTGTGCCAACATTACCGGTTGTGCTGCGGGTGGAGGTGCAAAGCAGTAGAGAAGTGACTGATTGTGCCTGGGGTGGGGGGTGGGGCAGGGAGTGGTGGCTCCAGTATCTCCCACCCCCACCTATAGCTTAGGCTGAAGAACAGATGAGATGGGACGGTGCAGCCCCTTTCTCTCCGGCAGCGCTGCCCAGCACTGAGCACACGGAGCGTTCTTGGAAGCCACTGGCTGCCCTAGTGAAGCCCCCTGGGGTGTGTGCTAGGAGGGGTCTCCAGCACATCTCTGTGGGATGTCTCTTGGGGGAGGTGTCAGGGGGCGTCTCCCCATTTCTTGGGGGGAACTAGAGGGGGGCGACGTGAGAAGCCCCGGTGCCCCTGCTCGGGAAGCTCGGTGCTCTCGTGGGGGTCGCTCCCCTCCAGGGTCTGCAGCAGCGGCTGCCTGTGATGGAGCCAGAGGGCTTTGGGGGCGTTTCCTGTGGGTTTGCTGCTCTGCCTGAGAACAGGAACCTCTCCTGGCAGGTTGTGTAAGGCTGAAGGCAGATGCTCCCAGTGCTCGCACGTGCCCAGGGCGAGGGCAGCGAGGAGCCTGACTTCCCTCTGCTCATGTCGACATTCCGCCGCTCAGACAGAAAAGCCCCTGGGCAGAATTCCTGCAAGGCCATGACTCAGCCCCCTGCCGAGCTGGAAGCGATGACTTGACCGGCTCCGGTAATAGCTTCAGCCACGCACGCAAGCCATAGACAGGAGCCAGGGCAGCGGTGCCCTGCCCTGGGCTCAGCCAGCGTGTGGTACTCCTGTGGGCAGCTGTGGGGAGAGTGAGTGGGAACGTGGTCCCGGCCTCTCCCCAGGCTGTGGGGCTGGGGCTGTATGGGTGCCTAGCAGCAGGCGCTCCTGCCCTGTCCGTTCATGCCCTGGTGCATCCCCGGTGCCGCCTGCAGCATGAAGATCTGCAGCTGGGTTGGGAGCAAGAGCAGCTCTGAGCGCACAGACGTGGCAGAGGGAGGCTGCCAGGGTCGGGGGAGGAGGGGCAGTGCCTGGGGATTGGGATGAGCCCACTCCCTCTCCCTCTCCAAAAAGGGATCTGGTGGTGGCCTGGGCACTGGGCCTTGGAAGCCAAGCCCCCCAGCTGTCTGAATGCCATGGCCAGGTGCTCGTGTGCGGGGCTGTGGGCCACTCACCCAAACATTTGCACATGCTGTGGAGCCCTTTCCAGTAACTGAGCAAGGGAAGCCAGGCTGCCGAGTTCCCGACAGCCGTGGTAGCTCTGGTTTTAATAACAGCCAATCAATGGGTGCCTGATTCCAGCCAGAGCAAACTCACGCTGCTGTCCGCTTAGTGCTTCTCGAACGTTGCTGTTTCGTTTTAATGGATGGTAAAAGAGACGCAGGGAGAACAACTCCTGACCTGGCTCTGTCCCCGCGCGCCCTGTCCCCACGCGCCCTGTCCCCTGCATGCCCCATCTCCCTGCTCCCTGTCCCCTATCCCTGCCGCGCTCCCTGTCCCCCCGCACCCCATCCTCACGCGCCCTGTCCCCTATCCCTGCCGCGCTCCCTGTCCCCCCGCACCCCATCCTCACGCACCCTGTCCCCTATCCCTGCCGCGCTCCCTGTCCCCCCGCACCTCATCCCCGCGTGCCCTGTCCCCTGCATGCCCCATCTCCCTGCGCCCTGTCCCCTATCCCTGCCGCGCTCCCTGTCCCCCCGCACCCCATCCCCACGCGCCCTGTCCCCTATCCCTGCCGCGCTCCCTGTCCCCCCGCACCCCATCCCCATGCGCCCTGTCCCTGCGTGCCCCATCTCCCTGCACCCTGTCCCCATCCCTGCCGCACTTCCTGTCCCCCCGCACCCTATCCCCACGCACCCTGTCCCCTATCCCTGCCGCGCTCCCTGTCCCCCCGCACCCCATCCCCATGTGCACTGTCCCTGCGTGCCCCATCTCCCTGCGCCCTGTCCCCATCCCTGTCGCACTTCCTGTCCCCCCGCACCCTATCCCCACGCGCCCTGTCCCCTATCCTTGCCGTGCTCCCTGTCCCCCCGCACCCTATCCCCACGCGCCCTGTCCCCTATCCTTGCCGTGCTCCCTGTCCCCCCGCACCCGATTCCCACGCGCCCTGTCCCTGCATGCCCTATCCCCACGCGCCCTGTCCCCTATTCCTGCCACGCTCCGTCCCCCTGCACCCCATCCCCACGCACCGTCCCTGCGTGCCCCATCTCCCTGCGCCCTGTCCCCTATCCCTGACACGCTCCCTGTCCCCCCACACTCCATCCCCACGCGCTCTGTCCCTGCGTGCCCCATCTCCCTGCGCCCTGTCCCCATCCCTGCTGCACTTCCTGTCCCCCCGCACCCTATCCCCACGTGCCCTGTCCCTTATCCCTGACACGCTCCCTGTCCCCCCACACTCCATCCCCACGCGCTCTGTCCCTGCGTGCCCCATCTCCCTGCACCCTGTCCCCATCCCTGCTGCACTTCCTGTCCCCCCGCACCCTATCCCCACGTGCCCTGTCCCCTATCCCTGCCGCGCTCCCTGTCCCCCCGCACCCTATCCCCACGCGCCCTGTCCCCTATCCCTGCCGCGCTCCCTGTCCCCCCGCACCCCATCCCCATGCGCCCTGTCCCTGCGTGCCCCATCTCCCTGCGCCCTGTCCCCTATCCCTGCCACGCTCCGTCCCCCCGCACCCCATCCCCACGCGTCTTGTCCCTGCGGGCCCCATCTCCCTGCGCCCTGTCCCCTATCCCTGCCACGCTCCGTCCCCCCGCACCCCATCCCCACGCGCCCTGTCCCTGTGTGCCCCATCTCCCTGCACCCTGTCCCCTATCCCTGCTGTGCTCCCTGTCCCCCCGCGCCCCATCCCTGCTACGCTCCCTGTCCCCCCGTGCCCCATCCCTGCCACACGACCCTCCAACGCCCCGTCCCTGCCACACGACCCCCCCGCACTTCGTCCCTGCTGCACGACCCCTGTGCCCTCCTTTCTGACGGGGGTTCTGGCTGGGACCCTTCCCTCCCCCTCTTAGTCCCCTGGCTCCCGGCTTGCCCCGAGCTGTGTTTGTGGGAGGCCAGAAGAGAGAGGCTGCTGGCTGGGGAGCTGTACCCAGAGCCGGCGTGTGGTGGTGCCTGAATTAGAGGTGCTGTTCTCGGGGCAGGTTTCAATGACGAGCCAAGGGCAGCTTGGCCGAGGACCCAGGGCCTTGTGCTCCCGGGGGGCAGAGCCCTGTGCCTGTGTGATCCAGGAGTGACCTTGGCTTTAGGGTTCGTGGTGTCTGGGCTAGCGAGAGGGCTGCGGGGAAGCTCCATGTGCCAGTGCCGGGGAGAGCAGTGGGGTGGCCGGGGCATGGGGGTACGAGGAAGCACTGAACCCTCTGGCTCTCAGCTGCCCCTTGGCCTTGGGACCCAGTCCTGCCCCTGCATGCTGAGAGCTCCACTCCTGACGCTTGTGCGGTGCCCTGGGCAGCTGGCGTCACTCCCTCGGCTGGCGCCAATCTCAGCTCCTCCTCCTCCTCCTCCTCCTCCTCCTCCTCGCAGCCCTGACCGGGATTCAGCCCCCTCCCCAGGGCTTTGCGCAAACCTTTCTGCTCTTTTCTGCTTGTTTTGAGAACAGATTAGTCACGATTCCCAGCCGGGCCCTTCCAGCAAACACAGCCCCAACGCTATGGAAACACGAGTGCAGCAAAGTGACTCAGCAGTGCTAGCACTCCTGCTCCCCGGGCAAGCTCCAGGCCAGCCTCGGGGGGCCTCGGTGGGGTGCGGCAGCTGGGCAGGCCAGGCAGGAGAAACCCAGGGGGAAGCAGGGAGTGTCACACCAGGGCTGAGGCTTTCACAGAAGCAGAAATTCCAAGTGGAAGGAAGGGGAAATGCCCGTCTCTGGTGGGCGCTGGGCAGCCATGGCCTGGCTTTGCTGGGGGTTGTGACGGGTGCTCACCGGGACCCCTTGCCACTCTGGACCCCCAGCAGCCATAACCACAGGATGTCCTTCTCCAGCTGCAGCTAGGGAGAGTCCAGAGTCCTCCCTGCCAGGGCAGGACTCGACCATGGTGACGCCTGACAACGTGGTGCCTCCGTCCAGGGCCCCCCACCGCCACAAGGCCATGCCTGGCCCTTGGCAACCCGCTGGCTTTGCTCCCTTCCCCGCACTGACTTCATCCCCAACCCATCACTCCTCCCAGGGCCTCCCGGGGCGGGGGAGGGTGAGTCCTGTGCAAGGCTGTGCAGTGCGGAGGGCAGATGCTGCTGGCTTAGCTGCAATGGGAGCTGTGTTTCTATTCAGGAGCCGGCGGCAGCAGAGCACCCATCACTGGAACTCTTCGGATGCTCCACTGAGCGCTGTGGGGCTGCTCGGAGTTTCCCTCTGGGACCTGGTGGGTGGCAGTGCCAGTGTCGGGTGACTGAGCTCCGTGGGCAGGGCCAGGGGTGGGAGGGCCCTCGCCTGCAGGGGATCCGGGTGAGGGGTTCCTGCTGTGCCTGCTCCACTGGATGCTGTGGGTGGCAGGTGGCCAGGACAGCCTGGCCACATGGTCACTCTTCGTCGCCGTTCGGGCTGTCCCAGAGCGATGAGAGGTGGGTCTGGGTGGGGAGTGGCTGGAGTCCATGGCTCACCTGGCCCTTACGCTCTCCCAGTGAGGGGGGCTGTACCCTGACTCCCGGGGACAAGCACTCCCCAGGCTGGCTATGAGGAGCTGTGGCTTGGCCGGCTGCACACGGGGCAGGCTGTGCTGCCAAGCCCCTGTGCCAGGCGGTGCCTCGGTCTCTGGACGCCAATCGGTGCCTGCTGCCAAGGATGGATAATTGAATTGCTGGAGTTACTGTAAAGAGCCACTCGGCTCTCATTCCCAATCATCAAACTGATAACGAGGGCTCCCGATTCCGTCAAGGGAAACGCTCCCCCAGCTGTAACCTTTGCCTGTCGGACGGAGCAGGGATCAGCGCCTGTCCCTGGGGTTTGGCACGGTGCCCCCCTGGTGCGGTAGGGACAGGGACCCTACTCCCCGCGGCTGGGTGGCAGTGAGGACGCAGGGCTGGTGTGTTGGAGAGCATGTGTGCGTGCAGGGTTATGACAGCAGGGAGTGTGTGTGTCTAGAGTGATGAGAACTGGGTGAAGCCAATCTGCAGCGTGTTGTGTAAGTGCTTCCCCACCCCAGCTCCACACCCGCTGCTGCCTAGCGCCAAGTTACCTGCAGGATGGGTCACAGGCAGCCTGGCTCTTGCTCAACCGGCAAGTGACTCCCACAGTTCTAGCTGGATGCAGGCCAATGCATAGCGTGCGGCCCCGAGGGCCATGGGCGACGGGAGGGGAATGTGTGGGAGCAAAAGGTGCGCGACTCCCTTGAACGGGACCTGCTGCACGAAGGGAAGGGCACGTTCCAGGGCCAGGCCAGGGGCTCCTCTCTCCTGCTCTCAATGCCCTTCCTCCGGTCATTGCTTGGTCCGGGCTCTGGACTCCCACTCTGGCTGACTCTGTCAGCAGGGGGTCAGTGACACCTCCAGGGGGTCAGTGCAGTGAGACGCCAGGGCTCAGACCCAGCCAGCAGCCAGTTGAATCAATGGTGCTACTAATGCCCCAGTCATGGCCTGATCCAGGGGCCACGTGGTGCCCAGTGGGGAGGGGTCTCTGGGGCCAGGCGGAGCCCAGTGGGAAGGGGGCTCTGGGGTCAGGTGGAGCCCAGTGGGGAGGGGGCTCTGGGGTCAGGTGGAGCCCAGTGGGGAGGGGGCTCTGGGGTCAGGAGGGGAGGGGGCTCTGGGGTCAGGCGGAAAGGACTTGTTTGGGTCCTTTCCACATCCACTCCCTCAGGAGCACTTGGAGGCCCTGTATTGTGCTGACCCTCTGGTCAGGGAAGGCTGCATGTGGCTTCCCAGGGCCCCTTCCTCCTGTGCACCCCCAGCCTTGCGGGGTTTGTGGAGTGGGGTGCTCTGGGGCTGCCGTACCCGGCTCTGTCACCTTGCATCATCTGTCCAGCTGCCACCAGGCTGGGCTACTAGTGCCTGCAGAAGTTGTGCAGGGCCCAGGGTCTGTTTTAGCCCTTTCCCCTGTGTTTATCAAAGCTCCCAGACCGCAGCATGCCTGGCACTCAGGCTGGCTGGGTGGGGAGTGCAGGGGTGGCTTGAGTTCTGATGTGTCTTGTTTATTCCACATAACCAAGCTGCCCTTGAGAGACAGCCTGGGAAGCGAGAGCAGGTGGAAAGCACCTGGGGATATTCCGGCAAGAGTTCCACCCAGGGCCACCTGCGCAGGGGAGGAGCCATGTCTTGGGCCAAGGGGGCTCAGTTTCAGGGAGGAGCGGGCACTGCTTCCCCTCCCCTGCTGTTTCTTAGACATAAGGCAGTTGGCTGAGATCCCAGCCCTGCTCCTGTCCCTGAGCAGCGTGAGTCTGGCTGCAGCCTGTGACCTGGTCATGACAGAGGACCCTGCCCTGATGGAGGAACCTTTAGCCCCAGGTCTCCTTTGCTGTGCATCTCGTGTTGTCATTTCCAGCAGTGCCAAGTGAGTGTCCCATGCAGTAGCTAGGCCTGCTCCGAGTGGTGGCATCGCACGATCCCTTTGTGCTGATGGAGACAGCGACACCAGGGGCAGGGCAATGGATAGCCAGGCCCTTAGTGTTAGCCAGTGACACACCTGCCTGCACCTCACTCAGAGCCAGGTCAGATACACTTGCAATTTGGGGGGGCAGGGGCAGGGGTGCTGGGGCATTTTGTTTCATAGATTCCAAGGCCAGAAGGGACCCAGTCTGCCCTGCTGTATAGCACGGGCCAGAGAACGTCCCTAAAACAATTCTTAGAGCGGAACTTGTAGAAAACATCCCATCCTGATTTATAAATAGTCAGTGATGGAGAATAACTGGACCTCCAGTAAATTGTCCCAGTGGTTATGCTCACTGATAAAAATTTACACCATATTTCCAGTCTGAATGTGTCTGGCTTCCGCCGCCAGACACTGGGTCATGTTAGACCTTCCTCTGCTTGGCTGAAGAACCCGTTATAAAATATTTGCCCCCCATGTAGGTACTCACAGACTGGGATCAAGTCACCCTGAACCGTCCCTGTGTGAAGCGAAATAGACTGATTTCACCAGGTTCTCTTCGATCAGTCTCGGGGCTCTTCTTTGAGCCCTCTCCAAGGTATCAACACCCTTCTTGGCCAATGGGCACCGGAAATGGTTTCAGTTCCCCAGAGGCTCCATCATTGTGTGGGCCAGCCTGAAGTGCAGGCCCCAGCCCCTCTGCATCAACAAACCTAGCGCCTTGGTCTAGGGGCTGGGCCTGCCTGTTTGTGGGGCCGGGGGGGAAGCTCCTGCTCTAACGGACCTTGGCGCTCTCTCCTCCATGCCCAGCATCCCCAGAGAGACAGCAGTAGCATTCAGCCCAACCCTTTTCACACTGGGGGCCTGCCCAGCTGACAGTGAGAGAGGAAATGGGTGGCAAGGGGCAGGGGGGCCGGGATGACATGGAGGGGGCAGGGATGGTGCAGAGGGGATGGAGGGGATAGGATGGTGTGGAGGGGACTCAGAGGGGACAGGACAGGGACCGAGGGGACGTGACAGGGATGGTGTGGAGGGGATGGGGCAGGGACCGAGGGGACGTGGCAGGGATGGTGTGGAGGGGACGGGGCAGGGACCGAGAGGACAGGGCAGGGATGGTGTGGAGGGGACGGGGCAGGGACCGAGAGGACAGGGCAGGGATGGTGTGGAGGGGACGGGGCAGGGACCGAGAGGACAGGGCAGGGATGGTGTGGAGGGGACAGGGCAGGGACCGAGGGGACATGGCAGGGATGGTGTGGAGTGGACGGGGCAGGGACCGAGGGGACGGGGCAGGGATGGTGTGGAGGGGACGGGGCAGGGACCGAGATGACGGGGCAGGGATGGTGTGGAGGGGACGGGGCAGGGATGGTGTGGAGGGGACGGGCAGGGATGGTGTGGAGGGGACGGGGCAGGGATGGTGTGGAGGGGATGGGATAGAGACCGAGGGGACGGGGCAGGGATGGTGTGGAGGGGACGGGGCAGGGATGGTGTGGAGGGGACGGGGCAGGGACCGAGGGGACGGGGCAGGGATGGTGTGGAGGGGACGGGATTGCTCCGTGGGGATGGGAGCTGAATTCCTTGAAGAGTCTCCAGATCAGCGAGGCTGTCCATTGAATACGGTGGCAGAGTTTGCGTTTGCACTGTGGCATTGGCCTGGCTGATCATTTGACCAGCTTGTGCCAGGCTAGTGCCAGCTGTATCCCCTTGGGTCAGCCGTGCCCAAGATGGGAGGAATGACCATGGGGGTCGGTTTGAAGAACTCCCCAGCCCCGAGCTGTTCTGTGAGCCGAGCCAGTTGCTGCTCTTGTTGTTTCTTATTCTTCTCCCTTGGCTGTGTCCCCGGATCGGGGGTGTGGGGTGTGTGTGGGGGGGTCTGCAGTGACAGCCTGTGGCTCCTGTTGCCATGACAACGCGGCTTTGTTTGAACCGATCCTCTGAAATGTCAAGACTTTTTTTGGGTTCCAGCTGCTGCTGCAGGGAGGAAAACTTCCTCTGTTTCCATAGAAACCGAATGGGATTGCTTTTCTCCTCCTAAACATCTGTCTCCGTACAGGGCTGAAAGCTGGGCCGGCAGCAGGGGGCGAAGCCTGGGGCTGGGGCGATGGGGCCCAGTACCCTGCCGTGCCAGTGCAGCGGAGCCAGACCCAGGCGGCACCCCCGGGCGCTGCTCCAGTGGCTGGAGATTGGCACCGTGAGGCCTGTAGTGAGGGTAGCCGGCCCCCTTGTGCACAGATCAGGTGCAGCCCTTGGGTTCTGGCTGGAGACGGCTCTTACCTACTGCTGCTGGGGAGGTTGCTGCCATGTTTCCGGGGGCTGCTGTCACCGCTCTGGGGGCAGGGAAACATGGCCGGTGCCTCAGGAATCCAGCCCGGGCCACAACATTTTGGCACCTGAGGTGGGGAGCTCAAACGACGCCCCCATGCGCCCTGGCTTGGGCCAAAACTTTGAAAGTTCTCAATTCTGCCTTCTCCCTGTTCTACTCCTCTCATGGCACTGCTCTGCTACCTACCCCAATAAAGGAGAACTAACAACTTAAAATGCCTTGTTCAAAAATTGTAGGTAACTCTTAACTTTCAAACGACTGAACAGCAAATGTAACTTTTCTTGTCTGCATAGTAAACACTGGCATTTTTATCTGTTTGAATAATCAAAGTGGTGCTTTCCGTGCCTTCTTGGTTGCAAAGATTTGAACTGCTTCCTGAAGGTCCACAGTCTGGGTCAGCTCATGCTCTATTGAAATGGTTGCAAAGCCGACCAGCCTCTCCTGTGTCATTGTGGAGCGTAGATGTGTTTTTATTAACTTCAGCTTGGAGAAGCTGCGTTCTCCACTGGCAACTGTTACAGGAAGTGTTAGAAGTATGTGCAGAGCAACAAAAGCATTTGGAAAGAGGGTGGACATCTTATTTGTGCACATATATTCCGGAACAGCGTTTGGAGTTGATCCTGCTGAAATGTATCTTGAAAGGGCTTTCAGTTCATCACCTAAATCACTCGCATCAATATCGCGCATGTCATCATGTGTCAACACTGTCTCTAGTGCCCTGCATTGCTGGTGTAGGTCTTCTTCAGGTATAGTGAGGAATTTTGGAATATCATACAACATCCCAAATATACTGCTGTGTTCCTTGAGCTGCATGAAACGTTCAACTGACTGTACTGCACAATCTAGCACCTGGTTAAAGAATTCAACTTTGAATTGTTGTTTGGGGTCTCTTAAGGGATTATCCCGTGCCTCGTAATCAAAATGTCGTCTTCTTCAGTGACTCTTGTGTTCTTGAATGGGTGGGGAAATAATGTCAGTATGAAGTTCCTCTGCCAACTTCTGTGCACTCTTCAGAACGTTTTGAAATCCCTCACCTGATTGGTAAGACTGTAGGTATGACTTTGCTTTGTCCAGTTTCATTGCTCCAGATATATCAAGGTCAACACCTTGGAGTCTCTTGCTTACAACATTTATTTCAAACAGTATGTCATGCCACAACACTACGCCATACAGGAATTTGAAGTTATGTATGTTTCTGGTGATTCCATTTCCCTCTGCCACTGTTCTCCCATGAACAGTTCCTGTCATAGCATTCTCCTCCATAATGGCAACTATGGCATCATCCATCTTCCCAATTTGGTGTTTAATAGGCTTTATCGCCTCCACTCGACTTTCCCATCGTGTGGCACTCAGTGGTTTCAGTGTCAGATGTTCCCAGATGTTGCTTCAAAATTTACCATCGATGAGTTGATGCAGAGAAAAATACATAGATGCTTTGAATTACATTAAAAAATTCAGCAGCCTCACTAGAAGCTAATGCTGCATCACTGACCACCAAGTTCAACGAATGAGAACTGCACGGGACAAAAAACCCCCGAGGGTTTAACTCTCTGGTCCGGGTCTGCACTCTTCTGTTCTTTCTTCTCATGTTGGCACCATTATCGTAGCCCTGACCTCTCATGTCAGCTATCGCAACTCCCGTATCTTCCAGCTTTTTAAGAAGCACATTTGTCATACCAGCTCCTGTAGTATCATCAATGTCAATAAATTCTAGAAAATGCTCTCTGACAGTCACCATTGCAGGGACGTTTTCGCTAGGTCCTGTTGTTATTACAAAACGCACCATTAAAGTCATTTGTGCCGTATGGCTGATGTCAGATGTGCAGTCCAGAATAACAGAGTAATATCTTGCTGACCAGGGCCGGCTCCAGGCACCAGCGCAGGAAGCAGGTGCTTGGGGCAGCCAATGGAAAGGGGCGACACGTCTGGGTCTTCGGCGGCAATTCGGCGGCGGGTCCCTCAGTCCTTCTTGGAGGGAAGGACCGGATGACGAATTGCCGCTGAAGAATGAAACAGCGCGGTAGAGCTGCCACCGAAGTGCTGCCAATCGCGGCTTTATCTTTTTTTTTTTACCCTTTGCTGCTTGGGGCAGCAAAGAAGCCGGAGCCGGCCCTGATGCTGACTTCAGATCTGCCACAGTCTTCTGTTAGACTTTTGTTGGCAGTAACTGTCTGATCTCAGTTTCAATTGTTTTTCCAAGGTAGTGTTGTGTGTACATTTCTTGGGTGGTGACTCTTCTTAGATGTTCCTGGAATACAGCATCAAATTCAGCCATCAGTTTGGCCGGCCCGGCATGGCACTCGGGGGAGGGTGGGGGTTTGGCTGGCCTGGCGCGGTGCTCGGGGGTTTGGGCGGCCCGGCCCGGCGCTTGGGGGGCTTTGGCCGGCCCAGCCCGGCGCTCCGGGGGGCGGGGGTTTGGGCGGCGCGGTGCAGCGTGGCGCGGCGCTCTGGGGAGCAGGGGTTTTGGCAGCCCGGCGCGGCGCTCGGTGCGGGGGGGTTTGAGCGGCCCGGCGCTCCAGGGGTTTGGGCAGGCGCTCGGGGCGGGGGTTTGAGTGGCCCGGCGCAGCGCTGGAGGGTGTGTGTTATGGCAGGGAGGCACTCTTCTTTTTTGCCTGGGGCGGCAAAAAAGTTAGAGCCGTCCCTGCTCCTGCCCAGCGCAATGCGTGGCCGTAGCAGGGGTGTGTGTGGCAAAGTGCCGGGGACGCTGCAGCAGGAAGTGGGTGGCTGGGCAGGGGGCTGGCCTCACTGGTGCCAGGCATGACTTCTGCTCACACATGCACCTGGAGGTGAGCCTGGCACTCCCTGCTGTGCACCGTGCAGGTACCACAAGTCCTAGGTCCCTGTGTCTTTGCCTGTGCTGAAGAGCTGTAGTGAGAGGGCCTGGCTGGTAGGTTGGAATCAGCTGCCCAGTCAGGCATGGGGCCACCTCTGCTGCCCTCTGTGTGGAGCAGATTCAAGGGCCTGTGGGGCTCGGGACACCTGCAAAGGGCTGATGCTCTCGGCACTTGCTAGGGAACAGTGTGTCCTGCCCCCCGGGTGCTCCCCCATGCCTCCCTCTCTTCTGCCGGGGGAGTACACTGGGGGGCTCAGGTTCGACTCAGACCGCTCTGCTATTCTGCTCATGGAGCTGAGCTGTTCCTTAAGGACACAGTTATCTTCCTATCCTGCCCCAGACTCCAGACTCAGCTTGGAGGCAGCGCCTGGCCCCAGGAGTTAGTCCTGACTGACCCAGCACCAGCCCGGGCTGGAGTCACTCTGTGCTGGAGGGGCCGACTCTGCTGGCATGTACCCTGAGGCCTGGGACCCCAATGCTTTCCCCAGGAGCAGGGTACTTGCCATCACTCCTGGCCGGGGCTGCGGGAAGCTGGCTGAGAGCCAAGCTGGCCCGAGAAGGAGGATTGTTGGCGTGAGGCCGGGCATTGCTGGAACTTTGATAACACGGGGGGGTGGAAATTTTGTTCAGCGAATGGGACAGGAGGGAAGTCCTAGTCCCTGACCCAAGCCCTCCAGTCGGAGCAGGGAGGATCTGCTCTCTTCCTCAGTGTGGCTTGGAACGGCTCCCTGTGGGTCCTGTTGAGTCAGGGAGCATCTGAATTTTCCAGTGGCATCTGTCTTCATGTTTCCACTGGATCCCACATGTCCCTCAGAACAGCTGGCACGGCTGCCCTGACACGCAGCAGCCAGAGGCCCGAGACATGCACATTGCTCCCCCAGAGACAGAGGCCCCTGCAGCTGGAGCTCAGGGGATGGTTCAGTTTGTTCTGGGCTGGCCTGGTTGCCCTGATCTAACCCTGTGTTGCTGGGAGACAGGGCTGACGGGGGCTGGGAGGGAGCCTGAGTTTGGCTCTGAATCCAGGAAGCCTCCCCTGAATGCCCCTGTAAACCCCCCCCCCCCCCCCCCCCCGGGAGCTCGGCAGTGTCGTGTGGCACCTGCATGAGCCGGGTCCTGTGACACCCCTGGCTTGGGGCCGAGTGCCCCAGGGCTTGTGGCAGTGACGCTGGTGACAGAGCCCTGGCCCTTCCAGAGGACTGTCAAGGGAGTCCTGCTTGCTATTTTAAACTGACAGATGTTGCTTCCTGTTCCTCCTGGAGCTAGGGCACAAGACAGGACAGGGAAATTCCAGCTAACAAGATTCACCTGGTCATGGAGCAGGGCCCAGGGGGCTGCAGCAGGGGCGGGCATAAGCCCCCAGGTCCTCCAGCAATCCTGCCCAGGGCTGCTTGTCAAATGGGAAGCCCCGTCACGTCAGCATGGGATTGGCATGACTCTATGCAAGCACCCTGGGTGGGGTTAGACGGGGCCTGGACCTCCCCCAGCTGTCACATTGCCCAGCAGTTAGTTCCCTTTATATCTTCCTGCATGCATGATGCAAACGAGGAGGGGTTTTCTCCAGCACTCAGACGTTGAGAGGCAGGCCACACAATCATTAGACTGTTTTAAAAATCAGGAAAAGTGTGGGGGGGGTTTCCTTGTGCTATGGTGTGCGAGCTGTGAGGGAGCGCTCACATCAGAGGTGTTGGGGGCTTGGGGCACTCAAGTTGGGGTCCTCATGTCAGGGGCACTGGCACACTGGCATTGGGGGGGCATATCCAGGGTGCTCGCTTTGGGGGTCTCAGGGTACACTGGCATCGAGGCACTTGAATAGCGGGTGGGCGTGTCGGGGCATCACGGGGCGCTTGCCTCGGGGCACTTACATCCTCTTGTCAAGTTTTTCTTTGCTAGCACAAGTAGTGGAAACGGGCGCTTGTCAGGAGCTGCGAGTCTCCTGCACGCTGTGGGTTTCGGCACTGGGGCTTTAAGACATCACAGAAACCCACGAGATGTGTGACGTCGTGAGTTGGCCATGGGGTGTTGTCAGGAGCTGGCGTGCCATACCCGTGAGCAGGTCACAGGCTGCACTCGGCGGGTTTAAACAGGGGCTGTCCACATGCCCCCCAGAGTGGCGCACCCAAGCTAGCCCCAGTTCTGGCAGGGCCACCCGGGAAGCCCCTGTGGAGAGAGGTTTCTTCTCCATCAGCTGGGCAATTTGTGCCTGTGTCTGAGGGACTGACGCCTCGGTTAGTAGGACCCAGACGCCCGAGGGGGAAGTGGGGCTTTGTTCCTAGCAGCTCCCTTCCCAAGTCCTCTTCCACTTCGGAGGAGCCCCCCCACAGGGACCCCGGGGCCGAGGGGCTCGCCCAGGCTGAGACAGAGGCCATGAGGGGACATAGAGGGGTGAGGAGCTAGAGCATCCCACAAGGCCCAGGTGGGCAGTGAGCATGAGGGCCTTCCCGCGCCCCTGCGGCAGCCCAGCTAGCGGGCACTAAGGCAGGGCAGGAGACACACTCCCCCCATCCCTGTGGATTCTCCTGTCCCTGGCAGTGCAGACACGGGCAGTGGGGGAACCTCCCTGTGGAGCTGGCTGCCCCCTAGGCCGTCCCCCTGCTCCCTGGGATGCCCTAGCGCTGCTGGCACAGGGGGAAGGGCAGAGGCCACCCCACTGCTTTCCCAGATGTTAGTCGCTAGGTTGTATTGTCTCCGGGGCTCAGGATTAATGGTTAATGCCCGTCAGACTGGGCGGGCAGGGACTGAGACGGACACAGCTGGGCTCCAAGCAAGCCCAGGGGTGCCAATTGTGGTTGGACGTATTCCTGGAGGTTTTATCACATGATTTAACACGTCTTTAATTAAAGATTGAGCTTTAAGTCCTGGAGACTCCATGACAAGCCTGGAGGGTTGGCAAACCTAAGCAATCCTGTCTGGCCCTGTAAACGGACCAGGCCTCCCACAAGCGTGCAACTGCCCCTCAGCTTCCACCTGAATACAGGAGCTTGCTGTAAACGTCTGGAGCTCCTGTGTGTGTGTGTTGGTTTGTGTGTGTATGTGCGTGCGCATGGGGTGCTGCGTGCGCATGAGCGGTTTGTGTGTGTGTGGTTTGTGTGCAGGGGGTGGTTTGTGTGTGTGAACGTGGGGTGCTTTGTGCGCGTGCGCATGAGCGGTTTGTGTGCGTGTGGTTTGTGTGCGGGGGGCGGTTTGTGTGTGTGAACGTGGGGTGGTTTGTGTGCGTGTGTGCGTGTAATTCCTGCCCAGTGATTCAGGCTTTGGGGGATTTTTCAGGGCTGCTTCTAAAATCTCTGGCCTTTGGCTGCCCTCCTGTTGCAGCCGTCAGACCCAGAGACCGTGGCGGAGCGGCGAGGTGGGCTGCAGATCCCATCAGCTCTGCGGCTGGGCACAGATTGCTCCCCTGTGCGTGTGGAAACAGGCTTTGTGGACGCAGTTTCAGGTGCCAGGTTTGAATAATGCTGCCCTGACTTGCACGAGAACCAGCCGAACTGACAGCGTGGAGATAGACAGCCGGGGGGATCCAGCCACACAGTTGTTCGGTGGTAGACGGTGTCTGCTCAAGGCCAGTAGCTTGTATGGAGCAGTCCCAGGTCCTTTGGAGCCCCATTCTCGTTGCCACTGCCTGGGTTTGCACCCCAGCACCTGAGCCCCTATCCCTGCTGCACACAGGCTGTGCCCCCCTGGGGAGGCTGTGCCCAACGCTTGGCCCCATTGCACCCCAGCTCAGCACATTACCCACCTGGGCCGTTGGGTCTCTTCTGGACTGGGATGGCCAATGCACTTGCTAGTTACAATGGCTGCTCGGCAAAGAGTGAGCGCCACAGGGAGCCCCAGGATGGGCCCTGCTGCGATGTCAGTTACGCTGAGTGCGTGCTCCTCTCCACTGGGACCAGCAGGCGAAGCTCCGCCTGGCTCAGCGGTTAGAGTGTCTGGAAAGCCCAGGGAGATGCTGGAGGGGAAAGCAGTGACATCATGTGTCTCAGACTGGGCAGAGAAGACTCAGCTAGGAACTGCACTGATGGAACAACTGAGGAATTTGCAGCTGGCTGGTTCCTTTTAGGAGTTTACGTAGCGCTCGCTGGAGACAGAGCAACAGCAATGAGTTACTATGGAAACATAAACAGGACTTTTTATTAGCAGCTTCTCTGTCCCAAAATATACATCAGCCCTGGCGTGGAGCGTCCCCTCCCCCTGCCTGTGCTCACACTTCTGCTAAAAGTGCTCAGTTCCCTGAAAGGCTGGGCAGGAGGCGGGGTGGGGACAGGGGAGGGGGAAAATCAGGTTCCAGCAACATGTGTCCAACATGCCGCAATAAAGAGCAATTCCCACTCCTATGGAGTCCCTAGCCCAGCTCCTGACCTCGAGAGTGGCCCTCTGCCAGAGATGCCAGGCCAGAGTCAATGGCTCAGCCTCGTCTTACTGGTCTGATGGTGTTTATTCCCGCAGCACCCAGAGGCCCTGTCTGAGACCAGGGTCCCTTGTGCTGGGCACTGCCCATAGAGGGAGACGGTCCCTACAAAGAGCCAGGCGGCAGAGCCGGGGCACAGCTGGGGAGTGCCATAGTGTGGTGGTGGGTTCCTCCATCGCTGTGGTATATCCATCCCCTCGAGAGGGAATCGCTAAGGTTAGCTAAGGCTCCTTCCATCAGGCTAGCCACAGCTACCCCAGCTTAGAGCGCCCGACCTACGCTGCCCAGGGCGTGACGTTTTTCACAGGCCTGAGCGACGGAACTGGGTCAACCGAGGTTTTGGTGCAGGCAGGCCTGGGTGACTGGCCCACAGGGCACATGTGGCAGAGCAGGGACGTGGACCCAGCCCCGCGCCAGAGCCACAGGAACATCGTCATGGGGCTGTGAGGATTCTTCCCGAGCCAGCAGGAAGGGCTGTCCCGGAGCTACACCCCGCCCGAGCCCCTTCCTGAGAACAGCAGCCCTTGGGGGCGATTCAGGGCGCTTCCTAATGTGCTTGTCCCTCTTAGGGGATGAACTCACCTGCCTCTGAGCTTCCTGCGTGCCTCTGTTTGCAGTTTGCGTTCGGGGACACTCAGCTCTGGGCTCCAGGCCCACCTGGCAGTTACCAGCCCTTCCCCTTCCCCAAAGCCAGGCAGAGACTGAAATCAATCCTAGAGCATTGCCAGAGGCCCCTGCCCCCCTGCCCGGAGCTGGTAGGGACCCCAGCCTGGAGGCAGCAGATGTTGGAACGTACAGGATCTGCTCAGGCCTGGCTCTCAGCTCTGCCATCCCCAGCCCTGCCCAGCAGCCCCTCTGGTGTCAGGAGCATGTTTGTGAGTGGGAGCTGGCACAGGAGAGGGAGCAGATCTCTCAGGCCAGTGTTCCCAGATCTCCCTGGGATCCCGGCCCTGGCCAAGAGCAATCCCCCTGTGAGGAGCAGGTGGTAACTGCCCCGCAGCAGCACAGCCCCTACCTGTGCCCTACTGGGAAGTTCTGCAGGGGATGCAAGTGTGTCCTGGAGCTGGCAAGGACAGAAGGGACAGCAGATGGGGATGTGAGCCCTGGAGCTGGGCATGCAGTCACCAGTCACTCACAACAGGAGCCCCCCTGCGGATGCCTGGGCCTACTCCTCTCTCACCTTGCACAGCCGTGTCCTGCTGACCTCAGTGGGGTTCCTCTGAGCTCCGCTGGGTGGGGGAAGGAGCCAGGTCTCTGTGGGTACCTCATGGGCCTGGAGCACGCAGGATAGAGACAGGTGATAACCCAGCCCCTGCACAGGAACAGGCCTTTGCCCGGGGTATTTCCAGTGCCGGGCACTAAATGTGACATTCTTCCCACCTCCGTGATAGCCTCGGGGGCCGCTCAGCGCGACCCTGCGCCTAGGAACTGTTGCGCAGTTTTGGGGCAAGTTCCTTTGTTTTGGGTCCTTCACCTTGTTCTGGAGGCCAGCCTCCCTGCTGTGTCCTGCAGCCAGCTGCTTGACCCGCCCAGGCCTGTGACTGTGCCAAGCAGGAGCAGGGGACCGTCTGGCTGGATCTCACCTGCAGGCCTGCACTCCACTTACAGCAGCATCAGCAGCCGAACCCAGCCCAGGGTGTCCAGACAACGTAGGTCTGGATCTTCAACCAGAATTTCCCTCTTAGCTGAGCCCCATTCCCCATGCTGAGCCCCAGGGGCTCTGCCAAACAGCCCCTCCGCTGCTCGCAGACAGGGCTCCCCAAGCCAGGCGGGTTTAGCTTTCCAGCGATACTGCCTAGGTGGCTGCACGGCACCTTGGTCTGAGCCGCAGCCCTGCGGCCTTCACGACTGATGGCTGCTGGTTTGTTGTACCAACTGTGCTGGGTTGAAAGCTGCAGTCCTGCTGGTGGGGCCCAGGTCCTGGTCATTTCCTGCAGCCCTTTGACCTGGGTTTCCAGCTCCTGGCTGACAGCTCGTTTTCTCTCTTTTGGTTACAGTAACAGGACTCAGACCAGCGCCACGGGAAACTGGCTGGATTCAGCATGCCAGCTTCAGAGCTGCTCAGAGCCCCTGGGCTCTGCCAGGCTCATGCTGTGACCCACAGACAGTGTCCGCAACAGGTCAGTGTCAGGGGAGTAAGGAGCCAGCGCAGAGGAGGGAAGGGGAGTCTCCTTTCTGAACTCTCCTGGGGGCAGAAGGGGGTCTCTGCCCATCACCAGCTGGGGCAGCCAACCGCCTGCCTCCCATCCCAGCATCACTTCATTCTCACAGGCAGACAGAACACAAAGGTTCTGACACCAGGCCTCAGAGCTGTGGACGTTTGGGTTTTTTTTTCCCAGATGTCCCTGCAAAGGAGCCGCACTCCCTATTTTGGGAGCTCCACATTGGCTATTTCTGAGCTCTCCCTCCCAACAGCCTTCCCATGTAGGGGGACCAGACAGCAAGTGTGAAAAATCGGGACGGGCGTGGGGGGTATTAGGCACCTATATAAGACAAAGCCCCAAAAAATCGGGACTGTCCCTTTAAAATCGGAACATCTGGTCACCCTATTCCCATGCCAGGTGTTTAGTGATCTATTTCCTGCTTTCAGAGGCTGGAGCCTGGCAGGCATGGGTCAGTCTCTCTTGCCCGCCAGTTCTAGGCGTGCTGGCTGCTATGATCCAGTTGTGCCGGTCAGCACAGTGTGGGGAAGACAATGACATTGGGAGGCAGGCGGAGGTTACAGTTACAGAGTGTTTCATGAGTTCCCACTCATAGGCCAGTTTCCCATAGTGCAGAACAGATGGCTGCGGGTTCCCAGGGACTGGTCAGTCCATGGGGCCTGGCGCTCCTCTTTTCTTCTAGCTGATGAATCACATTACAGGAAGCTAACAATCCCTCTCCCACTTTCCTGATGTCATCTTTTCCCGTGAGCAGTTGTGGAGTTGCCAAGGGACATTGTGTGACTTAGGGAGCTGTATGCATGCTGGTCTCCCTGTGAAGATGAACCCTGGGAGGTTGGAGGGATTGTGTGTCAATGTTTGTTCCTAACAAGAACATTCCCTGTCCTTACTGTAGAGCTCTAAGGCAGTGGTCACCAAACTTTTTTGATCGCGCACCCAACCAGTAAAATCTTTTTGAGCATGCATCCCCTGCTCCCGGCCGAACTGTCGAAGGGAAAAAAAAGCGGCGCTGCTCCGGCGGCACTCCTCCTGCCGCGCACCCCGACAGATCCTCTTACGCACCCCACTTTGGAGACCACTGCTCTAGGGAATCCCTGGGCAGAACACAGCCCCACTTCCCGAGGGCCTGGAAATCAGCACGCTCCCTTTGCAGACTGGTTGGATCAAAGATAGGGAGCATGAGTGGCTGTTCTGACTACGGCTCTGTCTAGACTAGGCCGAGTGCCTCGTACTCAGCAGTCTGGTCCCCCGCAAGCCGAGTTAGCGTCCTGTCCAGCCAGATGGGCAGTGCTGAATGTCTCTGGTTGTGTTCCAGAGCAAATGGGGCATCGTGCGGTGACATGCCACAGCGAGGAGAGCCCAGGGGCACGTCCCAATTCCTCAGCCAGGAGCACTGGAGTTAATGGGATCATTCCATGTGCACAAGGGATGCAGAATCCCCCCCCAGACAAACATCGCCTAGCTGTGAATGGGCCCTAGGTCAGGCAGGGGTGCCCCAGGAACACGCCTCGACTGCTCTCTACATCTTTGGGTCTAGTCTTCCCAGCGGGGTGTCTCTGCTCTGGCAGGGCCTTTGCCATGTGCATCTGACAGCATCTGTCCCTCAGGGCTCAGTGAGTGGAGCAGCCAAGTGCTCACAAGCTGTGGTTCTCCGCTGCTTTGCTAGCGTGCAGCCCAGGGGCTCCGGGGAAGCCCAGGAGCGACAGAGCTAGGAGCTTGCGGACCAGGAAGAGGACTGAGGCGGGATACACACAGCACCTAGGTTAATCTAGCGCTCCCTTGGATTGTGAGGGGAGTTGGGGCTGTGCTCACCGGTGGTCGCACACTGAGCCAATGGGAATGGTACTGCGGAGTCAGTGGGTATTATTTCTTGAGATCTTCTAAAGGCCTTTGACTGTGTCCCTCACCTCAGGTCATTAAGGAGAGACAATGACCTCAGGGCCAGGGCTAAAGCACTGAGTTGAGCTTCGGGTTAATTGAGGGGAAGCAAAGAGCTGGACAAATGGCCGGTTTTTCTGGTGGAAGGAGATATTTTGTTGGTAACTGTTGAAGAGCTGCTGCTTTCCACCCCAGAGGTGGCTGCATTTAGTGGCCAGAGAATTCTCATACTGTATGGCCAAGATTTTCACACCTGACCAGGGATTCTGGGTGCTGGCTTCAGCTAGCTGATTTTTCAGAAAGAGCTGAGCATTCACTTTCTCAACCTCCCCACCCCACCCCATCACCAGTCACTGAACATCTTGGCCCACGTTGGTTCCGTCTCTCTCCTGGGCACTCGGAGATGCAGGTGTCGGTGAGCCCCATAGACGAGAGGCGCTGAAGAAGCCCAAAGGGTATTAATTAAAGGGCTTTGCCCCCCTGCCCCACACTTCGGGCCCTGTGCCGAGAGCCGCAAGATCTGGATGAAACTCATTCCTGGCACAACTCCCCTGAAGCCCATGTGCCCACCAGGGACGAATGTGGCCCAGTGTCACCTGGAGGAGAGACTAGGCCAAGCCCCCAAGCACAGCTGGGCAGCTGCCAATCAGCGCTCCGCCCACTCACACAGGACACGCCTTGGCCCAGCTGTCAGTGAGGTGCGGGTGGGGGAGTCCGGCCTTTACCTTCATTTCCCTCCAGGAGAAACTTGCCTCAGGACCTTGGGGCTCTGACGTCCAGAGAGGCTACGGATATGGTGCGGCTTGGGTCGCCCTTGAGTGCAGTTAAGCAGCGCATGAGTTTGTTGCGATTTGCTGGAATCCTGTAGTGGGAGCCGCACTCCCCGCTCGTTATGCTCTGAGCTTTCCAGAGCTCCCAGCCCTTGGCCAGGTGCGAGGAGGCTAGTTCCTTCCCCTCAGGGCGGTTGGGTACCCGGGTGCTTTCGGTGAACTGCGTGGGAAAGAGCTGGCCATTTCTCAGGGTATCACAGGAACCAATGCTGCCCAGGACACGGGGAGCAGGCTCTGCAGGCCCCGGCCGGGGAGAAGTTATTGGCCGCTGAGGTAAGAAATGTTCCTCTCCTGGGAGAGTAGGTGATCCTGGAGCACTGACCCATCTCTGCTGTGGCAGCCGAGGTGCCAGACTTGGCAGATGGGTGGGGTTTTCCAGCCAGACAATACCTAGGTTTCTAATTGTGTCACTTAGGGCCTTTGTTCCCCTCTGTGCGATGGGGCTTACGTCAAAATGGTGCAGAGCGGGAGTTCGGCTGTGAGGGTACTGGGGGGTAGGCCCGGTCCCCAGACTCCCTGCAGCCTGGGAGCCCAGTGCTAGTTTAACTGTGGCTCTGCCAGGGCCTGGCTGGGTGTCACGTGATTCACTTCACCTCCTTCACCCTCACCAGGAGGGGTGGGAGGTGAACTGGTTAGTGCTAGTGAAGCACCAGGTAAGTGCGGAGTTCTAATCCCAGCTCCCATCCTCCACTGCTCTCCTGCCCCTTCCCGATGTGGTGCTCCTGCGTGGCGCCTGCCGGCCAGTCTGAGAGCCAGCTGGGCTAATGGTCAGGCAGTGGTGACACCATCTTTCTGGCCAGTTTATTCTAGAGGGGCCCTGGCTGAGATATATGCAGCTGGCCTCAACCCAGCCCGAGAGTCTCTTCCACTCCCCTTCGGGTTCTGCCATATGGGGATATGGGCTGATGAGGTAAATGGACACAAGCCCTCCCCCTCCATTGGGACTGACTTAGGGCCCTGGTGGGGTGATACAGTACCTGGACCACTCACTGGTCCACCCATGTTCTACTCCCCCCCCGGTCGCTTCCCAGTGGGCTGTGGCTTCTCCGTCGGGGCGTGGTCACAGCCGCAGCCGCAGGAGGATCTGTTCAGTCCGTCAGTGGGCTAACGTCCCATGCTTTGGGCGGGGGGAGGGCGGGCAGCCTGGTTCATGGCCGCGCCAGCGTAGCCTTAGCCCTGCTCTACGCCGTATAACAGGGTGTGGATTTCCCCTCCCTGAGTGATGCAGCTACACTGACCTAACCCCGCTGTAGGCAGGGCTAGGTTAATGGGAGGGCATCTCCCATTGACACAGTTATGCCTCTCGGGGAGGTGGAGGACCTGTCCTCGACGTAGGAGCTGTAGCTGCAGTGAGAACGCTGCAGCCCCTCCTCTCTCAGCTCCAGGCATCAGCCTCACTTCCTGGTGCAGATCCCCCAAATCCCCCTGCCCCGGCTACCAGGGTCCTTTTAAACGATCCCGCTGCCTGCAGCTGCAGAGGGAAGCCGAGAGCCATTGAACCGAACTGTGAACCCTGTATAGGATGGAACCACTTCAAGCTGGGGGTGCGGCAGCTCCCCTAGCTCCAGCACCTATGGGGTGGGGCCTCCCTAGCCCAGTGCTGCTCTGTGCCTAGCCCTGCTTTAGTGCGGGGTCTTCGAGCTCATCACAATGATCTGGTCCACCTAATCCCCATGTGTGGTGGAGCAGGTCTTCCTGGTCCAGGAAATTACTGTGCTGGTGAGCTCAGCCCTTCTCCCAGGCACAGAAGTGGGGCAGCGGGGAACTGACCGTCCATGACGCACAGAAATAGCTCCTTACGTAATGCAGGGTCAAGTCCATTTGGCGTTTCTGGGGGAGGCGAGAGGCTTGTGAAATCTCTGTCAGGGGTTTGCCCACTGGTCGTCCGTGTCACTGCTGCTGTGGGGCTGGGGAGGTTCCAAGAAGCGGGTAGCTTCACAAGGCTTCCCGCACTCTCCGAGTCACCAGCTGATTGCAGCACGGCACCGGCTCCTGAGGCAAAAGGGAAGAGGCCCCTGAGCAGAGGGAGAGGAAGCATCAGGGGTTCTTGTGGGAGGCCAAGAAATCCCAGGTGGTTACAGCAGGAAGATGAGGGGCTGGGGGCCAAGGAGGCTCAGGGGCCATGTAGACAGGACCTGGTATTGAAACAAACCTTGGCCTTCCTCTAGCACGAACAGGCCAGGGGAGCCACCCTCCCCCTGCACTGTGAGGCCCCAGGGTGCTCTCGCTTCTCAGGGGCTCTACTGGGGACATGCCTGGGAGCCCCATCACTGGTCATTGGGGAGTTGGCACTACCCCCAGCTGCTAACCTGGTGCTCTCTGCCCAATGCAGCCCAAGAGAGGGGGAGTTGAGTGGCACCCAGGTGCAGCTGATATGGGTAATGGCAGGCCCCCAAGGAGCTCTGCCGGGCTGGCTGAGGGCATGGCAGTGATGACCCTGACTGCAGGCCGCTGCCGGTCACTTGTAGCTTATTCTCTGGGAGCTGCAGCTCAACGTGGGCAAACTGAGGGCTCTGCGCATGTCCCGCTGCCTCCGAGGGAGCCCGCTGGCCTGTGGGGAGCACGGCTGAGGCCCCAGGAGCTGAGACACCCTTCCTGGTCACACTTCTCCCTGGGCAGCACAACTCCCCTATTCCACGGCCACTGAGGCGTTGGGAGTCTCCCCAGAATTAGCCGAGTGCTGCCAGCTCTGGCCCAGTCTGGCCTCCCACCATCTCCCCCCAGGGAGCCTTTGGAACAGCCCTTCCCATGCAAATCATTGGCCCCTCTCCCCACAGGCTACCCGTAAGCACCCCTGCTCTGGCCTCCCCGGCTACCCCCCCACCCTCCCCCAGGCAGCAGGGAAGGGGAGGGAGGAGCACGGCCTAATTTCCTGGCACTGGGCTGAGAATAAACAGTGATATTCCAGCCCTGTTGCCTGGGAGACCCAGCTCCGGGGAGGGGCGTGGGTGTGGTGTTTGGGATCAGATGGTGCTGACGTCGGGGATGTGCCTCAGCAAGGCCTGGCAGAGTGCCACCCACTCTGCGCTGCCTGGACATTCTTCGCATAACTCCCTCGGTTCCTGGCCAGGCTGGGAAGTCACTCTTCCTGGCAGGGCTGGAACAATGGGCTGGAGAGAATGGTACCAAAATAGAGAGGCAGCGAGCCAGCCTTGCGTGTGGCTGGGGGTGCGGCTGGGACCCGGGCACCTTTCATGGCCCCTGCATTTGGCTTGGTTCCAAAAAATAAAGAGTTTCTCCCAAAGTGCTGCTGAGTGGGTGGTGGGGGGGTCCCTCGCCCCAGTGCCAACTGTGTGAATTCCCTGGCAGCCCTGCCCACGCCACTACACCTCTCTTGCCATAGCCCTCTGGCACGGGGACCCTGCAAACCTGCAGCCCTCCCGCAGCACTGACCTAGTGGGGTATTAACTAGAATTGGTTTAATGCTGCACTGGATAGAAAGTGTCAGGGATGGTGGTGGGGCTGAGGGCCTGGCTGGTCCCACAGTGGGGAGGAGTAGGAGCCCCCCTGTTTTTCTGTCAGGAGGCAGAGCTGTAGGAAGCAGCCTTGTGCACACAGCACAGGGACTGAAGCACAAGGTTTGCCAGAAGCTGGGAATGGGCGACAGGGGATGGATCACTTGATGATTCCCTGTTCTGTTCATTCCCTCTGGGGCACCTGGCATTGGCCACTGTGGGGAGACAGGACACTGGGCTAGATGGACCTTTGGTCTGACCCAGTCCGGCCGTTCTTATGCCCTTGTGGGAGTTGTTCAGACAGGCAAACCTGGGCAGCCCCACGACCGTCTCCCCTGAGCACAGCTCGCGCAGCACAGGCTGCTGCTGTGTTCTTGGGGTGGGGTGGGGGGGGGGGGGAGAGAAATGATCAGAGGGTTAATTCCTCTGCATGTGATCCATCCTCTGGCCTCTCTTTACTTGAACTGGCAGGTTTATTTCTGGGCCTGGAGCTCATGCCCATGAAATGGTGCCTCAGAATAGGTCTCAGGAGGCAGTTAATACTTGTCTGGAAAGTGACTTCCCTAGGAGATGGTTTAATTACCTCTAGTGTTGGCAATAGAAGTCGCTTGTCCCTTCAGCGCCAGCAAGATTCGGGTAGCTGCGACCACAGCAGCCTGTTTGCAAACCAGCATCTAAGCTGCTCCGAGGTACTTTACAATACCTCGCAGTACTACTGCAGGCTGGCCTGTCCAATGCCACCGCTCTCAAGAATCGCTCTCGCCTGACATAAGCTATGAATAATTGTTAGATCCTGGCATTAAAAATGGTCTGAAACCAGATACTTGTGACCCCATTATCATTAAAGCGATGGCAGTGGCTGCATGTGGAAGGCTGTGTCTACCGTGTGTGTTTCACTAAGGTCTGGCAGGCAGAGGTGGGGGGCGCGAGACAAAACCAGGAGGTGGGGTTTTCATTAAAAAATAGTGCTCTTTATTATAAATTACAGAAATGCTTCCTTTCTGAATATAAATATAAATATGTGCAAAGTTTCTTCTGAGTTTGGTTTATGTTGAGTTTTCAAGCATGTTCAGCTCAGCCCTCAAGGCTGGAGGTGAAGGCAGAATCTTTATAAAAGATGTGATTCAGGCAGGGCTGTAAATGGTGCTTTCTCTAAAAACCAGAAAAACCCAACTGCCCTTCCCCACCTCGACAGGGACAGCGGGTACCAAGGGACCGGTTCCAGGGTGCTCCGTTGTTGCTACATTCCTGTAGGGATCAGTGCCACGGTTGCCACCATGGAGCAGTGCAGCTGGGGACCAGGCAAACCCGCAGCCCCAGATCCAGCCAGAGACTGTAGAGAATCCCAACTTCTGGAGCCCTCTGTGAAGCGGAGAGTCCAGGGGCTGGGGCAGGCTCTGGGAGAAGCCCGGATGGGGCAGCACTTCGGAATAACGGTCTAACAACTCATCCCGTTGGTGCTCGTCCTGCTCACATGAAACTCCTTGGTGCCGATGTGCCATCGGGACGGGCTCCTTTCCCGACTGGGATTCACGATTCATAGCCTGGACCATCATTGTAAGTGTTGCCTGTAATGTGCAGTAACCCAACCCATGGGACGAGGATGGAGTTTAAGGCTTAGTCCCCTGGATAATGGTAGTGAGGGAAAAAGGCAGCATCCTCCAAGTCTGGGGCTTGGTGTGAAAGGAGCTTCCACCCACAAGGAGGCGGTGAGAGGTAAAAAAAACACTTTCCCCTTAAAACTGAGGAAGAGTTCTCAGGCACTAGCTGGATTCCAGTGCTTTCCTTCTACGGTCTTCAGACTGGCTTTGTTACCAGACCAGCTCCAGTTTGGTCCTGGTGGCCAGAAAATGGGGGAAGAGGATCCGAGCCACAGCTGAGCGACAGCAGTTTGCAAGATACACACCTTGCACGTGTTGTTTGCAAACGGTTCAGCACGGCTCCTTCCCAGCAGCTGCCCTCATATCTGGTGGGACCGCCCCAGAAACAGACACAGTTCTCACTGGGCTGCAGAAGGGGAGGCAGGCTGTGTACAGGAGCTTCAGTATGTTAATCCTTAGTCAAGTAACGTCAGCCTCTTGCCATTACCGAGAGGGGCTCCAAACCCCAACACGCATACACAACTGCAGACGTCTCTGTGCTGGGCAGGGCCCATTGGTCACCCCTAAGTTCACGGTCATCCCCCCACTCCCTTTCCAAAGGGGAAGGGGGTCTGTTTTTGTCCTGCAAGTTCATGCTCCAGTAGATCATTGTGCCCCCTACCCTTTTGTGCTTGTGCCATATGCTGCTCCCTCCTCCGCACTCCTTAGAGGGGGGCATCATACTGGTCCAGGAACTCCTTGATGGGGCCTGGCAGTTGAGTCATCTTCTCGTAGGAGTCCAAGTGTCCATTGACCGTCTTGCGGCAGAGGTGCTGCAGGCTGGACACGTTGGAGGAGAGCGGGCGGCTGAGCACCAGCGGGATTTTCTCGCCCCCAGAGTAGATGTAGTAGGCACGTTTCGGGTGTGGGGTCCCCCCGGGCTGCTCGGGGAGGGAACACGGGGAAGGAGGCATGTAGTGATGCACCAGCTTGAGGACGCAGTCGAAGCGGGGCACGGGCTGGCTGCTGCGGGGGTCGCTCTGCAGAGAGAAGCTGCCGCCCTCGCACTGGATGCGCAGGTTCTTGGTGCCCGACTCAGTCTTGACACTGAGGGTGAAGAAGTGCCGCTGGTCGGAGCTGTCTCTGATGAGGAAGGTGCCAGCCGGCTCGGCGCTCAGCAGCAGGTTGGCTTCGCCGCCTGTTACTGCACTCCAGTAGAAGCCACTCTCCTGCAGCTTGCGCACAGCGTTCACCACCAGCTGGTACTCGCTCTTGGAGCTGAAGGTCTTGAGGCGCAGGCTGGTGTCCAGCGGGCGGCTCATCCCAGCAGCGGGGAACTTGCTGTGCGTGACCATGGCGCAGGGAGCCAGCTTTGCGAGCTCTGCTGTGCTGCTGCCTTGTGCAGCGGCTGCTAAACCATCACCTGGACGGAGGCAAGGACAGAGTCAGAAAAACAGCGCTCCAGTACCAGCTCCCCCTGCCCCCCCGAGGTGCCCCCCCTGGTACCAGCTCCCCCTGCCCCCCCGAGGTGCCCCCCCTGGTACCAGCTCCCCCTGCCCCCCCGAGGTGCCCCCCCTGGTACCAGCTCCCCCTGCCCCAAAGGGTGCTTCCCCCCGCCCCTGGTACTAGCTCCCCCAGTACCAGCCGCCTGTGCCCCTGGGGTGCTCCCCCTGGTACCAGCTCCCCCTGCCCCCTCCCCCGGTACCAGCTCCCCCTGCCCCCTCCCCCGGTACCAGCTCCCCCTGCCCGCGGGTGCCCCCGGGCGCTCTCTAGGCTGCACCTCGCAGCGTGCCGGGTTGTACCCAGCTGTCATGCCCGGGGCGGGCCGGCTCCCAGCGGCGCTCGGTGCCCGGCGGGCCGGGCCGGGGACAGTTACCTGGGGCAGGGCGGCGGCGGCGCGGATCTCGCCTGCGGGCAGGGCAGGGGCTGCGGCGGGGTCTCAGCGGTGCGCGCCCGGCTCGGCGCCTTCCAAAGCTGCCGGGGCCGCTCGGGGCCGCCTCTTATATCGCCGCGGCCCGGCCCGGCCCCGCCCCGCGCTTCCTGGAACTCGGCTTCTTCTTGTAACGCCGCGGCCCCGCCCGCCGGGCGGCCCGGGCAGCGCGCCAGGCAGCGCCGGCCCATTCCGGGCAGCGCGGGGCTCCCCCCGCGCCTCGGCGCGCGCTTTCCTTCTAAGAAGCGGTGAGTCTCCGGCCGGGCCCCCCCGAGCCGCGCCGCGCCGAGCACCTGGGCCGGGCGAGCCGGGCTGTCCGGAGCGCCCAGCGGCTCCCGGGGCGCTGAGCTCGCTGGAAAACCTGCCCGTGAGCCCCCCAGGCTGGAGCTTCCTTCCCTGGGGCAGAGACCTCGGGAGCTGCGGCTGCCTCTGGGGAGCTTCTCTGTTCAAAGGCAGTTCGCTGGTGGGGTGCGGAGTGGCTCTTCCAGCTGCAGGGCACTGCCCAGGACAGGTGATGGAAACTTACAGCAGCCTAGGCAGTGCCCTGCCTGCCCTGGCCGCAGTGGGGCAGCTGCTGCCCGGGACAGACGGCAGGAGGGTGTCAAGGGCCCGGGGCGCAGAGGAGATGGAGGAGGGAGGGCAGTCAGAACAGTGGGGAGGAAGCAGGAGAGGCGAGCGGGGGCAGAAGCCCAAGGGCTGGCGGGTGTGAGCTCTTTGCGGTGTAGATGGGAGAGGAAGGATTGGCCTGGGATCCAGACACAGAGAGGCTGGGTTCTGGTCCCAGCTCTGCCTCCCATGCCCTTTGTGGCTTGCCCCTGTCTTCCTTCCTCCAACTGTGAGCTGGGCTAAGGCTTCCCAGGGGCTGGAGGCTAATTCACCAGTGTTTGCAAAGTGCTTTGAGTGCCTTGTGTCGAAAGAGGCACTGGAGGCAGGCAAAGGTACCTGATGTGTCTGGGGCTCCAAAGTTTAGAGGTGAGCTCCCAAAAGGTGAATTGTTTGTCCACTAGCCTCTAGCGCAGCAAACCAATTGCAGTTTATACCCCCCCCCCCAAACTACAGCATATGGGGAGATGTAGTGGAAGAGCCAAAGTACAAACAAAAATGGCCTTGGAGAACCCTCCTGCCTCTTCCCCTGATAGACGGCTCCTTATGTTGCTGCCACTCAAAGGACATTGAGGGTTCCCGGTATTCCCCGCTAGCATGCAGAATGTGCTGCAGAAGCAGGCATGAGATCAAAAATTCCAGGGAGTTCATCTGGGAGCCTTTCTCTGAGAAGAACTGCCATCCCCTCAGCCCTGCTGGTGGGAGGGGAAGGGAGTTACTAATCTGTTATGGAAAGGTTTGTGGATCAAATGTCTTGATGGCTCTGAAGTTTAATTCAAGTACAACATTCCAGGCCACCGTTGACCTCATTTGCACTTCCCAGAAGAGCTGCAGGGAAGGAAAAAAAAACCCCTGATTTAACATTTGGGAACAATAAGGGTGAAACTCTCCCCTAACATGATTAAACGCACCCGGGGCTCTGAGAAAGGGGTCAGGTTACTGGATTATTCAACAACTGGATGTGCAGCAGCACTTAAAGTGCCTCAGTCAGTGGGGAGAGGAATGACGGAGCAAAGGTTAGCTTTATATTCCTAACAAAAATAAAGGCTTGATTCTGGGCTCAGCTGCTATATAGAGCTGGCTTGACTGGCCCCTGGGGATCCTCCTCAGTGCAGTCTTGGCATAGGCAGTAGTGTGCCAGCCCTCAGCATAGGGGTGTGTGCATAGGAGGGGACGTGTCCGGGGCACTTTACATGTAGGAAGCCAAGCCGCTGTTAGAGCAGCCCGGGATCCCCTCATTCGCTGGGCTGTGCCTCTTCATAGCCTAGCAAAGAATCTGGTCCACAGGGTTCTCCAGCCCCAGTTAGAAGGGACCAGACCAGAGGCAGGGGCCAACGACTCTTCCAAAGAATTCAAATACACTTTGCTGGCAGGTCAAGCTGGCCAGATGCTGTCAGAGGGGGAAGGGCCAGGAGGTCCACCAATGTTCCCCATTTGCTTGAGGATTTACAGTGTAGTTGCTGTGTCAGTCTCAGGGTATTAGAGAGACAAGGTGGGTGAGGTCACATCTTTCATTGGAGCACCAATTCCTGCTGGGAGGGAAAGCTGGTCTCTCTCACAACAGCAGCTGGGCCAATAGAAGACCTGGCTTCCCCCACCCTGTCTCTTGGAGGAGTTGCAAGCAGGCAGATGAGGATAGCTAAGCTGGCTTCTCAGCTGGTTCTAAAACTTTAATTTTGGCAATTGTCAACTTTGACCATACAAAACACACATTGTCCGTGGATTCTGTTTTAAATAGTTTCATTTGCCCTGGAGCTGCTGCCAGTCAGGAATAAACACAAAAGGAGTAGTTCTGGGAAGTGAGGCTGTGGTGAAACAGCTGGTCTGAAATGCAAACGAGTCCTGGAACTCTGCCTAAAGCAGGAGTGGTGAAATCCAAGGGAAGGAGGAGCGAGAAGGCCCTGGGTGGCAGAGAGCCCCTGCTGGCAGTGCCGGGCTCCACTCTACAGTGGGGAGGATGAGGGGAGGGGCTGCTGCGGAAAAGAAGCCCAGTCCCATTGGCTGGATGCTAGGTCTGACTCTGCAGCCGGGTGGAACTGAGGACCAATGTACCTTCAATAGCCCCTTTTGCTCTCTCCTGAAACAAGCCTTAGGGCTGGGGTTCCCCCATCATCACTGAGGTAGGGGAGACCCTCTGAGATAGGAGCATGCCTTCTCTGTGTGCATGGTGGATGGCCAGCGCCCTGCCACACGCTGAGCACACCCCATCCCGGGATCAAGTATCAGGGGGTAGCCGTGTTAGTCTGTATCTACAAAAACAACAAGGAGTCTGGTGGCACCTTAAAGACGAACAGATTTATTTGGGCATCCCGGGATGCCACTTCCGGGATTCCTCTTTGGAATTCATGGACTGTTCTCCACCCTCTCCAAATGGGGATGCCAGCCTGATGCCTGAGAAGGCTGCAAGTGGCCCCTCCCATGTTTTAGGCACAAATTTACCCTACCCCTCAGACAGGCAGCTTCGCTTCTATCAATGTAAATAGCAGCCTCAAGAAACCTAGGAGCTAGGAAATGTCATTTATGCTAAAGAAATGAACCTGCCTCAACAATCCCCTTCCTGTGGGTGAGGTGGCCTGGGGATCGGGGGAGGCTGAAGATTCAAAGCACAATTTTGAAAGTCCTACATAAATATATGGCAGGTTTCAGAGTAGCAGCCGTGTTAGTCTGTATCCGCAAAAAGAACAGGAGTACTTGTGGCACCTTAGAGACTAACACATTTATTAGAGCATAAGCTTTCGTGGGCTACAGCCCACTTCTTCGGATGCATAAATATATGGGTCAGGGAAAGTCTCCAAGCCCAGCTGCCTCCTGCCTGCCACAGACAATGAGCCCTTCCCCCTTTGTGCCAATACAATTGTTCGTGTTTTGACTAGTTTCTTCAAGACCTTGATCAAAGGCATGGGCAGAGGCCCAAAGCTCCTTGCAGACTGACCTCTGACTGCATCTGACACATGCAGGGAGTGTTTGACAATCAGGACTGCACCTCCCCCAGAATGCAGGCTAGCAGCACTCCCCACCCTCCATTAGCATTGCTGGGTGTGGCCTGGGACTGGAAACAGGGAATGCTGCTTGTCAGGCCTGAGGGGCACTGGCAGGGCTGTGCATGCGTGAGGGAGAACTAGGGTTGGAATAGCAGGGGCTGGAGGTACATTGACAGGTGTGTGTTGAGGTCCAGGGCAGGGGATGCAGGTCAGACCTTAGGGAAACTAGGCTTTGCAGGATAGTCCCGTTAACACTCATGTGCTGTAAATTCTGCTCTGCCCTGACAACTTCTGTAGCCCTGAACGCTGGGAATTCCCTCTGAAGTAACCTGATTAGATAATGATGTGTTTCCCTGCACTATCTGCCAAAGGATGACTTGTGTAGAAGGCTCCAGAGCAGCCCCTGGCTGCCTGCCATGCCACAAACTGCTGAGATTCCCTTGATATCAAGAGAGCTTCATTTATCTGCCTGCAGTTTACAAGCGCAGGGACAGGACAACAAACAAGAAGCCCCATCTAAGGGGATTCTGTTCCAGAAACCTGGCTGCAGGGAGGACATGTTCATTTATCAAAAATGAGCTTCCTACGGCTCCTTGGAGTTGCCGCCCGTGTGGCTGAGCCGCTGAGTAAGAGGCTGTTGGGCAATAGCATCTCAGATGACAAGATTCTGGACAATTTAAAATATAAGTTGGAAAATAAAACCCACAAGAGCTGATTGTGCTCTTTCCCCAGTGAACTCACTCTCCTTTCCCTCCCCCCAGGCAGAGTGGGGTCTGGCATGTGCCTTCCACAAGGCTCTGTCTCAGACTTTCATCTGTCCTCTGCATCATCAGCCAGAAATTGAACCATGCCTCCCCCGGGCTGCCTCTTCTGGGGACTAAATGGTGGACTTGGCTCTGGACAAGCAATATTCTCTTCCAGTGGTGACCTGGCAAAACCCTTTTGGGAAAAACAAAGCTTTGATGGGATGGAGAATTTCAGGTTTCAGAGCGCATGGAGGAACTGCATTTATCTTGCCCATCACAGAAGACAACATTTATCAGCTTTAGAGGAGCTGTTGCAAAATGTATTCTACTAAAGGTTTTTAGTCCATGGTCATCACTGTGGTATCTGAGCACCTTAGTGTTCTGATCACTTCAGGGGAACTCTGTGAAATATGAAAGAGCATCATCCACATGCAGCCATCTTAGACTTGGGTCCCAACTGCAACCTCAAATATGGTAGTCATAGACCGATATGGGACTGGGGGAAGAGACATCTGAGTATGTCTCCCCCATAGAGCTTGACAGGAGACTACACTTAAAAGAAAGAATCTTTGAAGTTTTGGGGCTGAATCACAGAAGTTTTTCACTGAGTTGATAGGTCTGTTTTTTCTAAAATCCCCTCTAAATCCTTAAGTAGGTTTGGTTTTGATCCTCCGACTCTGCTTTGGATTTGCTCTTTTCTGAACTTGCATGGGTGAATCTGCTAGTCCCTTTGGTTTCTGAAGGGCTCTGGAGAGTCAGAAGGCTCCAAGAGTAATATAACTCTTTAATATAGCACAGTTCCTAGTAGTCTTACCAGGGGGAGGGAGGAAGAGATGTACCCTTTTGTCTTATGTGGGAAAGTGGCAGATTATGGCCCCCCAGAAGGACCCCAGTCCAAATTTGGGCAGCAGTAATCTGCAGGACATGTGCACACACAGTAAATCTAGCTATGAGGATGGGACTCCAGTAGCTGACTGTTGATTCTGGTGTCCAGCTGCCAGTTACAGCAGAGACAATGGTAGGGTATGAGGAAAGGCAAAACTATGTTTTGATTAAAAAAAAATAATAATTAAAAGTTGGTTTTGGTCAAATACTCATGGGCATAAGCCAGATGGGGCCTAAATCTGAAAGCCAACAGCCGCTGGGCAGGGTGTCTTTCCGGCTGTTATTTGTGTTGGTTTTGCCTTGGGGGTGAATCACAGACACTTTGGCAGCAGCAGCCCTAACTCAGGATTTCCTGCTTTTTCTGAATCAGACGGTATCCACGGACACCGTAAAGAGCCCAGCAGTTCCTTACAAAAGCGTCTTACTGTGGAGAGATTTTCATTCTCTGGTTTCAGTACAGGGAATGTTCTCAGACATGCTGCCCCAAGCAATATTGCATTCTGCTTGTTTATTTGGAAAATGGCGAGAGGATTGAAAGGGAAGATGTAGAGGCTGGCATGGCCCTGACGTGGCCAGGCATTCTGGCTGTGGCACTCAGAAGATGGACAAAGATGTCAGGATTTCTGCTGAGTCCCTTGGAGATCAATAGTGACAATGCAGCACAGATGAGTAGGATGTCAAGGCATTTTTGTTTGACTTGTAATGCTCAGTATTCACGTTCACACCTCCAGCTGCTAGGTGAACCCTTTCATACTTCTGGGCCCAATTCAGCATTTGTGATGTAGGTAAAACTGCCACAAATTTCAATGGGAGTTTTGTCTGTGTAATAACTGCAAGGTCAGGTTACTTCTATACTTTGTATGTACATCTGCCTCCCTTCAGCACAGACACCATTGTCCTGCTGTAAACTCACTACCCAGGCAAACAAACCAACTTTCCTGTACCTAGATAAATGATGCATTATTATTAAAAGTGCCTTCAATGTGCTTAGCACTGTGTAGCAAGACAGTCCATATCCTAGTGACCTTACAATCTAGAAGATCAAGGAATGCTATTTTGTTGCCAAACAGGGTGTGATGCCATTATTGTCCCAGGAGGTTCTGAGCACAGTGAAGGTGCCCGATCATTCTCCGCAGCAGTGAGTTCCATAGTGTAGGTGCACTGCCTGTGCCGTTCCGTCGTTCACGCCCACAGGCCTCCCCGCACTGGCCAAGTGTCACTGTTTCATAGCTGGCGGGGTGGGGTGGGGGGAGGACCATGGACGCCAGGTCCAGCACGGAGGGCTTGAGCAGGACTCTGGCCCCGCTGGGGGACCCGGCAGAGCGCAGCACGGGCCCGGCGTTCATGGGGCCCTGCAAGGCTGAGCCAGGGGCCTGTGGAAGGGGCTGCCTGCCCAGGCCTCTCCTTCCTGTGACCTGCCCCACGTGCTGGGGCCTGGGCCCCTCTCTCAGCCTAGCCTGCCCAGCCCGCCGCGCCCTGACACCCCGGGGGATGCGGAGGCCGGCGGCCCCTGGGCCCCACAGCAGCAGCAGGCCCGTGCCCCCGGGGGTCCCAGGCTGGGGGACGGAACCCAGGCGTCCGGGCCGGGCCGGCTGCGCAGGAGGGCCCGTGTCCGTGCCTCGCGCCCCAAATAAAGTTTTCGCTTTTGAAGGCGGTGGCTTGTTCGCCCCGTGGCGGCCGGAAGCGGAAGTAGCGAGGTTTCCATGGCGGCGGCCGGAAGCGGAAGTAGCCTAGTCTCCATGGCGGCGGCCGGCGGTCCCGTGTTGTGGCGGCGGCTCTTGGGCCTGCTGCCTCACGGGAGGCTGGGCCTGGCCGCGCTGCTCGGGCGCCTCTCGGACCGGCTGTCCCTCGGCCGGGACCGGCGCTCCCGGAGGTAAGGGTGGCCCGTTCCCGTTCCCTGCCCGCGCTGCGAGCCGGCCGGCGCCGGGCGCGGGAACGTGGGGCCGGCTCCTGGGGCGCGGCGCGGCGCGGCGCGGCGGGGCGGGGCGGGGCGGGCGAGCCGGCAGCCCGTGGCAGCGTTGGGGAGGCAATGGGGACCCGCCACCCGCCTGCCGCCGGGGCGTGTCTGAGGTGCCCAGAGCCCACGGGGGCGGCGCGTTTGAAACAAGGCCTCGGGCTTATCACGGAGCTGGATACGAGCGAAGTCTGTGAACTCTTGGAACGGTCCGGGAAAGCGCGTTTGAATTGGCCCCAACCCGAGCAGCAACTGTCCCTCCGCTTCGCCTTGCCCGCCCTTCCGCCTCCGTTCATGGAGGGGAAGCCCAGCCACACCTGAGCGGCTCTGACCCCACCTGCCTGGCTCTACACCCAGAGCGAGGAGCCGGGCCCAGCCCTGTGGGACAGGGGCAGGGGTCTTGCTCTCCAACACTGCCCTTTCTGTGACTTGATTTCTTTTTCCTCACAACTCTGCTGTGAAATTTACTAAACATTTCTGTGTCAAAATCATAGCATCTGAATAGAAAGAAATGCAGATACTGAGTGTATTTGACAGGTTTCAGAGTAGCAGCCGTGTTAGTCTGTATCCGCAAAAAGAAGAACAGGAGTACTTGTGGCACCTTAGAGACTAACAAATTTATTAGAGCATAAGCTTTCGTGGGCTACAGCCCACTTCTTCGGATGCATATAGAGTGGAACATATATTGAGGAGATATATATACACACATACAGAGAGCATAAACAGGTGGGAGTTGTCTTACCAACTATGAGAGGCCAAGTAATTAAGAGAAAAAAAACTTTTGAAGTGATAATCAAGCTAGCCCAGTGTAGCGGATTGTGGGGGAGTTAGGGCCCTGCACCCCTCTTCCCGAGATTCACTGCGACTCTCAGCCAGCCAGTAAAGCAGAAGGTTTATTTAAGGACAGGAACACAGTCTCAAGCAGAGCGTGTAGGTACGACCAGACCCCCTCAATTAGGTCCCTCGGGGAGGTTCAGGGAGCTTAGACCCCAGCCTGGGGTTCCCTGCGTTGCACCACCCAGCCCCAACCGAAACTAAACTCTCCACTCCTCCCGCTGCTCCTCTCCTTTGTTCAGTCTCCTGGGCAGAAGGTGTTAATTCTCCCCACCCCCGTTCCTGGCTCAGGTTACAGCTCAGGTAGCTTCCTTCAAGGGAAGTCCCACATCCCCACTGCAACCCCCCTGCAACATTCCCAGGTCAAATCTGCCCTGCTCCCTGCTCCGTCACATCTCTCCCCCCTTCGAGACTGGACTGAGCGGGGTCACTCTGACCAGTGACCTGGGGAAGTTCAGGGCTCCCTCTCCGGGACAACGCGTCCGCTATCAGGTTGTCACGTCCCTTCACATGGACCACGTCCATGTCATAATCCTGCAGGAGCAGGCTCCACCTCAGGAGCTTGGCGTTGGCTCCTTTCATCTGGTGCAGCCAGGTCAGGGGAGAGTGGTCGGTGTGCACGGTGAAGTGACGCCCAAAGAGATATGGCTCTAGTTTCTTGAGGGCCCACACCATGGCCAGGCATTCCTTCTCGATGGCCGCGTAGTTCTGCTCCCGGGGTAGCAACTTCTTGCTCAGGTACACGATGGGGTGTCTCTCCCCCTTTTCATCCTCCTGCATTAACACCGCCCCCAGTCCTGTGTCTGAGGCGTCGGTGAACACCATAAAGGGCTTGTCAAAGTCTGGGTTTGCCAGAACTGGGCCACTGACCAGAGCCTCCTTCAGCGCCCGGAGAGCCTCCTGGCACTCCTCGGTCCAGACCACTTTGTCTGGCTTCCCCTTCTTGCACAGCTCAGTGATGGGGGCGGCTATGGCGCTAAAGTGGGGCACGAACCTCCGATAGTACCCTGCCATCCCAATAAAGGCTTGGACCTGCTTTTTGGTTTGAGGAGCGGGCCAGTCTCTGATCACCTCCACTTTGGCTGGTTCCGGCTTTAGGCAGCCGCTTCCCACCCGGTGGCCTAGGTAGGATACCTCAGCCATCCCCACCTTGCACTTCTCCGGTTTTACGGTCAGCCCAGCCTTCTGGAGTCGGTCCAGCACTTGTCTAACCTGGGATATGTGGTCCTCCCAGGTCTGGCTAAAGACACAGATGTCATCGATATACGCCACGGCAAAACTCTCCATCCCCCTCAGTAGCTGATCCACCAGGCGCTGGAAGGTGGCCGGCGCTCCCTTGAGGCCGAAGGGCAGGGTCAGGAACTCATAGAGCCCCAGAGGGGTGACAAAGGCCGATTTCAGCCTGGCATCTGCATCCAGCGGCACTTGCCAATAGCCCTTTGTAAGATCCATGGTGGTAAGGTACCGAGCACCTCCCAGCTTGTCTAGGAGCTCGTCCGGCCTGGGCATGGGGTAGGCATCGGCTACAGTGATGGCATTGAGCTTCCGATAGTCCACACAGAACCGGATCGACCCGTCCTTTTTGGGGACCAGCACCACCGGCGAGGCCCAAGGGCTGGAAGACGGCTGGATCACCCCCAAAGCCAGCATGTCATTGACCTCTCTTTCCAGGTCCTGAGCAGTTTTCCCTGTGGCTCGGAAGGGGGAGCATTTTATAGGCGGGTGCGATCCTGTCTGCACCCGGTGGACAGTCAGATTAGTGCGTCCAGGCTGGTTGGAAAACAGCTGCTGGTACAGATGCAGCACCCCTCCGATCTCAGCTCGCTGGGCAGGGGTTAGCCGATCAGAGAGGGGAATTGCTTCCAGGGGGAAGCCAACTCTTGTCCCAGGGAATAGATCTACTAAAGGGTCATCTCCCTGCCCCTCCCACTGTCCACACACGGCCAACACCATATTCCCCCTGTCATAATATGGCTTCATCATATTCACATGGTACACCCGGTGGTGGTGTGCCCGGTTCGACAGCTCCACCACATAGTTTACCTCGTTTAGTTGCTTGACAACCTTGAAGGGCCCTTCCCAGGCGGCCTGGAGTTTGTTTTTCCTCACGGGGATGAGGACCATCACCTGATCCCCAGTGGCGAAGGCGCGGGCCCGTGCTGTGCGGTCATACCAGACCTTCTGCTTCCTCTGGGCTCTGGCCAGATTCTCCCTGGCCAGGACCATGAGCTCGGCAAGTCGTTCCCGGAAGGTCAGGACATACTCCACCACCGACTCTCCGTCAGGAGTGGCCTTCCCCTCCCATTCGTCTCTCATCAGGTCCAGGGGCCCCCTTACCCGCCTTCCATATAGCAGTTCGAAAGGCGAAAACCCGGTAGACTCCTGGGGTACCTCCCTGTACGCAAACAGCAGGTGAGGTAAGTACTTGTCCCAGTCCTGCGGGTGCTGATTCATAAATGTTTTCAGCATCATTTTTAGCGTCCCATTGAACCTCTCCACCAGCCCGTTGGATTGGGGGTGATATGCTGAGGCCCAGTTGTGCCGGACCCCACATCTCTCCCACAAGCACCGGAGTAGGGCCGACATGAAGTTGGACCCTTGGTCCGTCAAGACTTCCTTGGGGAATCCCACTCGGCTGAAAATGGTCAGCAGCGCATCCGCCACAGTGTCTGCTTCAATGGACGATAAGGGCACTGCCTCGGGGTAGCGGGTGGCGAAATCGACCACCACCAGGATGTATTTCTTCCCAGACCGGGTCGTCTTGCTGAGAGGTCCCACTATGTCCATGGCCACCTTCTGGAAAGGCTCCTCTATGATGGGCAAAGGTCTCAATGCTGCCTTCCCCTTGTCCCGGGCCTTCCCCACCCTCTGGCAGGGGTCACAGGATCGGCAGTACTGCCGGACGTTGGTGAAGACCCCGGGCCAGTAAAAGTTCTGTAGCAGCCTCTGCCTGGTGCGCCGGATCCCCTGGTGCCCTGCGAGAGGGATGTCATGGGCCAGGTACAGTAGCTTGTGGCGAAACTTCTGGGGGACCACCAGCTGCCTCCTGATCCCCCACGACTCCACTTCCCCCGGGGGAGCCCACTCTCGGTACAGGAACCCCTTCTCCCACAGGAACCTTTTCTTGCATCCTCTCCTCATGGTCTGTACCACACTGAGGTCAGCCAGGCCCCTTAGCTTCCGCAGGGAGGGGTCCTTCTGCAACTCGGCCTGGAACTCGGCGGCTGGGGAAGGGATGGGGACCTGCTCCCTCTCGTCGGCTGGGTCGGAAGCCCCAGCCACCCCGCGGCCTGTCCTTGGGTGTTCCCTCCCCACCCGGGAAGGGTTCGGTGCCTCCGGTGGGGCATCCTTCCCAAGGTCAGGGCGTAGTGCCCCTCGCCGGCTCTGGCTACGGGTCACGACTAAGGCGGTCTGGGGGCTGCTTGGCCAGTCCTCTAGGTCCCCCCCCATCAACACCTCAGTGGGCAAATGGTGGTGCACTCCCACGTCCTTGGGGCCCTCCTTAGCCCCCCATTTCAGGTGTACCCTCGCTACGGGAACCTTGAATGGGGTCCCGCCCACCCCGGTCAGGGTCAGGAAGGTGTTGGGCACCACCCGATCTGGGGCCACCACCTCGGGCCGGGCCAGTGTCACCTCTGCGCCCGTGTCCCAGTATCCATAAACTTTCTTCCCATCCACCTCCAGGGGAACAAGGCACTCGCTCCGCAGGGACAGCCCCGCGCCAACCCTGTAAACGGAGAACTTTGAATCCGGAGCATCTGGCCCCCCAGAGAAGCTGGCCGGGGGCCCTTCTCTCTCTTGAGCAGTTGATAAGCTGCCAGCCCCTCTTGCGTGGGAAGCCTGCCCCTCGTCCGTCTGGGCCTCTACCAAGTTAACCCGGTGCGGGTTCGGTCTGCTCAGTCTGTCCTTGAGCTTGGGGCACTGGGCCCGAACGTGGCCTCTTCGGCCGCAGTAATAGCAGCTCAGGTCCCATGGGTCCCCTCGAGCCGGTCGGTTGTCCCTGATGCTGGGCCTTCCCCGTGGGAGGGGGTTCCCCATATTCCCCCTTTGGGAGGTCCCAGGGTGACTCTCTCTCTGCATCGCGGCGGGCCTGTTCCTTTGGGGCTCCTCCCTGCCACCCCCTGACCGGCTCTTTACAAACTCATCAGCCAGCTGCCCGGCGTGTCGCGGGTTCTCTGGCTTTCTGTCCACCAACCACAGCCTCAGGTCGGATGGGCACCGCTCATACAGTTGCTCCAGTACCAGCAGTTTAATCAGGTCCTCCTTCGTCTGGGCCCCACCAGCCCACTTGCTGGCGTATCTTTCCATGCAGACGGCTAGTTGCAGATATGAGATCTCAGGGGTTTTATCTTGACTCCGGAACCTTTCCCGGTACATCTCAGGAGTCAGCCCAAACTCCCGTAGCAGGACCTTTTTGAATAGTTCGTAGTCCCCTTTCTCTGCCTCTCCCAGTTGGCGGTACAATGCCACGGATTTGGGGTCCAGTAAGGGGGTAAGGACCCGGAGTCTGTCCGCGGGATCCACCCGGTGCAGCTCGCAGGCCGTCTCAAAGGCCTCCAGGAAGTCATCCATGTCCTCCCCCTCCTTGTGTGGGGCCATGATGCACTTATCAAAGCTCCGTGCAGTCCTGGGTCCCCCCTCACTCACCGCAGCCGGGGGTTCGCTGCCCTTCAATCTCGCCAGTTCCAGGTCATGCTGACGCTGTCTCTCATTCTCCTGTCTCTGTCTCTCATTCTCCTCCCGTTCCTGCTGACGCTGTCTCTCTTCACGTTGATGCTGTCTCTCTTTCTCCTCCCGTTCATGCTGTCTCTGTCGTTCACGATCCTCCAGCTCTCTCAGTTTTAGCTCTTTCTCCCATTCCAGCCAATTCCGCTCCACGGATGCCGAACGTCGCCGGGAGGATCCTCTGCTGGCCGGCGAGCTTCGCCGGGGGGACCCCCTGCTGGCCGGGGGGGTCACGGCGCCTTCGGTATTTGCTGGGCTCCTCCCCACCCTTCCCCTAGGCATAGGAAGGAGGGGTCTCGGGAAGCCCTCAGCAGCCGGCTGACCACTCCCAGCTGGGACAGACACTGGGGCCTGCGCTGCATTTGCCAGGCTGCTTCCCTGAGACACAGGGAGCAGTTCATTCGCGCGATCTTCCGCCTCCAGCTGGGCAATGAGCTGTTCTTTGGTGAGCCTCCCAATGCGCAGCCGCCTCTGCTTGCACAGCTCCACCATGTCGCTCTTAAGCCGCTTGGCATACATCTTCCTGCTGGCCACTCACCGGCCTGTGTGCTCACAGCTCCCCACAGTTCCCAGGGGGACCCCTAGTGTGCCAGCCCTTCTCGAGGTCACCACCTCTCTGCCAGGGTCGAGCTGCAGACTCCTCCGCCCCTGGGACCACTCGCTGCGATCCCCCCGGGGGACCCTGTTACTGCAAAAGTCCTTCTCGCTGGTCACACACTCCCAGGGGTAATAACCGTCTCTCTCTCACTCTTCAGCGCGCCTGGTCCCCGTCAATCCCCCTTCGTTTTACTGCTCCCCAGTCACTTACTGCAGGAAGCGCCGTCCACGGGGTGCAGTAGATCCCGCCGCTGCCACCAGTTGTAGCGGATTGTGGGGGAGTTAGGGCCCTGCACCCCTCTTCCCGAGATTCACTGCGACTCTCAGCCAGCCAGTAAAGCAGAAGGTTTATTTAAGGACAGGAACACAGTCTCAAGCAGAGCGTGTAGGTACGACCAGACCCCCTCAATTAGGTCCCTCGGGGAGGTTCAGGGAGCTTAGACCCCAGCCTGGGGTTCCCTGCGTTGCACCACCCAGCCCCAACCGAAACTAAACTCTCCACTCCTCCCGCTGCTCCTCTCCTTTGTTCAGTCTCCCGGGCAGAAGGTGTTAATTCTCCCCACCCCCGTTCCTGGCTCAGGTTACAGCTCAGGTAGCTTCCTTCAAGGGAAGTCCCACATCCCCACTGCAACCCCCCTGCAACATTCCCAGGTCAAATCTGCCCTGCTCCCTGCTCCGTCACACCCAGTACAGACAGTTTGATAAGAAGTGTGAGAGTACTTACAAGGGGAGATAGAGTCAATGTTTGTAATGGCTCAGCCATTCCCAGTCCTTATTCAAACCGGAGTTGATTGTGTCTAGTTTGCATATCAATTCTAGCTCAGCAGTCTCTCGTTGGAGTCTGTTTTTGAAGTTTTTCTGTTGTAATATAGCCACCCGCAGGTCTGTCACTGAATGACCAGACAGGTTAAAGTGTTCTCCCACTGGTTTTTGAGTATTTTGATTCCTGATGTCAGATTTGTGTCCATTAATTCTTTTGTGTAGAGACTGTCCGGTTTGGCCAATGTACATGGCAGAGGGGCATTGCTGGCACATGATGGCATAGATCACATTGGTAGATGTGCAGGTGAACGAGCCCCTGATGGTATGGCTGATGTGATTAGGTCCTATGATGATGTCACTTGAATAGATATGTGGACAGAGTTGGCATCGGGGTTTGTTACAAGGATAGGTTCCTGGGTTAGTGGTTTTGTTCAGTGATGTGTGGTTGCTGGTGAGTATTTGCTTTAGGTTGGGGGGTTGTCTGTAAGCGAGGACAGGTCTGTCTCCCAAGATCTGTGAGAGTAAAGGATCATCTTTCAGGATAGGTTGTAGATCTCTGATGATGCGCTGGAGAGGTTTTAGTTGGGGGCTGAAGGTGACAGCTAGTGGTGTTCTGTTATTTTCTTTGTTGGGCCTGTCTTGTAGGAGGTGACTTCTGGGTACTCGTCTGGCTCTGTCAATCTGTTTTTTCACTTCAGCAGGTGGGTATTGTAGTTCTAAGAATGATTGATAGAGATCTTGTAGGTGCTTGTCTCTATCCGAGGGATTGGAGCAAATGCGGTTATATCTTAGAGCTTGGCTGTAGACAATGGATCGTGTGGTGTGTCCTGGATGGAAGCTGGAGGCATGTAGGTAAGTGTAGCGGTCAGTAGGTTTCCGGTATAGGGTGGTATTTATGTGACCATCGCTTATTAGCACAGTAGTGTCCAGGAAATGGATCGCTTGTATGGATTGATCTAGGCTGAGGTTGATGGTGGGATGGAAATTATTGAAATCCTGGTGAAATTCCTCCCGGGGGTGTCAGGGCACAACGGGCTGGGCAGGCTAGGCTGAACATTGATTCTATCTCCCCTTGTAAGTATTCTCACACTTCTTATCACACTGTCTGTACTGGGCTAGCTTGATTATCACTTCAAAAGTTTTTTTTCTCTTAATTAATTGGCCTCTCAGAGTTGGTAAGACAACTCCCACCTGTTTATGCTCTCTGTATGTGTGTATATATATCTCCTCATTATATGTTCCATTCTATATGCATCCGAAGAAGTGGGCTGTAGTCCACGAAAGCTTATGCTCTAATAAATTTGTTAGTCTCTAAGGTGCCACAAGTACTCCTGTTCTTCTTTTTGAGTGTATTTGATGCATTAGCTGATGCTCTGGAGTGCAGAGTAGTCCAGAAACCTGAGGAGACCGTTCCTTGTTGTGACACTGCTGATGCCCGCTGTCCCTAGTAATAAACAGAAATCTGTAGCGTGAGTGATTATGCAAACTAATGGGTAATCGGAAAAGAATGACATCTCTTTTAAACTCTAAAAGGATCTGATTGTTTTGGGCTACAGATCAGTGTTTATTTTATCTGGCATGTGTGTTCCTGCTCGCCATCTCTGGAGCTTCTTGCAGTGTCTTTTGACTAAAAACTCAGTATCATCTCAAATTCCAAATCTACGCCTAGCTAACAAAAATCCCTCTAGAGTAGGGCAGAATAATTTAGTGATCTTTTTGGACTCCCAGGTTTGGCCTAATCCATGGCATCTCCAACTCTTTTTCATTCTGTGGATTCCTTGGTAACACTTGCCTTCCATTCGCAACAGCCCATTCCCCCAATTATTAAATTCATTCCTTTGGCAGATCACCAGGAAGCCCAATTTGAGAGCTGCTGGCCTAATCTTATGGAGGGTGACTTCCTCTGGAGAGATCAAGAGAAGGAAATTTAATTTAGGAAAGCTTATGCCTGATTTTGGTTGGAATCTTGTTTGGATTCTTGAGCAAATATTTAGTTTTAAAAGAAGTTACAATACTGTACAGCTTCCAGACAATCCAAAGACAAATCTGCAAGATTCTGCATTGTCACAGTCTCTTGAGATCTTGCTGTTTTCAGAGGAGCCTCCTGTTACTGAATGACACCCCCCCCCCAAAAAAAAAAAAAAAAAAAGGGGGAATGCAAAGTCTCAGGATATAAATTATTACTGAGAGGAATTGTAAATGCAGCATTTACAGAGCACAGGCCAGCTGCCTCACTGTATATGGCATGGTTTTGAAACAAAGCCCTTTAACAATTACCTTTTTTCTGGCACCATGTACGTCTTATTACCCTGCTTTCTGAGATTTCATCTGGGATAATTCCATGCACATCTCCAAATCTGATTCATATTAAGAAAAATCAGCATTCCTTATATCCTCAAATCATATCCGTATCTTGAAGGGAGGCATCCAGTTTTCTTTAATTTTTTCATTTCCCCTGAAGTTGGGTACAGCATTTTGTGTCTCTATCTTTAACATTTTTGCATCTAAATTAAGTATAAAGAAGTGATTGCTGAATTAGAGCCATGTTGTGGTTCATCCTCTACCCTTTTGCTCTCTTGTGTTGGAGCATAAGATGGCCACATGCTGCCCTTTACTCTGGGCAGATTGCATACTGACATTCCAAGCTCTGCAGCCATAAATTCTTGTAGAATACCATATATTGAGCTATTCTCAAGTTCAGATGAACTTTGACTTTAGCAGAAATCTCCTGCTGATAATGCTCTGCAGTTAGCATATCAGGGGCAGGAAAAGCTCCTCACTAAAAATGTTGGCACTTGTACAATAGGAGTGTAGTTATTATATGTTTAAACAGTAACGCTCACCAGCTGGTCACTTACACAAGATGTGTGGGGCATCCATGAGAGGTACATGACAGAAGGCTACATTTCCTTCATTCATCCACTAAATGGAGGCATCAGATAGAATGAACCTTGCTGAAGACTCTTGCTTTTTTAATGTGTGGTGTCATGTTTTGTAGTAACTGGCGAGTTGGCTACTTTTTCACCAGTGTATTTCTGTTAGATACCTACACCATCCAGTTGGAGACTGAGTGCCAACACTAGCAATAACTGCTACTGATGCCTTTTTGCAATGTACAAGAATTTTAAAGTCTTTAAATTGTCTTGGATAGTTGTGAGGCTTGCATTATTTGGGAAAGACCATCTGCTGCTCGTATTACAGGAAGTTTGTTACATTCTCATAACTATCTGACCTTGTCTCCACAGATGTTCTGACTATTCTGTTCTCACCAATTCACTTGGGTACAGTAAACTTGCTTAAAGATTTATTATCAAGAGATGGTGAACAATGAGTTCCTTATTCAAAAGCTGCCCCCACCTCTTGGCCAAGAGATGGGGGCAGCTTTTGAATAAGGAAGTCGTTGTTCGCCATCTCTTGATACTTAAAACTTACTTAAAGATTTCTTAAGTGGCAACCAAGCCACAATTTCTGTTGCCAATTTCCATGAAGTTGTTGAAAAAGTGGTTGGATGCATTAAATCTGGCTCGCAAAGCAACTCCAGTATTAACTTTCCATGTTGTCTCCTGGGCAAAAGGGTGCACATCTTTCTTGTATTTAGTCTACTTAATTGCTGGTATTTTTAATATAGTAAGTTATGTTTGGGGAGGGGTATCTTCTTATCCTGTGAATCATTGAAACTTTCATTTCACTTAACAAAATTCTCACAAGCATCTCATGGTGGTGTTTTGTTTTTCTAATAGTACAACTTCCACAGCATGAGCCAATGCACACATGACCTTTTTCATTTTACAACCTGTGTGCTGCTTTACCCTCCCTGGTCGCCTGGCATCTTCTTTCACTGATACTTTTCTAGTGGGTAAGAGGTGAGCAGCAGCCTGACCTGTGAATGCTGAAGTGACCTTATAGACTCCAGTGAGAATGGCTGGCTTGCTTCTCTCCTCGGTGGACTTAAAAACAGAGAGAGCAAGAGTCTGGGAAGAAAAGAACAGGCCATATGTTTAGCATCACACTGCTGCTTGGTCTTGGCAGTTCAAAGAAGTTGCTCTCAAGCTTCTCTGCCTGTTGGCTGCATCAGCGTTTTAACCACAAAATCAATTTTCAGACTCAGCCATTGACCCTTAAAGCTCTATAGAAACTGTATATACCCAAGTGCTGAATTTCAAGGCAAGAGCAACTTACAGATCCCACTGTGTGGTGACTTCTGTGTGGGTGAAAGGACTGAGCTGGATTCTGCAGTTTCAGTTCATTTCCTGTGCTGTAGCTGAGGTTTTACAGTGAATCGTTGCTTCTGAGTTCCCTCTAGTATGTATAAGTCTGCATGACAAAACCACAATTCTTAAAAATAGAATGTCCAGAAAAACTCCCATCTATAAATAGGGAATGGATTTTATGCAGAAAAGATTCGGTTTTACCTCTGCTAGTTCTGGTTTCTTTTTCAGATTAAATCGGCATTGTTTGTGGACGGACTTGAACGTTTTTTCCGTCTGTTCTTGGATACTGTCGGTTTGTTGGAAATGTGGGTTCTAGTGGGTTCTCCTTAACTTAGGGTTCCAATGGCTGTATAGGCAGAACGTTTTTGGGATGATTCGCAGGTAGTTGCTTGAGCTATTTTCAGTGGTCTGGGTACAGGTATCTGCTTCCATACACTGCTGTTAGTTACAGTTGACGAGCGCTAAATTTGTATTCACTTTGAAGGGTTTTGTAGCCCCACTTATAAAATCCTGTAGACTCCACCTCAAATTATAAACACCAAATCTGGCTTACAGAGATCAAGTGATGTACTTACACATTTTATTTTTAATCTTAGAGGCATCAAAGAAGATTACAAAGGGCAACCAATGCCTATCAACACACATAGAGAACCTGGCATAAAGTAAAATCTTTCCCACAGTGGCAAAGAATTTCCAGAAGAGTATTTATTAAGCTATACCTAGTTCTGGGTTTTTTATGGAGGAGCGTAGTTTAATTTCGTTCTTCAGACTTTCTGCAGTGAAACAACTTCCTTGAAATCTCAAAAATGCTATTGAAAAATTTCCTTTTGAAACTTGATTCTAGACCGTTGTCATGTATTTTGGGAAATGCAGTTTGCGTCAGGCTTGGCCAGCAGTCTAATGAGGAAAATATTGATTCTCGATTGTGTGATTCGCTAGTTGCTGTCATGTTGCATGTAAAATTTGCTGCCACCACCTCCTATGGAATAATTCTAGGGGTCAATAAGCCTTTCTGATTTAAGAGTAGCTTATAGTGCTGTCTCCATTGTGGCTCTCCAGGCCTTATACGTGTGTGTGTGTGTGTGTGTGTGAAGCATTTCTGCATACCAGTGTGAACTTGGGCAGTGTAAGCTTCCTGATTCCTCCTATTTCCCAGCTGGCTTCAGTGATAAGTCTGTTGCCATCACAGTGGGTCTCTGCTCAGCCTGTATCTGTGTAGGTCACGTTGCAGGACATAGTAAGCAAAGACCTTCATGTGCTTGCATGGTGCTGCTCAGCTCCTGTAGGATGCAGATGAATAACTTAAAAAAACAACCCTTAAAAATGCATTTCACATAGGGAGCTGCTTCTGGAAATGGCTAGGGAAGTGCTTTAAAATGCCTTTCCTTTGGGGAAGGTTTCCGTTCCTCTTCAAGATCAAAGTACTGCAGTTCATGGCTGCTAAGTTAAAGTTCAGTCTGCATGATCTGCTAGGAATTCTTGTACAAGCTGACTCCACTGAGATGAATAGGCAGTGACAAACTGTTGGATTTTTTGGGAAATGCCGCTGCAAACTGTCTGGCTTTTATGCAAGGGCTTTTGCAACCTTGTGAAGATTCAGTGTTTTATCATGAAGTAAATAAGTGAAATCATCTTATCTTCCTGGAACCTGTGGTCATTTTGGCTTTGGATGGTGGTAATATGGAGTTCCTCATAAAATTCTGGTAATACTCAAGAGGATTTTCTTTGTATGAGATGACAGTGTGTGTCAGGGCAGATCAAAATTACAGGGTTGCATGTTGGCCCTGAGGGACTAACCATTCCTCAAAGATATGAGGAGTTTGAACTGTTCTTTGAAACCTTTTTTTTTGTAAAAGTGTTTCCTGCAACTCATTTTCCAGTTACACTTTGTAGCTTCAGTGAGTGAAACCGTGACTTCCTCCTTCCAATCCCTTATGTTCTCTGTGACGCTGTATGTTAGCTGCAGTTTCTTCCCATTCAGTTTTCAGCTCTTATATTTTATCTGAGGCATACTTCAGCACTTGGCAGCTTTCTCTGGGTTTTTCAGTGAGGGGAGTTCCTGGATTGTGGTGTTTCTGGCTTGCAGCATTATGCATTCAGTGGCTTTGCTAGGACTGGTGTTGGGTGCTTTGGGTGTTATACATTTTGTTTCGGATCAGTCCTAAAGTACTTGGTTTATTAAAAATGTGGATTCAAAATGTGTCTTAAAGGCCACACACAGTTGTGAAAGTGGTTATAAAGCTCTTGGATTGGATTATAAGAAGTGTGTGTGTGTGTGCGCGCGGGGGGGGGGGGGGGGGGAATGACACAAATCAGAGTGGCTATAACAGAACGGAAAACAGCGTTTGGCCACAGTGAAGCTGATGTTTGTGTAGTAAAGGCAATGAGGAGGAGTGATTTGTCCCAGAGTTGGCAGAGAGCCTTTGGAAAGCTGAGTTAGAATGGGGAATCCTAGGAGTTAGCGTCCTCCATTTGTTCCTCTAGTGCAGGGGTAGGCAACCTATGGCACACGTGCCAAAGGCGGCACGCGAGCTGATTTTCAGTGGCACTCGCACTGCCCGGGTCCTGGCCACCGTTCTGAGGGGCTCTGCATTTTAATTTAATTTTAAAGGAAGCTTCTTAAACATTTTAAAAACCTTATTTACTTTGCATACAACAATAGTTTGGTTATATATTATAGACTTGTAGAAAGAGACCTTCTAAAAATGTTAAAATGTATTACTGGCACGCGAAACCTTAAATTAGAGTGAATAAATGAAGACTCGGCACAGCACTTCTGAAAGGTTGCGGACGGCTAAGTGTCTCTTTCTGCTCTCAGTGCCATTCATTGTCTTTCTTCCTCTTTGCATGTCTGCTCTGCTGCCCCTCAGGGAGCCTCTCCCTTTGTGGAATCCAGGGGAGTCACTGATATTCAGGTCTGCCTTCCTCTCTTTTGCTTGTAGTTTCCTTCCACATGTAGCTCTGGTGATCCTGCTGTGACACAGAGGTGAAAGGCAGTCTTAACATCCCTGAGATGTGTAATGCTGCAGGCCCACTTGCATAGACTTACAGACTTTAAGGCCAGAAGGGACCATCATGATCATCTAGGCTGACATCCTGCACACTGCAGGCCACAGAACGTCACCCACCCCTCCTGTAACAGACCCCGAACCTCTTGCTGAGTTACTGACGTCCTCAAATCATGATTTAAAGACTTCAAGTTACTGAGAATCCACCATTTACAGTAGTTTAAACCGGCAAGTGACCCGTGCCCCATGCTGCAGATGGAAGGTGAAAACCCCTGAGGGTCTCTGCTAATCTGGCCTGAGGGGAAATTCCTTCCCGACTCCAAATATGGCGATCAGTTAGACCCTGAGCATGTGGGCAAGACCAACCAGCCATACCCCTGAGAAGGAATTCTCTGTAGTAACTCGGAGTCCTCCCCATCTAGTGTTCCATCACCAGCCTTTGGGGATATTTGCTGCTAGCAGTCGCAGATTGGCTATATGCTATTGTAGGCAGTCTTATCATACCATCCCCTCCATAAATTTATCAAGCTTGAAACCAGTTAGATTTTTTGCCCCCCACTGCTCCTGTTGGAAGTCTGTTCCAGAACTCACTCCTCTGATGGTTAGAAACCTTCGTATAATTTCAAGCCTGAACTTGTTGATGGCCAGTTTCTGTCCGTTTGTTCTTGTGTCCATATTGGCGTTTGAATTAAGTAACTCCTCTCCCTCCCTGGTATTTATCCTTCTGATGTATTTATAGAGAGCGATCAGCTCTCCCCTCAGCCTTTGTTTGGTTAGGCTAAACAAGCCAATGTCTTTGAGTCTCCTCTCCTAAGGTAGGTTTTCCATTCCTTGGATCACTCTAGTAGCTCTTCTCTGCACCTGTTGCAGTTTGAAATAATCTTTCTTAAACATGTAGGACCGCACATAGTATTCCAGATGAGGTCTCACCAGTGCCTTGTATAATGGCACTAACAATTGCCGGTCTCTACTGGAAAGACCTCGCCTGATGCACCCTTTGCTCATGTACCTGGGCGGCGTTTGTAGGAACTGCAATTCCATCATGCAGAATTCCTCAGTCTGTCTTTCCTTTGCCAGGTCATCATGGCTGCTGGTGGCCCCATTGCTCACCCCTGCGGTTCCTCAGGTCATAGCCCCATCGTTCTGCGTTTGTCCTGAGGGGGCGCACAGGTTCCAGTGGATCAGGAACCTGGTTCCAGAGTTTGGGGTCTCCAGCTCTCACATCCAGGTGCTCTCCTCCCCAACTGAATTCTATGAGCTCATGAAGGTGAGTTGTGTGCTTCCAGCATGCATGTGGGGAGGCGGGGGCAGCTGTTAATGTGGCTGGTATGCAGGTTCCATAATGTATCTCTCCTCAGACATGCAACAGGGCTGGTGTGAGAATTTCCTTGCTCAGTTTGATTGTTTGGATCTTGTCACTGTTAAAATTAGCAACCCTACATTTCAGAAATTCTCAAATGTAGGGATGCGGAGTTCTTAAAATGACAGTGTTAGGATTGCCTTATGACTTGTAAGTTATTGGGGAACAGGATTGGCCAGATCGATGAATGAGTCAGTAGGACCTCCAGGAGCTTCCACAGACAGGCCTTCCTTTGTAAAGTCAGTGCTGGAGGAGAGATGCTACTGGCAAATGCCACATTTAACCTCTGTGTGGGACAAGTGAAAGCACCCAGAGGCATAGGTGCTGACTCTGTGGGTGGAGAACCCACGGGAAAAAATGGTGGGTGCTCTTCCTCCCCCCAGCACCTTCTGCCCACCTGCGGCCTCACGGATCAGCACCCACCCCCAGTGCTTGCCGCAAATGAGCTGTTTCGTGGCATCAGGAGGTGCTGGGGGGGAGGAGCGAGGGCACAGTGCGCTCGGGAGAGGGGCAGAACTGGGTGGGAAGATGCGGACCGGGAAGAGGTAGGGTGGGAGTGGGAAGAAGCAGGGGTGGAGTGGGGACGGGGCTGGGGCGGGGTCTGGGGGAACACTGACGGGCAGGTTAGAAACTCTGATGCCCAGAGGCACGGAGGCTCAGTCTCGGGGCAGGATGGAAACTTGAGCCCTTGAAGGGGAGGAGACAGGAATATCAAGCTCACTGGCTGGTCCTGGCCAAGGAATGCAGCAGCATTGAATCCTGGGGAAGACATGAATCTTGCCCTCTTGTCCAGAAACAAAGCATTAGGATAGGAATCAAGGGAGTTAAAATGACCCCAGAAGGAAAAAGCCTCGCTCTGTTGAAGTTTCAGGTGGTGCAGAGTGCCTCCTGTGCCCTGAATGCTTATTGGTGGTAGCTCCAGGGAGCAAGTTACCCACTTTTCTGGAGGCTGCATTGATTTCCTGCTTATTTCTGGATGAGAATGTGGATGTAAAGGTGTTGAAATTGCTCTATAAAGCCCCTACGTGATTTGCATCCTGGCCGCCCAAGACCTGCCTTTCTCCTTGCATTTCCCCACTGCACTGAGTGAGGGCTTTCCTGAAGAGTCCCTAAATCAGAGGTTCTCAAATATCATTGCACTGTGACTCCTTTCTGACAACAAAAATTACTACACGACCCCAGAAGTGGGGACAGAACCCTGAGGCCGTCCGAGCCCTGCTGCTCCGGGGGGAGGGGGGACCAAAGCTGAAGTCCAAGGGCTTCAGTCTTGGGCAGGGGACCTGTAGCCTGAGTCCTATCACCCATGGCTGAAGCCAAAGAAGCCCATGGACTTTTGTCCCAGGGAGTGGGACTCGGACCTTGGCTTCAGCTCTGGGCCCCAGCAAGTCTAACGCCAGCCCTGGTGACCCCATTAAAATGGGGTTGCTATCCACCTTGGGGTCCTGACTCACAGTTTGAGAACTGCTGTCCTGTATGGATGTCTGTGGGCAGGAGGTGTATAATATCCTTGCTAGAATGTTCCTGTTTGTCTGACAGAACCTGTGATGACCTTCTCAGACTTTCACCTGAGTGAGGTAGTTTGGGGTTGGGGTTTGCAGATGGGGAAGAGCCTATTTTTCACACATTCTTGTTTTGACACTTAGCAATTGGTGCCTTTATGAATTGGAGAATAAAAATAAATACTTGGGTAACACTGAAGGAGGGAAAGTCAAACCCCTCTAAACTGGTTGAAGTTAAATGTGTCCCATTGTGAACCTCTGCTGCTTGTCTGTGGCTTAATTCTGTAGCTGACAGGGCTACGAAAGGGATTTGGTGTTCTCTGTAGAACCAAGAGTGTTTATGAAATCACAGCTCAGCCTGTGAACGTGCACTTGTTTTCCTCTTTCACTGTCCTCAGGAACAGATAAAGGCAGCCAAGCAGCGAGTGGTGGTGGCTTCGCTGTACCTTGGAACAGGACTCCTAGAACAGGAGCTGGTAAGTGTGGATGGAGGCTTGAAAAAATACCTACTTGGGTAGGTGCCCCGTGCATTCACCTTTGCTCTAGCTAGAATGGGGTAGGTGCCCCGTGCATTCACCTTTGCTCTAGCTGGAATGGGGTAGGTGCCCCATGCATTCACCTTTGCTCTAGCTGGAAAGGGGTGTCCATCTGAGCACCTGGATTCAGACTTTCCCTATGCTTCCGTCCTCTCGCTTGGGAGCCTTTCAGCATGGCTTCAGACTGCACATAGGCTTGGCATGCAGAAAGGGCACTTGAAGGACAGGCTTAGGGAGCATGTGGTGTAAACCTATTACTGATCTAAGGAACTGTCACACATGCCACGAATCTGGATGGGTAGAATCATAGAATATCAGGGTTGGAAGGGACCTCAGGAGGTATCTAGTCCAACCCCCTGCTCAAAGCAGGACCAATCCCCAACTAAATCATCCCAGCCAGGGCTTTGTCAAGCCGGGCCTTAAAAACCTCCAAGGAGGGAGATTCCACCACCTCCCTAGGTAACGCATTCCAGTGCTTCACCACCCTCCTAGTGAAATAGTGTTTCCTAATATCCAGCCTAGACCTCCCCCACTTCAACTTGAGACCATTGCTCCTTGTTCTGTCATCTGCCACCACTGAGAACAGCCAAGCTCCATCCTCTTTGGAACCTCCCTTCGGGTAGTTGAAAGCAGCTATCAAATCCCCCCCTCATTCTTCTCTTCTGGAGACTAAACAATCCCAGTTCCCTCAGCCGCTCCTCATAACTCATGTGCTTCAGACCCCTAATCATTTTTGTTGCCCTCCGCTGGACTCTTTCCAATATTTCCACATCCTTCTTGTAGTGTGGGGCCCAAAATGGGGTTAAAAGTTATTGGCACAGTTTCTGCAGATTTTCTCCTACTGTAGGGTTGCTGGTACCCACACATTAGCACTTGCCTTCAAAAGAGTGGAAGTAGTTTTAGTGATGCTAATGTGGTAGTCTGTATCATGTGGCCCCTGTGTACTGCATGCAGGTGCAATGAGTGTGATCTGTATGCGTACAACTTCTTGTCAGCCTGTCGTAGCAAGGGGGAGGTCACTGTTTTGCCTCATGTTGCTTTACCTTCTCTGCTCCCTGTCTTGCCCTACTGGAAACAAGGCTTTTCTCTACAAAGAGCTTTGAGCAGAAATCTTGAGCCCTGAAATTATTCTGTAGCTTGAACTACAAATTCCCACTATGAGGACAAGTCCAGCAGGTGGGCAGATTGTCTTGGATGTTGATTTGTTTGGCTTCCTCTGTGGATCTGCAACTGATTTAAGACTTGTACACAGGACTTTAATTTGTTCATAATAGGAGCAGAACAAGTTCTGCAGCTCATGGGAACTGCTCCCTCCCCTTTTGGATGGCAGTGGAAGTCTCTGATCTAGGAGTGAGGTTGGACTCTCTGCTGTGCATAACTGGAGTTCAGAGGCTTGAATCATGGCTTTGTGTGCAGACAAAATCTATACCTTTGTTGTTTTTGATGCCCGAGATGTTGTTAGTGCTTGATATATTAAAAAAGAGGCAGGGTCGCTGCCCCAAAGAGGTTAGGTCTAAATCAGAAAGATTGATCACTGGAAAGTTTCACTTTCTCTGTGTAATGTGCAGTGTGACTCTTTCCCCTCAGGTGGATTGCATAGAAGAAACACTGGAGAGGTCACTGCAGGCAAGTGGGCCCTCTGACTTCAGAGTTTCCATTCTCCTAGATTTCACAAGGGGATCTCGAGGTAGGTATTATGGGGTGTCCCTCCTGCCCACTTCAAAGGCTCTTTTACAGCAAGCAAACTGGATTGGTCAGATGAGCTTGGAGGTCCTCGCTCTAAAATATAGCTTATCAGACCCAAAGATTTAAAATCTGCCCTCTTCTAAAACCAGCTCTGTTTTGCTATGAACCACAGGTCATCAAAATACAGTCACTTTGTATTCTCAGGTAACTTTCCAACATGGTAGTATTGCTTCAGAAAATAAATGACAGGAACGTTAAACTAGCTGAGTCAAATCCTGCCCTCAGTTACATCCAAGCAGCCCCACCAAAGCCAGTTCCTGTCAGTGGCATTTGCTTCCCCCCCCCCCCCCCCCGCTCCTTCACCTTGTAAAGGAGGATTGGAGTTGGCAGAAGTGGTGGTGCTGTAAATCCTCACTCCAGTTCAGTTACTGTTACATGTAGCCAGGGGAAGAAGCATGAATGTGATCATCCTGCTAAGTAGTTTATAAAGCCCACTCACCAGTGGCCTTGGAATGCTGGTTACATCATGATAACATTAATATAAAATGCAAATAAATCCTCTCTTAAAACAAGAAACCCTCTCAAAATGTCAAGCAAATAAAGCAACAGATCCTAGGGAAGGCAGCTTCCAGCTTGGGGGGGGAGAAGGGGGGGTCTATTTTTCCCTCTTGTTGGGGTCCTGTCTGGCAGATCTGGTGGTGTGGTAGAAAAGTGTCTCCATGTATAACTATTCCCATCTGTCTCACAGGCAGGAAGAACTCTCGAACCATGTTACTTCCACTGCTGAGAAGGTTTCCAGAGCAAGTCCGTGTATCCCTCTTCCACACTCCAAATCTGCGTGGGCTTCTCAAACGCTTAATCCCTGAGCGTTTCAACGAAACCATCGGGCTGCAGCACATCAAGGTTTACCTCTTTGATGATAATGTGATCCTGAGTGGGTGAGTCCTGGCTCTGTCCATCTTTATAAGTATTTTGTGCCGCATTTGGGTGAGGGGGAATTCCTGTCATCCTGACTAGAGTTACAGAGAGCGGTCCAGTCAGGGATGTGGTAAAGAAGCAGCACTGTTAGAGCTGAAAATGCATATTATTGTTTTCATTTGGAACCTGCTTGTACCTTAGTGAGCGGTATGGTGTTGCAACTGTCCCAGGATTCAGAGGGAAACCTCTTTGCATCTTGCTTTTGTGGCTCTCTTCCACATTAGCTGCACCAAGTTAGGGAGTGCATTGTAAGTTGTTTGGGCCAGTCCTCCTGTTCTGTGTTTGTACAGTGCCTAGTGCAATGGTGTCCAGGTCAATGAATAGGGCTCCTAGGTGCTAGGATAATACAAAAAATAAATATCACTCTTGTTGGGGAATGTTCTTTAAAAAGCGAAATCAGGGCATTTTGTATTGTAATTCTTCAGCTGTATCTAGGCCTGTGCAATGAGATACGTGATGAGGATCATATGGTTGTTCTCTTTATCCTGGCATTCTTACCCTCCTCTCCTCCCCTCCCCCAGCGCAAACTTGAGTGACTCGTACTTCACCAATCGGCAGGACCGCTATGTGTTCCTACAGGACTCTCCGGAGATTGCCGATTTCTTCACTGAACTAGTGGATGCAATTGGAGATGTGTCACTGCAGTTACAGCCAGATGATACAGTCCAGATGATGGAGGGGATGGTGCATCCTTACCAAGGTATGATAAAGTCATCTGACCTGTAATATGAGGGTGATATGGTCCAGGTGAAGGAGGGAATAACAATGGGAAGAGATGAGTGAGGTGGGTCTGACTCCAAATACTTTATGGATCACTGAGGGTTTGATGTTGGTTAGCTGGGTGTGGGGAATCCCCTTCAGCCCACCTGTTGCAAACCAAGATTACTAGGAATTGCCAGACTGGATCTGCCTGGAGGTCTGTCTAGCCCAGTACCTTGTCTCTGACAGCAGCCAGTGCTAGCTGCTTCAGAGGAAGATGCAAGGAACCGCAGAAGTCAGTTATAGAATAACCAGCCCGTAGGGTGCGTTTCTTCCTAACCCCACTAGTTAGTAATTGATTTAGGCCCTGAAGCCAGAGGGATCGTATCCTTTCCAAGATTCTTAGCTATATTAATATAGTTCCCTGTAAATATCCTGAGTGTATGTGTGACTCCAGTCTGTTTTCAGTGAATAGTATTTTGCGCTCAAATGTGTTCTTGGCTTTCAGATAAGTGCCCAATTGGAAGGAGGCAGGGACCCTATGGTGGAGGAATGGGCAGACAAGAGGGGAGAATATTTCAGATGACATGTGGTACTCTGGTAACAGGGTGTGTGTGGGTAAAGCTTATGCTGTGGACAGGAATACGTATTGCATAGTGCATTGTTCAGAGCATTGGATCCCTGTGTCTTATGGAAGCAGTACTAAACATAAGTCGGTCTCAAGTACAAGGCACGCAGGACTGTTGCTATGTTCCATGGGGAAGCCTAGTTCAAGAACTGCCGACTAGCAAAGCTGCTTCCTGGCAGCAGGATGTCTTAAATGTCAGTAACATTCCGATGTGGTGCTTCCAAAGCTAAATGTAATAGAAGTAGGTGGATCCAGTGAGCAATGACAACCCTTCAGCAGGCTGATTTTGTGTGGAATAATCCTGGAGGCAAATATGCCTGATAAAGAACCGAGTCCTTCTCAGGTTTTAGCTGGGAGCTTCTTTTTGGTGGGTAGCATGCAAATATTTATTTGCTGTGTCTAATCAGATAAATAGTCTTTTACAGTAAGACTCCTTAGTGTGTTTATCATTCACAGGCCTAACACCCCACTGACCGGTTGCCTAGACACAGCTCTTTTACACTTGGAAACTTGCTTCCAATGGGTGTAGATTACTTTAGTACTTGAGCTGGTTGTTTGGAGCAAGTATACACCCTCTGGGCCCTGTCAACCTTCATCAGCTTGCTTTACAGGGTGGTCCCTGCTAGGAGTCTGGGACTAATCTTTAAGCCCAAGAGAGAAGCCTGAGCATTCTTCAGTCGGTAGTTAGTGTTGAAGAGCTATATTAAATGTAGTGTGTAGCTCCCAGAACGGTGGTAGCAAAGGGTGCTTTCAGCTCATCCTGCCCACAGTGACGTAGAAGATAGGCCAAACCTACCAAAGGAGGATGAAAAAGAAAGGTCTCTCTTGAACGAAGGATGCACATCTCCTTACTTTGTAGCTCCCTGTTCTCTTCCACAATGGCTTGATAGGTCAACTTAATGCTTATCGTTGCTGTTCCTAAACTGGGCAGCAGGGGTCACTGAAAGTGACCTCAGGGTCACCTTCCCCTTGAGAGAGGAACAGGCCATGTCTGCAGCTGTTTAATGTTTCTTCCCCAGCCCATGGAGATCTGGGAACTGCCCTTCTGCTTAGGGGCATGTTATTCTGTGGCACTACAGTGTGGAGAATACCAGACATGGGGAACTGAGTGAAATCAAAGGGAGACTCTTTGAATTGAGCCACATTGAAATACTGTAGTCAGGCCTTCATCCATATGACATGATGTGGTTGGGCCTCTGGGTGTGAGCGCGTGTAATGGGTGACAGTGCTATCCAGTGGGGGTGTAGAGGGCACTCTTGCATTTCCTCATAGGACAGGTAAAATTGCTGAGTCAAATCACAGGCTCTAAGTAATGGGATTCAGCAGGAGAGGAAGGTGGAACAAACGTGTCTCCTTCACAAACCCACAGTTCAAATTGCGATGAGATTCACAGATCCACCATAGGCTTGTTAAGGCTGCACGTGTGTGTTTTCCCAGTTCTAGTTCCAGCAGAAGAGACCGGAGATCCCTTTGTTATAAAGTACAGTAGAAAGTTGCTGTGATCCTTTGACTGGAGCAAATTTCAGTCCCGAAGGAAAGCCCCAGTCTGATTCACAAGGGATTGTTCTGCTCTGCAGTGAAGTTGTGGGTGGTGTATCAGGTCTGCATCTGGCACTGCACTCTTGGTAAACAGCACTTTACCAGCACTCAGATACCACAGTGAGGGGTGCAGTGTAAGAACCTGAGCAGAATAGGGTGGCATCAGTTGAGTACTGTTCTGTGGGGCAGATGTGGCTGGTGTCTGCACTCTGCAGGTCAGAGAGAACCTTTTGTACAAAAGTAAATGAGCGGCTCTTAGTTCCCTCCGGCATTTGCCTAAAATCCCCATCTGGAAATTCCACTGACACTTGGTTCCTGAGGGTTCCCCCACTAAACCACCTGTGCAAATAGACTGTGCGAATATAGGCTGCCTTTGGCACCTTCCAGTCCTCTTCAGAGGGCAGTTGTGGTGCAGAGCTTTCCTGGACAGCCATTCTGCCCCAGCCCTGCTTGGAGGCTTTTCACTTCTCACTGAGCACGAAGTGCTGCCCACGTTCAAGTCTTCCCTCTATGAAGTGACTATTCTCCCTCTGTCATGTGCTGCCCTAGCTGTGCTAATGTCCACATTTTGGTCTTGGAGAGGCAACAGAAACTTTATTCTTTATTCTCACAGCAAAATGACTGACCAAGCATTATTATTTTATCAGCTACAATTGGTTAATAACTTAGGTTGGTTAATAATGAAATCACACAGTGATTTAATACCATGTGCTGCAAAGAGCCGCGGGAGACACCTCAAAGAGCCACTGGTGGCTCGCGAGCCTCAGCCTGAGTGTCACAGCTCTATATCTTCTGTTAGTCATTCCTTGTTTTCACTCAGGAGACAAGACGGCGTATTGTGAAGTGGCAAATAGGAGAGTAATGGAAGTGATCAACGCTGCCAGGACACGACAAGAACTCCACACGCAGACTTTTCATGGAAGGCGATCAGAAGGAGATCCGTTATTGCCCCAGCGAGAACCTAATGCAGGAAGGGACCAAAAACCAGAACCGGACACCTGGATTTATCCACTAATTCAAATGAAACCCTTTGGGATTCAAATAGATGAGAGAGTCACAGAGACGTTGCTGACAGAGGCAGAGCGAGGTGCCAGAATATACCTCACCACTGGCTACTTCAACCTCACGCAAGCCTACATGGATCTCGTTCTGGGCACCAGAGCAGAGTATCGGATTCTACTGGCCTCACCGGAGGTGAATGGGTTCTTTGGTGCCAAAGGGGTGGCAGGTGCCATTCCTGCTGCCTATGTTTACATTGCACATCAGTTTTACAACGAGGTGTGCTGCCTTGGCCAGCAAGACAGGGTCCAGCTGCAGGAGTACTCCAGGAATGGATGGACTTTCCACGCTAAAGGTGAGACAGCCTGTCCTTAGGAGGCCTTCTGTAGAGAGATTGAAGGTTAGCATAGATACAGAGCATCAGGCCAGTGAGAGGCTGGGTGGGGGCTTCATCCAGTTCTAAGCCATATGTCCCTGTCACAATATACTAGGTCCAAAACATGCATACATCTGGATGGTTCAGGGGACTGAGGATGGAAATTGGTCTCTCATCTCTAGGATTCTGATTCAGTTCCAGTCCAGTCCCAAGTCAGTAGTGACTAGAAGCAATTATTATTTAACAAGCAACAGATGGTCCTGTGGCACCTTTAAGACTAACAGAAGTATTGGGAGCATAAGCTTTCGTGGGTAAGAGCCTCACTTCTTCAGATGCATTATTTAACAGTTCTTAATTATTTGCACTTTGAGTAAAAGTCAAGGATGGACTGAGCTCCCTGCTCCTTTGAGCTGGCCTCTTCATAGAAGTTTAGGGTAGAGGAATCATGGTGTAGGGAAATCGTGCACTGTATTAAATTACAAAATTACTTTACCTCTCTCAGACATGTAGGTGGGGGGGAAGAGAGTGGTTCAGACTACACTTGGTGGGGGAGAAGAGGCATCTGGTTCTACTCATGACAGTGATAGCAGTTCTGATTCATAGTTTCTCAGTTTCCTGTTGCACTGATCTAACCGGTTTACAGAACAGGAAGTGATGCAATTAGTCTTGTTGTAAGGATGTGAAAGGGATTGGAGTGCAGGAAATTGGCAGGATCTTCAGTGTAAACAGGAGTCACAGTGAGCCAGCAGTGATTCCAATGTTCTGGGGTATCTAGGCCCCCATGAGGATGGGTCCCTGACCATCTTTACAAACCTAACGGAGGGCTGGATATACATAGAAGCATCTCCCTCTGCTGTACAAGAGAGTTCAGCACACAGAGACCAGCATGGCAGAATAAGTAGAGATGAGTAGGCAAATACATGTGATCTCTTAAAGGGAGTCCCTAAGAGATTGCTTCCACAGTTCCGCTGCAAGGAGTCATGTGCCAACCCGTGTGGCTACAGAACTTTTCTGAGCAGTAGTTAGTAGCTGCGGGCATGTCCAATTCCCACAAATCCAACACTGCTCAGATTGGGGCATAAATTCCTCACTTTCTTCAGCTCCTCTGTAGTCTCCTGCCAGAGCAGTGAGACCCATACTCTCCTGCTCTCCAAGTAGTTGTACATACGTAGTTGTAAATTGTTTGCAGTTCATGAGTGGTTTTCATAGTTGAGGGTCGGTAGGAAGTCTCTTTAATTGTTGTGTGCTTTGGTACGTAGGATTGCTGTGTGTGGAGTTCAGCTCACCTCTTTGCAAACAGCTTTTCTGTCTCTCTAGGTTATTATACAGCTCTATCCCATAGCATCTGACCTCACAAATATTCACGACTTATCTTTGCAGCATCCCTGTGATGTAGGAAAGTATTCTATCCATCTTGCACATGGGGAATATAGGCCCAGAGAGATTAAGCCATGGTCCCACAGGAAATCTTTGATATCCCTGCTATTCGAGTCCTTGGTTTCACTCAGCTCTGCTGATGGCCTTCAACCCCAATCCACAGCACCCGCTGCTATTCCAGTCCTCCTCAAGTAGAGCTGGGAGTTTTGCCAGGTCATGTGGTGGGGCACCCTCCCCTCGAGACAACTACAGGGTCATTGCATGCAAGATCTAGTCCGGTGTTCATGTTTGTTTCAAGACTCAGTTTTGCACTCTGCTGAGGGGCCTGCACATTGTCTGCAGCATAAATCCAATTAGAACAGTGGAACGGTGCAGTTAGTCCCTTGAGCCAGTAACACCACGTCCCAAAGGCCAGGGCCTGCAGTTTTTGGAGGATGTCTGCCTGTCTGAAGACACTGGCTGTTAATGATTGTGGGAATGCCACTATCTACCCTGGTTCCTGCAGGGCTGCTCGGAAGAGGGTTCAGAGGTGATGGGAGAGGAAGCTGCTGACTAAAGCCTTCTCTTGACTAAGAAATGTGTTTTTCCATATCTGTGCTACCAGTGGTGAGAGCATTAGTGGAGACAGCTGCAGACCTTTTTAGCAGCAGGTCCTCTAACCTGTGTATGCAATACCTATGCCACAGCTTACACTGCTTGTAGTACCTGTACAGGAGAATGCTTACAGATGGGCCTAGACTAGATGTATCCGTTCAGAAGAACCCGAGCCTGCTTGACTGGGTAGCAGTGGGTGTTTTGATGTCCAGGAATGACCTGCTCAGGTGTCTATGGAATACTCCTGCTGCTGGACAATGCAAGTCTGCAAGTGAGATTCCCCAGGGCAGGCATAGAGTGGTGAGCTAGGAAGGAATGCATTGCTTTTCCAAGGAACCGAAATGTTCCTGTGGAGCAGTTCTTTACCACATGGGATTTGCCTTCTTAGAAAGAAGCCAAAGCCTTTCCATGCACCTGGGCTTAGAGGTCGATTTGTTATGTTATCATTGCGCAGGAGCAAAGGAGTCTCTTGAGCTTCAGCAGGATCAGTGCTGGGGAAGATGTAAACCTGAAGAAACGTGGCGTGTCAGCCATTTAGATCTTGTTTTCCCTTCTGGGTGCTAGAGGGGCCGTCTCCAGTCCCCATTTCTGGTATGGTTCACCCTTTGGCTGATCTGTGATTCACCTGACTTGTTCTACTGTGACCCTAGGCAGCAGAATGATGCTCAGGGCTGAGAGTGGGCTGAAAGAGAAGCAGGAGGGGACCTCAGAGGCAGAGTTTGAAATAATCAAGCTTAGAGTTTGGGTCTTGGAACAGGGTGTGGGATCAACCCCAATTCTCCCTGCTTCTCAGCAGCAGCTGGACATCTTATTTCCTTTGACAGTCTTCAGAGGAAGGCACCCTTTAATCTCTTATAGGACCTGGCACTTCTATGCTACTGTGTTTCGGCCGGGCAAGCCCCGGTTAAACACTTGGTGTCCATACAGACAATGTTGCACAAGCTTTCCCACTGCTGCTGTGACTGAACTTGCCCTGAGTAAGGCTGAGTGCTCTTATAGCTTACACAGTTGCAGCGCCAGTGTGCATGGGAAATGTCAGTTTTGTACCTAAGGAGATTTCCATGGCCCGTGCCTGAGTGCAAACACGCAGTGGTGGCAGTTCCTGACCTGGTGAGATGAGGAGCTGTTGTCTCCTGCTCCAGTGTCAGGTGATCAGGTGTGTGTCCTTTGGGACCTAGATGAAGGTGCTTTATTGCCAGAGGGCTGGAAAACTCTGCCTTTCCTCTCCTGGAAAAGTGAGTCATTGTGTGAGCAATCTCCTCCTGGCACAGTCACAAAGCCAAGGCCACAACAAGGGCTGCAGGGTTCCCTCCCTTGGCTACATGAGAGAGGGAGGTGACTAGATTCTCCCTTTAATCACGACCCCAGCTTGGCAGGTGGGTTCTTGCCATCAAGTTTTTGCCCCAACCCCAGCTCTGGATCCCATATGTGCTGTTACCAGACCGGCCCTATCTGGGAATCTGCTCTAGTAAATCAAAAATGATTGTGGGACATGCTGGATCTCTGCACAGCTCATGTGTTTCTGTGGATTTCAGGGGCTCCCTGTGTGGACAGTGTCCAGAAATTCCTCCCAGGCTCAGTGGGTGTGGTAGGCTTGGGGAGCAGCCTCCAATCAGGCTGTGGTATGGGCAGCTGCCATTCTTGAACTGGAAGGTGTAACTGAAAGTGGCCCTGGGGAGGCTGCTGGCTTTGTGGTGCTGTGGGGGTGGGGCGTGTGTTACAGGAACAGGCGGTGAATCGGCAGCCTCTTACTCAAGGCATTCTTGGAAGTGCTCTTGGTCTGAATTAGGAAACCTGCGTCTATTCAGGGACTAGGTGGTTTTTAAGCTATAGCTTCTCTGCTGTGTTCTGTGTGTGACTTGTGGGCTGGGAAAATGCCTCTGTCGTTAGGACTCACATGTGCCCTGCTTAGCAGAGAGCAAGCAGTTCCCTTACATCAGCTTCTGTCCAGCAAGTGGCCTGTCAGGCTCCCTTCAGCCATAGCTTAATAGCACCTCTGGGCGCTCTTCCACCTTCCATCTTACAAACGCTGTGACGTGCCTGAGAACCAGGCCTGGGCTTGTGAACTGCCTTCCTGGTTGCATGACACCAGACCCTAATTCCGTTTATATCTGGCAGGGTTTGGGTTTCCCTGGAGCTTTAGGGTATGTTTCTCTTGTGACTAGAGTTGGAAGAATGAAGAGGAGCTCTCCAGTATCTTTGTTTGGAGACTGGGAGTCCCAGGAAATTGGATTGTGCTGTGCTATAAATAGGAGCAGTTTAATTTACCCTCTGGTGATGTTCAAGGGGAAGAGTGGATGCGATCATTTGTACCTGCCCTATTGGTAACAATCTTGTAGGAATTCACTGGCCAGAGCCAGCCAATGCCATTGTTCAGAGTCTTCATGGTGCCATCTCTTGCAGACTCTGCCCTCAGGACTGGGTAATGTGACTTACTAGCTCTCAGTCCAAGAGATTTTTAGATGTAACCTGGGGGCGGGGGGTGAAATTGGGCTTGTGCCCCTGCTATGGTATGGGTTTTTTTTCTTGCCTGGTGGAGAAGGTCCGAAAGCCATTATAAGCTTCAGAGAAAAGGCAAGGCCGTCTGCACACATGCACTGATTCCATTCAAAGTTTGTGGAGAACTCCAATGAAAAAGTTACAGAACTTCCCAACCACAAAAACCCGGGAAAAGTCGCTAAAGATGAGGCTGTTCTTTGCCAGGGTATCTGCTGCTTACTTAGAGAAATTGGAGGGATGTTATTCAAACCCTTTCATAACAGCTGACACCAGTGACCTGATTACCACAGTGCACGATGTTACCTTTAGATAGTGATGCACTGAGCCAATTTCCCTTGCACACAAGCTACTGGCAGTTGAGAGATACGATAAGGGAGCTGCTCACTCCCACCTGTAGTAAGGAGAAACAGAAGTGTAAAAATAACACAGGGGTGAGGTCCAGAATGGCGCTTAGTCCTGTTGCTGCCAGTGCAGTGGGCCTTTGGCTCCACGCAGGGAGGAACAGCCCCTCAGTGCAGGCTTGGGGGTGGATGACATGGCGCAGAATATGCTGCATAGTCCTCTGTTTCAAGAGGGCAGATCTGCTAGAAGGTGGGAGGGGCAGCATTAAGGATGATTGTTTTGTAGATGGACAGATTTTTGGGTTGCATGTTGCTGTTCAGATGTGATATCTCTCTAGGGGAGCATTGAAATAGCCATGTTTCCAGAATATCTGCCTGTGTTGGGGGGGAGGGGGAATGGAAACTGAGTCAGGATTGCGGTGCAGATCTCCAGGGCCTAGGGGATCAAGAGCTCTCTTTCCAGTCACTGAAGAGAATGCTGCAGACACATCTCTCCAAGGTATTTCCTGTGTGGCCTTTCTTTATTGGATACTAGCCATTTAGGGTTATGTTTGGAGTCTTCACGGGTAGAGCTGCTGTGTAGTGTATTAGGCTTGTCGAAATGATAGTGGTTACCCTTGGGAGAGTCGCCGATGAGACCCCCCTCAGAGTGCCAAAGCCACGTTGTCCCCCAGAGCACACACAGTAACAAGTGTAGAGAGCCAGAGCCAGCCGTGGCAGAGGGCTCTCCAGGGCTCCGCAAGGCTAAGCTGTCCATAAGGAAGCATCTCTGTTTCCTGTCCGCTTGCTTTGTGTCATGACTACTTGCCATTCCTGTAAATCTAGTAAAGCTTTTAAAAGAAATGAAAATCATTGAATAAGAGCAAGTGTTGGAGGCTACCATGGTCACTTCCCTTGTCTGCCCTATTTCCTTTCCCCCTCTTTTCCTGCAGGCCTCTGGCTGTACTTGGCAGGAAGCAGTCTACCCTGCCTGACTCTGATTGGCTCTCCTAATTTTGGGTACAGGTCGGTTCATCGGGACCTGGAAGCTCAGGTTGCAATAGTGACAGAAAATCGTGACCTGCAGCAGCAGCTCCATCAGGTTGGTGGCAAATATGCGGAGGTTTCATAGGGTGGGGGAGTGTTGGTGAGATGATTGCTTTAAAACTCTTCAACTACTAGAACTTCAAACCTTCCCTAGCACAGGAGAACTTGAGGAACTGTCAGTTAAGTGACTATTGGTGAGCTGTTGGCTACAAGTGCCCACTTCTGGGAACTAGAGGCCATAATGAGAATGCACAGCTGAATTTGGCCCTGGAGATTCACCAAACACAGATGAGCCATTCAGAGTAAAGCTACTTATTCTCGTACACGCTGCACATTCATGCCTTGCCTCCATGGCTTGGGCATCTGAGCTTGCGGAAATGGAATTCAGGTTCACTGAGTTGCTGACCTCTCACTTGTAAAGTGCTTTTATCAATCTACTTGCAACCAAAAGTGTCTCTAACCCCATGTAAATATTTATATAAACCCTACCCTGGCTGCCTTCAGAGAACTTCTTCTTCCCCAGGATTTGGGGGCTAGAGACGGGAAGGGGATCTGCACTCAGCATCTCCTCTACAGTAAGAGAATTTCTGTCCTCCTCTCAGGGAGAAGTGTGGTCCTATTTTTAATCCTGACCGTAGGCTCTTTTCCAGTGGTTTAAAGACCAGTGTTCCAGTTTAGTGTATAGTCAGCTGTAAAGGGGTGGGCAGCTTGGGTTGTTTGGTATCTTCTTGTCTCCTCTCTTAGATAGTTTTCTCCAACTGACCTGCTTTTCAATCTAGTCCTGGAATTGGCATCACCCCGAGTAATTCCTGTGATACCAAAGTGTTCAGCAGTGAAGCAAATTGGATCAGTGCGTGAGTTTTATGTGATGCTTTGCAAAACATGTATTGGATAAAACTCAGACCTGGCATAAGGCTCTGCCTGCATAAAAATCAATGGGAATTGCATCTCTTACCCCAGAGCTGAATTTGGTCCACTGAGTCAGCCTTGTATCTAATCCAGCAGGGTTCTCTGTCTTACTGGAAGAGTCACATGAATGTTTCACTTTATTTGGCCTGTATTTGTTTTTATCTGTAATGAGAAAAATCCGTGAAAATATTTTTGTAACAAAGGGATTGTGTAAAGCTGAGAAGGATGACTGCAATGACCCAACAAAGCATTTTAGCTAAATGCATATGGCTGAATCGCCCCAGTATACTAGAAGTGACCTGGAATTTGACCACCTGTTTCATTGCTGTTTGTGATCTTTGTGTGGAGACTGTTCTGTGCTGAGATGAAATCTAACAGACCCTCTAAGGAATCAGTCTCTCACTTCGTCCTTCCATTGTATGCTGGTTGGAATAAGTGTTAGAGACATTGTGCTGTTTTGTGAACCCTATGCAAAGCTCTCAATGAAGACTTCATTTCCAAATCTATGAACAGTTGAGGGGTTTGGATCTTCCCGTATTGTGAACCCTAGCATTAAAAAAACATGAGAACCTAAACTGTATTTAAAATATCTTTGCCTTCTCTTCTTTGAACCTGTAAGGTTCATGTTTTCATGCTTTTCTTCACAACCAAGAGGGTAGAAACTTATTTTTTTAAATGAAAGTTGAGATTTTTCCAATTCCAAGGTGCATCTTTAAGAGCAACAAATATTGTGAGCTGGTAGTACTGTTCATTTGTGAAACTCCTGTCCAGTGTGTATTGAACAGTTCAGTGTGAATCATTTCTCGATCATCTGCCTTGATTTGATGTGGGGAGGCCCAGTTGGCATTATGGGAGATAAATCACCTGCCTCACATATGGTAACTAAGATCTTGTAGTCCTATCTGTAAGTAAGGCTAACAGAAAAAGCACAGCCTCTGGGGCTACATAGTATTACATTACAGATTTGGATGGGGTGTCTGAGTCCCTTCTCTTCCCTACAAGAGACTGCCAGTCTTGACCTGCCTTTTTTACCCTCAGTGCAGCATGGGATCACCCCCTGTTCTGACACCCCTGCAATGGGGGGAAAGCAGCAGGCTTCATTTTGTTGGTATTTGGAACCTTTGTCACTTTTAGTTTGTTTCCTTTGTTGCTGATTTGTCAAATAACAAATTAGACAAACAGTCTCCTGTTAGCACAGGGGCTGGTGAGACAAATGCCTGACTAATGTATACTCCTCAAACGACTGACCTTCGGGTACCAGTAGGGTGGGGGCTGCTGTGGAACTCCATATGACTACCCAGGCCTTTCATTACTGCAGTCCTGTACATTGTATTGTTTGAGATGTTTCCAGTGCAGATTCCTTTAGTCTGAAGGAAATTGGTGATACATTTTAATAACCACTCTATACCTGTATTGTAATTGACAGCATGAACTAGAACCCACATTAAGCGCTTTGCAGCATTGTTGCAAAACATATGGACCGATCACTTTTCAAACTAACTCATCTCCGGCCATGTTTTTCAAACCAACCCAAGGTCAGGGGTTAGCCCATGTTGAAGTCCAACTTTCACTTCAAAAAGGAATGCTGGAGAAGATGCTGAGCAGTCCCAGATGGCTTTCTGGCTGCTGCAGTGAGAGAACCAAAGTAAATATTTTGTTACGAGTTTTGAGTCTCAGTACAAATAACTGAACTGCACCTAGACTATCGGCATGAAGTGATTGACACCCTGCCTCTAACGGAGGGTTTATAGTGGGATTTGCAACACTCTTCATTTCTAAAAGCAGGCTCGTTACTGCCAGAATCTTTTACATTCAGCCCTTTGTGTTTATTTCCCATAATTTGTGGTTCCTTTCCTGTTGTGTCAAAATTCAGAGTGCTTACGGGCTTTCTCACAGGGAAAGATTTCTGTAATCTGTGGAGTAGAAATTGAGGTATTTTGCTACATCTGACAAACGTCCTGCTTCTTGTTTGCATGTAGAGTAAAACCAGAAACCTTGCTAGTTTTGCAGAAAGAGCCACTTCTGCCTTTGATCAAACCACTATTTTTCATGTGCTATGTGAAATGTCTATTGTAACAGAGATGGTTCACTTCCTCTTCCAGTTGTATTGTTTATACTTTAAAGGCACTTAAGCATTTCTGGTAATTTAATTGAAATCATGACTGCATATTCATTTGAAAACACAACACTAGAGCTGTGTCTAGGATGAGTTCTGCAAACCAGTCTCTTGAGATTAAAGTCAGGTTTCCTTTTCAGGCAATTACAGCTAGGGGTTTGACTTATGTTATTCCTATAACTGTAGTTTAGTTACGTAATTAGGGATAGTTGTAGGGCCTGATCCTGCAAAGCCACCCACCTTGGGCCCTTTGAGTTCCAATGTTCAGGTTCTGAGTACATTTCTCCAGAATGTGATGTGAATGTGGCTCTTCAGAATGCAGCTGTCAAGCCTCAGGGGCAGCTGCCATGTGACATTCCCCATGCTCACAGCTCAGTGGCTGGGCTACTTGTCTACAGTTCACAGCACATGGAGGGGCAGGCTGGATTCTTAGCCCCTGATGTGTGTGCAGCCCTATGAGAGAAGGGTGATATGCCTCTCTGGCCAGGCAAAAGCTGTGACTGTAGGTGCACCAAATCTGGCTAGGGTGCCAGATGATGTGAGGGCGCAATGGTGAAACTGGCTTTTGGGATTTTGTCTTGTAGGAGCAGGAGCAGCTTTACCTCAAGTCAGGCGTCGTGTCGTCCTCTACATTTGAACAGCCAACCCGCTATGTAAAGCTGTGGGTGAAGCTGGTAACGCCTCTGATTAAGAACTTCTTTTGAAAGGAGAAAGGATCTTCCTCTGGGTGAGTCTGAAGTTTTGCTCCAGGAAGAACTAAAGCTGCAGGAAATGATACTGAGATGATTGCACTTATTAATGCAGCGGGAAGAATCAGCCCAATGCTTCCCTTGCATGGGGAAGGTTTTCAGTGCAGTGTGAAGCTCTTTCCTGAGGGCCTATATTCGATTTCCATTTGAGTGGGTTATATCTCCAATGCATGTCGTAGTCTAGCAGTAACTAAGGATCCTTTTCAGGAAGTGGGAGGCAGGAGTCCAAGTTATCCCCATGCATTGATAAGACTTTCTCTTCTGCAATGGCGACTTAACCTAGGGTCAGGCCTAGATTTTACCCTGGCCAGCCAATGGGAGACACTGTGGGGAAATCTAAGCTGCTCTCCTGCCTGAGTTGGGATTAAAGAGGGGAAAAAGTCAGCATTACCTCTGGCTTTTGCTTTGTAAGAATGAGGTCTCCTCTAAAATACCTTTATCACATGAATGTTGGCTGACACAAGGCCATTTGCTGTCTGTCTTCCTATGGCGGTGGACTCACTGATCCAAGACTTTTCACCCAGTTAATCCCCTAGACTTGGTGAAAATGCCAACTCAGACTTCAACTTTTGCCAATTTTCATTCCCAAGACCCTTAGTGCTGGAGCATGTGTATGTGTTTTCTGGTCCTTTACCTTCACTCAACCCTCTGGTTCTGGGAGCCCAGATTGCTTGCTCTGGGTAAGTGCCAGCCACCTGCCACATCAGGGTAACTGGTTCTAAACTTCCTCTGTTTCCAGGGATTGACGAACCAGGACTACTGAGGCCTCATAAATGGCCAGGCCAGCCTTGGGCCACAAGCAGCCTGGCAGTTGCCTGTTGCCCTGAGCATTCCTTCACAGCTCTCCCCTCTCGGCCAAAGTCAGTGTTGAAATAGAAGATGCTGAAGCACTGGGGTTTTATCATTTTGTCTTCAGGCAGTTGAGTGGTGCTAGCAGATGTTAAATAACAAACTACTCCATACAGAAGGGAGAGGGGGGTTGGGTTCTTCCGGGTGGTCAGCCCCTAACTATCAGTGCTGAGCTGCCTGGCCAGGCGGCAATAGCAGTGGCATGAAGGCGAACCCAAATCCTTTATGCTCCAAACAGCTACACCAAGGGAGCTTGTCCCTGCTTCTGCCACAATGTTCCCCTCGGGGGTGAGAGGGGAGTTCGCTTTCATGGTCCCTGCACACAGTACCAGCCGTAAGGGGCCTCCTAGCCACTGGTGACGGGCCTTGCCACTCCTAGTGCTTTGGAGAGCACCATTTCTCACCTTTTTTCTCTCTCGTTTCTCATGAGTCTTGTAACGACTCTGGCTGTATTTCAAAGGCTGGCTGTAGTGTGTGGCCTTGTCTGACACAACTGCACTTCTGGGAGCATAGGGACAGATAGACATCACATCCTAGAAACAGAAGGACATGTGCTTCCTGACTGACTCCCCCCCTCCCCCCCCAGCTAGAAAAATGGGTAGTAAACAGGGAGCATGGCCAGAGTGTATTCTTTATGCAGCCCTGTGGGACAGGTGCTGGAAGGCTTAATAGCAGATGCCTAAAGGTTGAGCGGGGTGACCTGTGTGCACGTTTCCACTGCTGGGAAGTAGAGGATAGCACAGAGGCTGTGCAGAGCGGTAGCTAAGGCACTGGACAGTGTCGGTACCTGGGCTCTCTTCCTGGCTCTGTTTCTCCTTCACTTTTTGTCTGGTCTGTTTACGTTGGAAGCTCTTTGGGGAAGGGACTGGAACTCCAGCACATAGGAGCACTGAACAGGCACTGAGGAATCCAGACGGCCACATACAAACTTTGGGTGTCTTCACTACTAAATGTTAAAGCGCTTTAACGTGGCCGTATAGTCACGGCACCAGTGCTGTGAGCACTGTAAAAACCCCACCCCCAGGAGGGGAGTATCTACACTGCCGCTTTACAGCACGGAGGGGGGTGTTTTTTCACCCCCCTGAGCAAGAAAGTTTCAGCGCTGTAACGTGGCGGTGTAGACAAGGCCTTTACTTTGGCTTCCTCCTTCTCTTCGGTGCTGGGCCTGTAGTGCTTTACTGTAACCTGCCTTGTGGAGTTCCCCACGGCTGGCACCTCTCTGATGTGTATTGTGACACCAATCCACCGCTGGCCAATTGTTTTATCTACCTGAGCACTAACACTTTCATTTCATGTTTATCTTTTATTGTCACTATTAAAATACTTTAGGGCAGACAAAAAGCTGGGTGGACTTTCTGACGAATGGGATTAGTGTTGAGCTGGGTGGTACTTGGGCATGTAGAGCAAGTACTTTGCAGAGGCAGTAAAAGTTTAAACTTGTAAGAGCAAAGCAACAGCAGCAAGAATCCACTTAGCTGGCTTCTCTTTTGTCTTTAGATTGAAGGTCCAGACGTAGGTGGGGCCTCGCATGCGAGTCTTGTAGACTGGGCACTCGTAGACGTTCTTGGTGTCCATACGGTCCACAGGGATGGCTCTGATGAAGATGACTGGCATCGAGGGCGTTAACTCCTTCAGCCGAGCGTCTGTGATGACACCACTAGGAATGTCCCACCGAGCACCTGCAGTGTTATGGCTTAGTCAGTATACCAGCTGCCATGGGGCTTTTTCAGTCAGAAGGTTCTATTTGCTGGGGGGAAGAGTTCTCCTAGAAGCATGGTTAAGGGTCAGCTGGAGGACCAAAGGGCTGTACTGAAGTAGCCTGGGCTTAGTCACCCTTAACAATATTACTAAGGATAAGATCTCTAACTACAATGGTCAATTCTGTCCTTACTCTCCCCCCCAGCGCCCATGTCAGCGGAGACTGCACAGCTTGGGGAAGAATGGTAAACATGGAAACTCTCCCATAGCATCTGCTGCGCATGGACCTAAGCTTGACAGTACAGTGATCCTGCCAGGGCCTCATCCCTCTGGGTTTATTAGCTGTAAGGGACCTCAAACTACAGCTGAGAGAATATTCCCTGAGTCCAGTCACAGCTTCCCTATGAGACCCCAATAACATCAGCTGTCTCTGCTCTGAGGTTCACCTGTAGCTGTCTTAATTTCCAAAATAAATACATACGAATGCTCACTGTCTGTTAGATGAGGGCTGCCCTCTGCTGGCATGTTTCTGACAATGATGCACAGTAAAGGCAGCTGCTACCCAAACTGAACCTGGCGGCTCTATTAATGGATTCTGTTTATTGCCAAATAAATGAGAGCTGGCTCCAGTTCACACTACACTCCTGCAGTGCTGACAAACATGACATCAGTTATTCCTCGACTACTGCTTGGGAAAGGCTAATTGCTACTTTATTACAGTAATAGGTGCATAAGCATTAACTAGGTAACTATCTGTACGCTACCTTAAAGTTTAGCAGGGACACAATGGGTATTAAGCTGCAGGAAATATCAGCACTGAGATAGCTTCCACTTTACCTGACACTGTGCTGAGTAGCGCTCACAGGTGGGGTGGAATCATTGTTGCAGCAGAAAAGTACAGGGACAGAGCAGGGCTTGGAGATTAGAAAGATGCACAGTGTAAACCCTGCTAGAAACTGCTGCCTCAAACCAAGCCAATTTAGGAGTGAGGCGGAAGGGCCTGGATCACTTACTGTAGGGCAGGAGAGCAAAGGCTGAGATGGTTGTGGAGAAGATCAGTACATGGTAGCAGGGTGCTGGAGATTAACATTCAATGTTCAAAAATAGGTCTGAGGAGCAAAAACTGTACAAATGCAGATTGCACAGCATTTGCCTTCAAGAAGGGGAGCAGGGATAGCTCAGTGGTTTGAGCATTGGCCTGCTAAACCCAGGGTTGTGAGTTCAATCCTTGAGGGGGCCATTTGGGGATTGGTCCTGCTTTGAGCAGGGGTGGGACTAGATGCCCTCCCGAGGTCCCTTCCAGCCCTGCTAGTCTATGATTCTAAGTGTGTGCTGGGCTAATTGTTCAGGCGTGGGTCTGCCAAAAAGAGGTGGTCCTGTACCTTCCATGAACAGCCCATGCACATAGGAGCCTTCTCGGGGTGGAGCCGTCATATCCTCCCGGTTTTTCTTGGTCACTTCCACTGAAAGACACATCTTGTCAAGTGGCCATTCATTCTTTCTGGCCATAGACTGCATGATAGCTGTGAGAAAAGACTGGGGATTGAAGAAGCCTGCCAGCCACACTGTTGTGGGTAGTGCAAAGTCAGTCGTCCAGGCCTCTAGTTCCTGAAAAATAAAGCAGCAGCAGTTTAAAGCCAAGTACATCGGCTGTGGTGCATCTGTTGAATTGGTGGAGTGATCCATTGGACTTGTTACTACATTTACTCCTGTAATCCATTTTGGGAGAACTGTCTTTACAGCCCCTCTTTGATTTAAGACCCCCATCTTCAGTGGATTGCAATTTCAGGAGGGCCAAGTTGTGAAAGTAATGGCATGTGGCAGATAGAGAAACACCTGGAGTAAGTTTCCAAAGAACAACCCTATCTCAGCAGAGCCCCTCTTGGATCTGCGATGCTGCAGGTGGACAGGGTCGTCACCAAGGAGAAGGGCACCAAGCTGAGACTCTTTGGAAAAACTAAGGCTTTGTCTTCAGTGAGGCTTTGCATCAATTGCTACCACTGCAAACCTCATGTGCAGGTGAAGAAGGTTGTGCTTTGCACCAGAAAATCTTTGTTGGTGCAAAGTGCAGCTGTCATGAGCTACCTTTTGGGGTTTGTACTAATGCAGCTCCATTAAGTGGCTGGACATTAAATGCTGGAATCAGGGCAAATTTATAATGAAGATTACAGATTTAGAATTACTGTTTGGTTCTCCTATGGCACCTCCCACACTGGTTTGTAATGCCAACTGTGTACTTGAGAGAAGAGCTACACTCCACCTTCCCTGCTTCTTCGAAAGCCCTGAATTCCAGGCACGAATTGAGGCAAGAGGGGCTTGCCATCTCTTTAGACCCTCAGATGAAGATGTAGCCCTGGCTCCTAAGTGCACTTAGCCCTTATCACTTCAGCACTGTGCTTTCAAGCCATGGTGGTGGTCTCAGCACCCCCAGGTTCTTGCAAAGCAAGCTAGATTTTCTGGGCTTTTGAGAAGTGTTTGAGCTCTGATGCTCCTTTTAGTACATAATTTAGATCCTTGCAAGCAATGCAAAGCACCTTCACATGCCCAGCCCTGGCCAGACAGCAATATATGTTCCATGAGCAACAGTTTGAAGGGAGATCTTTGGCCCACGAAGAGCCATGAAGAGAGGCTGGAGGTGTAGCAGACTCACCCGGACCCGGAGCAGTAGGTCAGCATACCAGGCTCCCAAGCCAAGTAAGGAGGGGTAGGCCCGGTTTGTCCAGAATTCGGGCACGTTGTCATAGAAGAGAGCATTAGACAAATCCTCCATGTCTGTTGTGATTGTCAGCTCCCCCTTCGAAAGGAAAAGAACCGTGCTTTAGTTAAGCAAGAACTGGCCCACTGTGATGAGAGCAAAGCTCTCGCCAAGATGGCACCCTGCAGGTCGGTCACAAAGGGCTCAGCGACTGGTTCTGGAGTTGGGAACATTAAAGCTTGGTTTACTGACAGGGCATTTTCCATCAGCCCTGGGTCTGTCTTTAGTCTCCGCCAACAGAGAGGGCCCCATCCCTTACGCCTGGGGCTCTACAGCAAGTCCAAGGGAGTTCAAATTCCTGTTAGAGATTTCTTCCCTGAGAAGTATTGGTGGGGACACAGAGCAGCTTTGCTATTTTTTTTGGAAACAAGCCAGCATTTTAGGCAACTGGGACATAGCCTGTCTTACATGTGCCTTTTCAGTGCTGACCTAAGGCCTCAAAGGCTATCTCAGCAGAAGCAACTGCCCATCATCCCATGGCCTCTGCAATCTGGCTCAGTCTCCCTCAGTGTAGGTGTTTGTCCCTTTGTGCATGTGCACCTGCGCACTCAGCTTTTAGGCTGCCGCAAACCTGCAGGAGTCACAATGAAGGAGAGAGTAGTGTTGGCTGCCTTAGAATGACCTGTAGTTAGAATGTAAGTTGTAGTGGGTGGCAGAAGAAGAGAAACTCATAGTAATCCAGCAGCTCACATTACCTTGGTACTAAACCTGAATTGAACATTTAGTTCCACTGACTTTGTAAAGGCTGGTATATTGAAAAAACCCAAACACACACACACAACCCAACAACCTTACCGAAGTTACTACCATGGTGTAAAACAGTATCGATGTCACACACCTTCAGCCCCAAATTTAACTCTTTCAAAGAGCGTCTCATTTCATTTGTCAAGATGTTCATTCTTTCACATTCCTGAAAGGCTACCACGACATACGGGGTCTTCTCTGCTGCTTTAGCCATGATTTCCAGCATATTAAATGGTTCGGGTAGCTTGTCAATGATTTCATCTAGGACTTGCTTGACCTGTAATACGTAACACCATCAAACATCTTTAGCAAGGGAACAAATTCCACGTACAGGGCATGTAAAACGTTGTTCTTCCACTGATTTAACATTTTCAGTCTCCTGAAAGAATTTATCACTAACCTTTAATAGCCTAGAATTAAATTGGCAAATGAACTTGGTCTGTAGAGTCCACCAGAGCCTTAGAATCAAGAGAGCAAACTGGGCAAGGCCGGACTTGCCCCTCCACAGGCTGGCGCTCAAAACCATCAAGGGTTGAAGTGGCTCCTGTTCCATTAAGTAACGAAGCTGGTGCTGCTCCCATGACTCTGTGGCTGAGTGGCATGGTACAGCAAGAACCCAGCACCTTTCAGCTCACCCAGGGGAATGGCTGCAATATCCACTGCCTGATTAGGATATAGCCCACTGTGACCACATGCTTTGCATGTTGTACGCGCCACATACCTGTTTATTGGCAGCCAAAGGGATATGAGCAGAGGTCAACAAAGAAGTGGAATGCAGCCTTAAAGACAGATTGTTCTGGGGAAGATGAGGTTTAGCAGCTGCCTGCGTTTCATTTTTATGATTACAAATTTCACCTGCTCATAATCAGCCCATAAGTACTCTCTGCCACCTACCTCAAAGTACAGTAACTGAGCAAACTCCCCACATCACTAGTAATATTCATTATTTTACAGGTGCAGTGCTAGAATCATAGACTTGTAGGCCTGGAATGGACCTTGAGAAGTCTTCCAGTCCCATCTCCTGCACTCCAGGCAGGACTAAGTATTATTTAGACCATCCGGTGTTTGTCTAACCTGCTCGTAAAAATCTCCAGTGATGGAGTCCACAACCTCGCTAGGCAATTTATTCCAGTGCTTAACCACCCTGACAGTCAGGAAGCTTTTCCTAATGTCCAACCTAAACCTCCCCTGCTACAATTTAAGCCCATTGCTTCTTGTTCTATCCTGAGAGGTTAAGAACAACAATTTTTCTCCCTCCTCCTTGTAACAACTTTTTAGGTACTTGAAAGCTGTTATCATGTTCCCCCTCCCGCCCTGTTGTCTCTTCTCCAGACTAAACAAACCCAATTTTTTTACAGTCTTCCCTCAGAGGTCATGTTTTCTAAACCTTTAATCATTTTTATTACTCTTCCCTGAATTTTCTCCAATTTGTCCACAGCTTTCCTGAAATGTGGCACCCAGAACTGGACCCAATACTACAGTTGAGGCCTAATCAGTGCGGAGTAGAGCAGAAGAATTACTTCTCGTGTCTTGTTTACAACTCTCCTGCTATTACATCCCAGAAGGATGTTTGCTTTTTTGCAACAGTGTTACATTGTTGACTCATATTTGGCTTGTGAGCCACTATGACCCCAGGTCCCTTTCCGCAGTACTCCTTCCTAGGCAGTCATTTCCCATTTTGTATGTGTGCAACTGATTGTTCCTTCCTAAGTGGAGTACTTTGCATTTGTCCTTATTGAATTTCATCCTATTTACTTCAGACCATTTCTCCAGTTTGTCCAGATCATTTTGAATTTCAATCCTGTCCTCCAAAGCACTTGCAACCCCTCCCAGCTTGGTGTCGTCCACAAACTTTATAAGTGTACTCTCTATGCCGTTATCTAAATCACTGATGAAGAGAGTGAACAAAACAAGACCCAGAACTGATCCTTGCAGGACCCCACTTGATATGCCCTTCCTGCTAGTAGAACTCTGGATCCAAAACGCAGGTGGATAATGTGCTTTGGGAACTCTGGTCCCACTGTCTCTTTATGCCCAGCGGTGGGGGTGAGCAGCTCCCAGATGCTTTAGGGCTCTTGCAAAGCTGAGTGCAGGACCTGAGGCGATGGAAAGTGGCTGCCAGCCAGTGCAGCTGGAGGAGGGGTTGTAGCTTTGGAAAAAGGAAGCCAAAGAGATTAACCATTTCCTCTCTCTCCTGCCTGTAATAGTCTCTGCCGAGGTTTGGCCCTCAGCAGGGCTGTGGGGTATCCCACCGCCTCGCTCTGGTCTGCCGTCAGTCCTGGTCCAGCGGTAGTGTGGGACAGCAAACACACGGTTAGGGGCTCAGGCCCGTAAGCAGGGGATGAGCCCTCAATCAGGGCAGAGCAGTAATCATGCAGTCTGGAGCCCAGGCCCTTAAGCAGGGGTTGGGTCAAGGAGCAAGAGGTCCCAGCCTCTCTAGGCCAGGGAAAAAAGGGGGAGTCTGCCACCCAAGGTGTGGGTGGCAGGGGGGACGCAGGCCCTCCCACTCCACTGCGTCCCAGCCCGGGGCCCTAGTAGCGGCGGAAACTCGCTGCTGTCAGTGGGGATCCTGGCCGCAACACACTGACATAGGCTCTGGCCGTGCAGCAGCCAGACTGGGGTCAGCTGCCCTCGGGCTACTTCCACACTCCCCCTCGTAGGGTACCTGGGCCGTACTAGTGTCCTCGGTGCTCTCCACCAGCATCGGTTCCTCTGGGTAGGAAACGAAGGATATGCTCGGCTCCTCCTCGGGATAGCTGGAAAGGGGCAGGCTCGGCTCCTCCTCGGGGTAACTGGAAAGGGGCAGGCTTGGCCAGTCCTCCTCAGGGTACCGGGCGAGGGGTAGGCTTGGCCGGCCTGCTGCTGTCTCCCAAGCGGGCGCTCAGCCACAGATGTCTGCTCTCTCCACCGGCTTGTTCTCCACTGAGCTCTGCAAGCGGGCTTTTATACTTCCGGGTCGGCGCCGTGACCTCTGAGGGGCGGGCGCCGGACCCAGTGGCTCCGCCCACGTTGGTGTTAGGGGAGGTTCAGCCCTCAGCGGGGCTGTGGGGTATCCCACCGCCTCGCTACACTGCCCTACTGAATAATGCAGGAGGCTGCAACTCTCTGCAGCCGTAGGCAGGCGTGCCCCTGTTCAGTTACTGTGCTAGTCCATGGTAACGGTGGGAGGGAGAACTTGGTCAGGAGCACTGAGGCACAAATGTGCTTAAGAGACCGTTGGAGGTTCTGTCACTGGCGGGAGATGAGGCTGTTACAGTATGGAGCCTCCCCTTAGTTGGTGTGTTTGTTTCTTTGAGAACAAACCCGCAGCAGATGAATTCCTGGTTAGCACCAAAGGACAGAAACGTTTCCTACCTTTTCCTCTCGGGACACACCCGTCCCGCCTCCAGCATCAGACTCCTTAGGCTGCATCTCCAGAACTGTACGGAAAAGCTTTTCAGACGTGACAGTGAGGAAGCCAATTTCGGCATTGGGGTGGAGCCCGTAAAGGTACGGGCTCTCTGGGGGGAGGTTCTCATCAATGTATTCATGATAACCCTAAAAGACAGGGCAGATAGCAAACACTGAGTGACTAGACCCCTATTCCTAGACGAGGCTTTTAAGACCTTTGGGCTCATCTAGCCCCACTCCATCATGGACTAGGAGTCTTTGGTGTTCCCGCCTGGAGAATATCTAAACCATCTCTCAGTCTCCCACTGAGGGTGCCGTAGACCTACTGCCCTCCCTCCCTAAGAAGTTTTTACTCATGTCCTTCCTCAGCTTTCTCCTGGTTTATTACTGAACTGCTTTTTCTTGTCCTGCCACTCTCCCTCTGGGAATCTCTCCAGGTTTCCATGGACTCTCCCCAGTGTCTCCTTATGTCATCTTTACAGGGTTCTTTACAGGTTTTGCAAGGCAGTGCTCTTATCACACATACATCCCCAAGAGAGCCACAGCCTTTTGACAGCTGCAGTGAACTGTGGAGCTCTCTCCCCATAGAAGAGAAGAGCCTTTCCTCACCTTGTAATCCGAGTTGGGTGGAACTAAAAACCCTGGAGCCAAGGCCATTTCTCCCTCCAGCATCTCCACCCGGATGTATTCTCTCAGGTAAGTTCTACACAACCTGCGATCCCAGTCATCTGTGATGTGTCCCCCATACATAATTTCACCAAAGAGATAGCGAAGATCGTCCCATGGAACCTAGACAAGATGCCGACTCAGTGCAAAGTGATTTCTATAGAATGCGTGTTCTGAAAAGTCCCAGACAGCAGCGGGAAGCTTCACATGTCAAGTTAGCTTTGCTGTGCCCTCACCATGCAAGGAGCGAGCCCTTGGAGTCAGTCACACATGAACAGCTCAGCATCAACATCGGGGGGGAAGAGCAGCATGGAGCCGTCACTTTCTTGACCATGTTCACTGGGGATTTCACCCCTTCCCCAGCACAAAGACAGCCCCCCAGAGTGGCGGATGAGCCTTGCCTCTAGATCATGTCTCTTTTCATCCCAACTGAATTTAATTAAGCTTTTGCCACTTCCATAAGGCCGGGAGTGTGCTTAGGGTTCCCATCTGTCCATATTTCCCCAGACATGTCCGGCTTTTTTGTCTTTAAATAGCCGTCCAGGAGGAACTGGTAATAAGGGTAAAAGGTCCGGGATTGTTCCCCCTCCCCTCCCTTCCCCTCCCCTTTCCCCCATGCAGAGTGCGGCGCGGCTGATTGGGCGGCTGGGTTTGATTGAGCTGCTCCCATTGGCCTCCAGCAGCCAGAGCCCCTTCCCCCCCCGCCTCAGCACTCTGCGGGGGTGGGGCTGTGCGCTCTGCAGCCTGGCAGCTGTTTTGCCTCCACCTGGCGCCAGCGGCTCCAGCGGCATGGTGGTAAGGGGCGTCCCGGAGGAGGATTGGATGAGTCGGGAGTTCTGGGGGTAGGGGTCTGTCAGGGGGTGGGGAGAGGTTGGATGGGGCGTGAGAGTCCCGGGGGTCTGTCTGGGGGCGGGGGTGTAGATAAGGGTTGGGGCAGTCAGGGGTCAAGGAGCCCCCGGCAGAGCCTTCTTCAGTCCAAAGGTTGTTGGAGCCCTGTGCTTCCACAATGCTCCCCCAACCCAAGAATCATAGAATCACAGAATATCAGGGTTGGACGGGATCTCAGGAGGTATCTAGTCCAACCCCCTGCTCAAAGCAGGACCAATCCCCAACTAAATCATCCCAGCCAGGGCTTTGTCAAGCTGGGCCTTAAAAACCTCTAAGGCAGGAGGCTGGGAGGGGGGCACGAAGGGCAGGTCTAAGCAGCACCCTGCGTTTCCCCTGTAGTGCTGCTTTTTGTAACCTGGGGACAATCAGTCTGACTTGCCGATGTTAAACAAGCACGTTCTAACCTTGACATTAGCCTCCAGGTAATTATACAGCACGTTGATGGATATAGTCAGATCTCCATTGTTGAAAGGATAAGACCGATTCCAGCCCTGCGCACCAAACTTACGCCTTTCAGCTACCACCGCATGAAAGTAGCAGAGAGCAAACAAGATGCACTTGAATTCAATTTCTTTGGTGCACATTTCTAAAGTGTCCTAAAGCAGAAGAAAGAGGAAAAGAACATGCTTGTGTGCAGAAGAGGAAATGTCCCCAATGGGTGTCTGAATATAAAAACAACTTCTCACAACTAGCCAGCAAAGACGGAGCTGAACCTTCTTTACCACAAAGTGCACGTAGGTGTCTCAGCTTACGCACGCTCTCAAAAGCTCACGTGTAGGCTCAGCAACATTCACTGCTGCTTGCCCAGAATTTACTCATAGTACATTGAAATGTGTGAGAGGGAAACTCCTGGCCTCGTCCACACACCTTAATGTGATGTGTTTATAATCTGATGAGAAATGACCTCTTAATTCTAACTGTCTGCTCGTTTTAAACTCTTGCACTCTATCAGTGAGTTAAAAATAACCAAAATCTCAATCATAGTAATTACTACTACAGCTACTGGTCACACGGCTCTGTGAAAGGTTAGTTGTGGTGCTTCAGAAGCAGGCAGTAGAGGCATATTTTGATCAGTCTTCTTCCTAGAACTGCATTATCTGTATTGTCTCTGATACTTAGGCACACCAAGGTGACCTACAATTCTTCCTTTCAGAAGCTCATCTTTTGCACCAGGCCCAACAATGCTCAGATATAGGAAAAAAGCGTTAAGTATAAACCCTGCCATGTTTTCTTCTAAGCAAGTCCAAGTTACCTAGTCATCCCTCTGCTCTCCTAGCCAGTACGTAGCTTACACTGTATCACAGGCCTGCACAACTCGTAAAGCGGCGAGGGCCATATTACTCCAAAGAAAATAGCTGAGGGCCGAAACCCCCCGGCCGTGCTGAAACAGGCCCCCCTCTCCCCCCAGTGCCGCCGAACCCCGTCCCCTCCCAACCCCCCCAGCCACGCCGAACCCCGTCCCCCCAATCCCCCCAGCCCTGACCCCCAGCTCCGAGCACAGCCCCTCTGAGCTAAGCACCCCCCGACCCCATCCCCCACCCAGCCCTGACCTCAGCTCCTAGCCCAGCCCCTCTGAGCTGGGAATCCCCCTGACCCCAGCCCCCGTGAGCTGCGGCTCGAGCCCAGGCCGGGTGCCTCTCCCCTCGCTCGGACTTGCCGGCTCTGCCTCGTGCCCAGTGCTTCCCGCCTCAGCAGCCCCGGAAGTGACGCTGGACGCCAGGCAGGAGGAGCGGGAGACGGAGACGTGGGGGGGGAGGGGGCGACCTCACCGCCCCACGCGCTGCGCTCTGACCGCCCTGACAGTCAGAAGCGCAGCTGCCGGGTTCGCCCCCTGCCCAGGGGTGGGGGAGGTCGGGCCCCCCTGCCCCGGCAGGGGGAGAACCTGGCTGCCGCGCTTCTGACTGTCAGGGCGGTCAGAGCGCAGCGTACGGGGCTGTGAGGTCGGGCACCCCGGGCAGGGGGTGAACCCGGAAACCGCCCCCCACCGCTTGCCCGCGGGCCGCACAGTGGGCCCACGTGGGTCGCGTATTGTGCAGGCCTGCTGTATCATGTAGTGTGAAACCAATTCAGACAGTTTGGAGAACACCAGTAAGCGAAACACCTGTACAATCCCAAAACACTCAACAAGAATGCTGCGCTCTATTAATAAATTGGAGACCTCATCTGTGGTGAAGGGCCCTTCCCTGCACTTAGTACCTGTGTCTTTGAAGGCCAAGGGCAGTAGGGCCCTTAAAAAGCTTCACCTGGTGGAAAGATTCTACCAGTTCTGGAACTGGCTGTGGAACATTCTAAAGGTACACACCATAGCATGCTGCAATTTTCTATTATTTACAGGCAGAGAAGAAATGACTCTTGCAATGACAGACTATAGTATATTAGCCTACAAATAGAAACTTGCAGCCAGGCAAAACACACAGCTGCAGTACAGTGCTTGTATAATCAGAAAAAAGAACAGGAGTACTTGTGGCACCTTAGAGACTAACAAATTTATTAGAGCATAAGCTTCCGTGGACCCGAAAGCATCGAAAGCATGTTATGCATCCGAAGAAGTGGGCTGTAGTCCACGAAAGCTTATGCTTTAATAAATTTGTTAGTCTCTAAGGTGCCACAAGTCCTCCTGTTCTTCTTTTTGCGGATACAGACTAACACGGCTGTTACTCTGAAACCTGTATAATCAGACAGGCTTGGCATGATCTCACCTCTTAACATCCCCATCACTAGCAGCTTTACATTTAATTATTTTTTAATATTGCTGAACAGGACTGTAAAGATTACAAATTTGCTCTGTCCCTAGTAAAATCTTATGTTATGGGAACACTGATACTAGGAACACCCAGAGATCTTTAGTGGACATCACAAGGGTACCTTTTCCAGTACAATGCAGAAAGCACGCAAAAACCTTTGAAAAAGCCCTGTAATTAATGCCAATGTGGCGAAGATGCCTTTATGAAGGGCATCAGTATGAACTAGTGCACTGAAAAGAACAGAGCTAAGAGGAGTCAGACTAGATGACTTAGGGGTAAACTATGAGTCTAGACTCTAAGAAATCCATTTCCTAGGCAGGCTGCACTCTCTCTCCTGGGGAGAAAAGCCCGAAAAGAGAGAGGCCTTACAACTTCTAATAAAGAGCTGTGACTGCAGAAAAAAAGTATAAAACAACAACAAAACAAACCCAAACAGCTTAAAAAAAAAAACAACCAAAAAATCAATCCTGTCATCTGAATACCTGAGTAAAGAGATCCAGTGCTTTGTGCAAGTTAGCATGCATGCCAGTTGGTGGCTCATTGGTAATTTTAATGGCATTTTCGAGGAGTCCTTGAGGAATAATATGCGAGTCTGGAGTGGGAGCAGGTTCTGCACTCATGAACACCCTGTAATCCTCGTGGCTGCCAATGCTATATCTCTCAACCTTCTTATCCAGAGTGCTCAGCCACTTTGCAACCAGGTGGATATTCTGCAACACACACAATTTGACTTTACTTCTTGCTCCTAAATTTGAATCCCGTACGGCCGAAGTCCCTCACAGTGCTAGGTGGGAAGTGCTGTGCTGGAGGAGGTGATGCTATTTCACATCTCTTAGGCCTAGCAGCCCTGAGTTGTTCCCTGTTGTTTCATTGGGATGTGATACACTGACAAGGCCCCATGCTTCCTCTGGTGACATAATCACCTGTTTAGATTTGACGCAGGTCAGTGGAAGCTGCCCACCAAATACTGTAGTCAGTCTCCTAGGGTTTGTACCCATCATCATCTTTTAACATTTGGATGAATAGCCTGGAAGGCCAGAAGAGACCATGAGCAGCATCCAGTCTGTCCTCCCGCATAACATAGGCCACAACTTCTGGTGGACGTAGAGCAGTGGCTCTCAACCTTTCCAGACGACTGTCCCCATTTCCGGAGTCTGATTTGTCTTGCATAGCCCAAGTCTCACCTTACTTTAAAACTACTTGCTTACAAAAATACAAGTGTCACAGCGCACTATTACTGAAAAATTGCTTATTTTCTCCTTTTTAACCATATAATTCTAAAATAAATCAACTGGAATATAAATATTGTACTTAAATTTCAGTGTACAGTACACAGAACAGTATACACGAGTCATTGTATGAAACTGTCGTTTGTACTGACTTTGCTGGTGCTTTTTGTGTAGCCTGTTGTAAAACTGGCCAAATCTCCAGATGAGGAGATGTACTCCCGGAAGACCTCTGTGTACCCCCAGGGGTACGTATACCCCTGGTTGAGAACCACTGATGTAGAGCACCTCTTTAGAAAGAAATCAAGCCTTGGTTTAAAGCTTCCCAAGTGATGGCGTATTCGCCAGTGTTTTTCACTGAAACATTAGACGTCCTTTACTAGATGCTATACAGGACATGCTTCTCCCAGCACTGTGCTGCTGTATCAGCTGGATGGCTAGCCATTCTCCGGGGCCCTAATGCACTGCCTACCGCCACAGTGGTCTTAGCTTCTGCTGGCCCATGGGAGTTAAAGATCAGATGCAGCAAATCATGCTGGGTGGCAGGTGATGAGGTAGAGAGGTGATGTACTCCAGAATCTAACCAACCAGGAAGTTGGGTAACATGATGGCTGAAGGCATTCAATACAGACAAGCGCGAGGTAATGCATTTAGGAAAGGACAGTTCACTTTGAGAGGAGAGGCAGGACTTTTGAACAACGTGCGTTATGTAGAACTCTTTGCACCGACATGGAGAATTTCTGAATGTAGAATGGGCTGCTCTAAATACTATTAGATCACGACAGAACCCACAAAGCTACAGCAGAGAACCGACAATGCAATGATGCGTCTAATACCTGCAGAATGACCCAGTGTCCTTGAACAGCAGCCACATCCAGGGCATTTTCTGCCACAACTTCCTGTCCTTGCCCTAGAGACACATTATGGATTTTGCCGTTGTCGATGGTAAAGCCTAGCTTTCTTCCTGGGGGGGAAGCCACAGGAACACATTAAAATTAAACAAATAAAAATAAATAAAAATACAAAAATTGCACGCAGTGTCTGCTCTTTATTGATAACGTCTTCCATGACTACCCTGCTACAGACCCTACTGTTAGTGAAGGGGAATATTGATTTACCCAGTGCCTCTACGTCTTTCAGTGGGTCAACCCCTGGAGAGAGGATAAAGAATATTGCAGTGGATGGGCTGCTCTCTTCATATGATTTAGAAAATTCAACACTTCTGCCTTCTACAAACTTACTTCCCATCTTCTCTTCCACAAAGTTTCTGTGAAAAAGAAGTTGATGCACAATTAGTCCCAGACTTTTTATCCGATTTATTACAAATAACTTGCAGGGCTAGGCCATGTGTTTCTACAGTTAGCCTCGAAGGCAGATCAGGGCATAGGTTTTAAGTACTGTATGAAAACAGAAAATGTTCCTACAATGGCTCAGTAGGTGTTAAGGGCAGAGAGTGGAGCTGCAAATCAAAATAATGCACAAAAATTTAATCCGAGCAAGGAAATCCCAGAGAAGAGCGGATAACAGAAAAACTGGATTACACAGCATGCCTGGAGCACTTCTAAGGAAAGTATCTGGGCCAGATCTACACCATTGTCACCTTGAACCTTTAGCTTGTGTAACCCACACATCTCCTGGGTATGGTGTTCTGTCCCACCTGGTGGCACCAAGACCACTTAGTGAGAGAGATTAATGAGCCGGCTCTAGCTCAGGCTGTAGAGGCTCCAGGTTTGATGCCAGCCGCTGACAACCGGGGTCTGTAGGTGTTACACTTGCACAGGCAAGAGAGTTCCCATCCCCACCATAAAGAGGGTAGCTCCACACCTCCAGTGACTTTATACATCCCTTCAGTGTTCCCCCTCAGCATTGCCATCTGCCAGGGCAGCCTGGGCCAAACGAGAGTGTTCTGCCGAGTTCTAGTTGAACAACAACCTCAACAAGTGTCTGCTCTAGATACACAGCGGGGCTGGGGCGGGAAGCCCTAGCAATTGCAGTGGGCGTAGAGGAGGTCTCTGCGGTTAGAGCTGGCTGCAGAAAGGATGAAGCTGAGGTGTTGGGGTACATGGCACACGTTCAGGACCACCACGGGCGCTGGTGTGGCATGGGTGCCGGAAGCTGGATGTCTCTGGGCACATGTCCCACAGGACAGGCTGGCTCTTCACAAGCGGACGAACAACCATAACCCCCCTTTTTCAAACGCCCTTTTGGAAGCCTATTACCATGCGACAGGCCGCATGCCGTCAGCTCTGTGCCTCATCCCCATGCCGCAGGCAGGTGTAGTTACTGCACAGCTGCACGCTCCATCATGTCCCATTTCTACTGCACCACCGTGAAATGCCTCCCCAGAATCACTCCGCGTAGGCTTGCCAAGACCCTTCTGGGCACTGACGGCACGGGTCCCTCCAGGATCACGAGAGAATACCTGACTGCGTAGGTCATTCTGTCTGGCCTCATGCACCTCATCATACACAGCTTCTGCAGAGCTGATTTATTCTTCCACTCCTTCGGGAACACTTCCTTCTCTGGCGCCTCCGACTCAACAAATTTTTTCCATCGCTTTGCCGAACCTTCAATGTCACTGTCTAAATTCTTGAACTCATCCATATCTGAGAGGACCTTCAAATACAGGAAAAAAGGACCAGCTGCTTATGTGTTCTAGTGCCTCCTCCTGCTCTGTGACCCAGTGGGATTGACTTGCTGGAGACATTGTGGCTTTTCACAGGTGTGGCTGACAGTAGACTCAAGTGCTGAGTGTTTCGTACAAACTGTTGCCAGTTACATGCTCTAGCCCAACATCTGGTAGCCTTTTATTTTTATTTAAAGTTAATTTAAGTGATGTAAAATCACTGCCTACAGCTTTCTGTGGCATCATGCCTAGGCTGTGAGCTTTCAGTATAAAGATACTCAGATACTCTGTTGAACACTGAAATAATCAAGATATTTGCTGCCATCTGAGAAAAATAAGGTAAGATGTGGTTAGCATTGGATTCCTGTTGTGGAGGCTTGGGGGTTCTTGTGGAGCAGGTGGAGATTTTGTGATGCGCCCAAAATATGCTAACAATTTAGGCTGTGCAATTATGCAAGAAATGAGAGGCACATGAAGGGTCTGCTGTGATAATGGTGATCCATGTTCACCTTCCCTCCAGCCAGAAACCATCTTTGGAGACAGCTAATAGTGGTATGTATAGGAGAAACTTAAGAGGTAGACATGTCTGAAGCATAGAAGAGGTGTCTAAGCTACTGACGTGGCACAGCTGGTGGTGCTAGCCAGGGGCGGCTCTATGTATTTTGCCGCCCCAAGCACGGCAGTCAGGCAGCTTTCGGCGACATGCCTGTGGGAGGTTCGCCGGTCCCGTGGCTTCGGCGTACCCGCCGCCGAATTGCCGCCGAAGCCGGGGGACCGTTGGACCTCCCGCAGGCATGTCACCGAAGACTCCCTGACTGCTGCCCCCACAGCGACCGGCAGGCCGCCGCCTGCGGATTGCCGCCCCAGGCACGCGCTTGGTGCGCTGGTGCCTGGAGCCGCCCCTGGTGCTGGCCCAGCCAGGGAGGCAGTGTAGGCACAAGAAAGGGAAGGATAATATTTGTGTTGAAAGTATCATTTTTAAACTCTCAACATCAGGATCGGTATTTTTTAACACCGTCATGTTCTCCCTCTAGATCTTATTCCATTTGTTGACTCTGACTTGCCTTATTCTCTAGGAGTGAAACCGTGGCTCTCTCCAGCACATGCCCACTGAAGCCAATGGGAGGTCCCAGTGTGGAGCAGAGGCATACAGTGCAGCGGAGAGCTGCCACATGGCTGTGTGTATCTACTGGGCAACATCCGTAACTCAGGGGCCAGTCAAACAAACATGAACAATGTTGATTTTAACGCCGATACTTTCACAAACAAAAGGGACATTAGCCGCTGCCCGGAAACACCTCAAAGCCTGGCTTCTTAGCTTTCAAACGACACCAACGCGAAGATGCCTTCCCAAGTGATGCTGGGTTACACAGTGCTGCAAAATTGACTGCTTCTCGTGCCACCTTCTGCTATGGTGGCTACTTTGGTGATTAGCTGATTATTTGATTAGGGGTTTTCTAATCAACATTATTTTTAGAGAAATATTCCAATAATGTGACTGTTCCACAGCAGCATTTTTAAGAGCTACAACTCCCAAGGGTGTTAGTTTAACCAATAATCTCCAGCATTATTAAACTTATCCTGTCTCCTGTTTCAACCTGCATATTAGTGGGCTCACAATAGTGTGGCCTGGTTTACTGACTTCCACAGTGCAGTGTCTTAGTCTATTCTGTGTAGTGTTTACAACACAAGATTTTGTACAAAATGTTACATTCTTCAGACACACCTTAATTCCTCCCCAACCTTGAGATTGTAAGAAATCCACAGGGGACGTCAGTCCAGCCTTGAACGGAAAGCGCAAAAGAAAGTCCAGTTCAACCGGGTTCACTTCTTTCTTCATTAGCAAGACCTGATGAGAAAGCAGAGATTACAATGCAATGTTAGGCCTCTTGCCCAAGGTTACATAATCCATTTCTGACCAGCGTGAGTTGTTAGCAGAACTGCTGTGTGTCACAAGCCCTGTGCTCACATGTGCTGGGAAAATGGACATTGCAGAAGTGGTGCAGATGCATGGGCTCTCGGAGGAAATGGGCTGGACCCCTCAGGCTCTGGCAGTGGAACTCTCTGTGGGCAGAGCCACGTTTACTGCGTTTGTACAAAGCCTCGCACAATGGGGCAGGGACCTGGCTGGCCTCTTGGCGCGATGCCACTGTAAATGTTAAATGCGTAACAGCAGCAGCACTGGAGAAGGCTGTTGGCCCACCAAGACAAGCCCACTGGGACCAATGATGGGGCTACAATGAAGGGAGGAACCCCTGTGGCTTTGTCTGCACTAGCATTCCATTTGGATCATTACTGCCAGCTGGATCGGTCACCTTCCTGCTTCTCCCCCCTACTCTACCCAGTGCAGCCATAAGGGTCACCCCTTTCCTGCTGCTCTGACCATGACAGCCCCTTCCCGCCTGCCCCAGTCTCCTCCTCTTCGCTTCACTCTCACACACACTTGGAGCAGCCCGCCAAGCACCTCTCCCCACCTCCAACTCACTTCTCCCAGGAACAATTGCTACCCTGCGTTCTCCCAGAGCATCTCAACTCTGCCCCTCCCCACGTGTGCAGGCCCAATCCTGCCAACACGGCTCAGCGCTCACTTACCCGACTAGCTCTCTGGAAAGCAATGGGATTACTCCACTATTGAGCATTGGGGTGAAACCCTGGCCCAATGAAGTCAGTAGGCATTTTGCCATTCTCTTCAGTGGGACCAGAGCGCCATACAAGGGCTTGATGCAGGAATCACTGAGTGAGATTCTGTGCTACACAAGTGGCTCGATCATGACGGTCCCTTCTGCTCTCACAAGTGTTGGTAGAACTGGGCCCCGGGGTTCAATGCAGTTGAGCACATTCTCAGGCATCCTAGTGGATACAGGTGTTGGGGCCTGAACCAAAGTCCCCTGAAGTCTGGGGGGAATCTTCCATTGACATCAGTGGATTTTGGCTCAAACTTTAGGATGTAAATTCTCCGGGTGAGAGCATGACTGACTGAGCCCTGACTGTAAAGCAGGGGGCGTTTACACACCATCCAGAAGATTATTATTAAAGCTACAATTTTGGCATGGAGCTCACAGTGTTCATGGCAATCGGAATTTTAATAAAGTCTGTGACCCTTGCAATGATGGCTCCTGTGGGCCTGGCTCTCTGCTCTGGAAATGGAGAGCTGGGCCATGTGGTCAGAGTGCCACTGGAGTCTGGTATCTCCACCTTTCCATAGCTGGAGATAGAGGGGCGGATGGGCCAAATTTGATTGGAGTGGTGACCTAGCGCATGGGGTTGCAACGCCCAGAGTGAGGAGCTGGACCCAGCCCTGCAGGTCAGGAACTGCCAGGGCAGGTGGGCTCGCACTCTAAAACCCCTCCCCACAGGCTATGACACTTCCTCGACTAGGAGTTTTTTCCCTGCAGCTCTGCCGTAAAAGTTTGCATGACAAAATCATCATAATAATAATTAAGGCTAATATGGGGGACACATGCTTTGCCCCAGAAATAAGAGACCACCATGTATTACATATCTGAAAAATTGTATTAGCTACTAATTTTAACTGGAGTCCAGTATTACCTGAAAGGCAACTTGGGCCATGAAAATGAGTTTGTCTCTCTCAAAGAGTCCCCGTGCAGTGTACATGAAGACTGAGTAGGTGATCTCATCTGTTAGGTTTATCACCCGGTGCTTCACGTCTTCAGCTGGAGGAGTTCGCTGGATGGCCTTCTCAAAGACTACATTGAATGCCTAGCCAGAAACGGTTAGAGATGGATGACCCAATTGTTGTTTTCAATAAAACACTCAGAATTGTAGCAACAATGACCCTTGTGAATTCTTTGAAAATCTGTTCAGTTACATAGAACTGTCTGCCCCATATTTGTTACTTACCTTTAATGAGAACTGGTAGATGGGGTCAATTTTGTTGAGGTCATTCAGTATAAAGTACAACAAGGATGCCCTTTCTGCAGCTGGCCTGTAGTTTTCTCTAGCTTCATTAATTTTAATTTCTGTAATTTTAGCTTCTCTCACCTTAAAAACAAACATAATGTTACTACAGCAGCTTTGTATGTCCTGGAAAACAACATGTCTCCCAGTCCTCTCCCCTGCTTTGATGGAGTTGGACACCAAATTCATTTTCTAAAAGAAACTCTCCTGGTTCCACAGTGTAACCCGCAGGAGCCTTGGGGCAGCTTTCTTACTTTTTCCTCAATTTCTATGGCTGTTTGCTTTGTTGTCTCTAGATTCTCCACCAATGCGGTGTCTCCCAGGAAGTTTCCTGATGCAGCAGAGAGGCGGGCAAGCAAAGAGTCCTCCAGCTCTTTCAATAAAATCTTAAATTCATTTTGACTTTTTGTGAGATTTGCCTACAGCATCAATGCACAAAAGAGGAAAATTAGTTAGCAAGGGATTTACAACTAAAACTTTCATAGCATCAGTTTGGAGTGATTTAAACTAGGTACCCTGGACAGGCACAATGGAATAATGCACCAATTAGCAGGTGCTATTGTTGGTTTTATGCTCTTTTACATATCAGTTTAGTTTATAATGTAGTTATGGGCTGTATAAGTCACTGAAGAAATGACGGAATGTATTCTATGTTTACAATTTTGCTGTAGTCATGTTGGTCCCAGGATAGGAAAAGATTATTATCTCACCTACCATTTCTCTCGGAGTGTATGCTACACTTTTATTTAAAATATATTAGCTGGGCCTGCTAACCACACCATGACATGAGAATACCACTAAAACGCTTTCAGAAGTGGCTGCAATGCAGGGGAGAGGCAGGCCCTTCATATTTAAATCACAACATTCTGACACATCCTAACCTTCATAGAGAACCAGACAGGGCAATGACACTCCTGTCCCGTTATGGTGGGGTTGCAACTCCAGAATGATATAGTCAGTTTAATGCATCAAAATAAAAATGATTGTACCCCACCATCTAGTGTGGATTGCTGAGGTTGAATGGATCTGATGCTGCTTCCCTTTTCTATAGGGGTAGAGTTATTAGATATAATTTTTAGTAGATCATGTGTTGTCTATTGATCACTGTTACATGTGTTGTACATGCGATCCACACCAATATTTATAATTTAAGGAGCAAATCTATCCGAACATTATCACTCTTATTGGCACTGGAGATTTCCTGGAGAAAGTACCTAGCATAGATGACAGTGAGTCCTAATTAGGGCTCAGTCAGTTTTCTGTAAACAGCGTAGGTCTGGCTGGAACAGCAGGTGTGTTTCGCTATCTGTAAGTAAAGTTACAGCAGGCTCTACCTTCTCTCCAGTAATAGCATCGATACCTTCAGTTGCTCTAGATCTGGCCTCTCTTTTGCAACCACTGCTGCCAACAGCTGATCCTCCAGTCCATCTCTGGTTACCAGGAAGTTAATTAAAGTGCACTGAGCCTGCATCTCTGGCTTGTAATGGGGGTTAAAGTATTTGGTGTGCAGAATCAGACGGAAGTCTGGATGGTACTCCACTTCTTTATCGCCTATCCTAATGTATCTGTTTAATTGAACAAAACAAGTGCTAAACCATTTGGCATTAAACAAACCAACACAGACACTACCCCTCCTACCAATGCCCTAACTGCTAGTTATGAGAGATTCGTTACTTTGAGCCCCACTTTACTGGAGCACATACAAAGACACAGCTCTGCAGCAGAGCATGGACTGGGATTGTCCCAGCAGCTGGAGGCAGGTAGGTGCCCAACTCCTGTTGGACTGCAGCTAGGTTTGAGCAACTAACTCCCTGAGATGCCTTTGCAAATGCCAGCCTGACAGTCTCCATTCAGACAAAGCACGGCAAAGAGAGGGCCAGAGTACAATAAACCCATCAAGCAGTGACTCAGTCGGGCTCTGACAGGTCAATGGGGAAATTCCTGCGGATGTCAGAGGGTTTTGGACCAGGTGCTAAGGCAGCCTCCTTAGTCAATAATGATTAACATCCCCAGCCCTGTCACACAGCAGGAGGGAGTTTTCAGAGAGCTTTGAATGGAGAGATGGAAAGGCCCGGAGAAGGGACTGGAGATGGGCACAGAAGCAGGAGTGGGAGAAGGGACCGACCAAGGGGTGAGGGCACTTGGAGTAGCTCTCAAGGAAAGCCCCCCACTGCTGGGTGTGTACCTGCATCTGCCATTTAGTGTAAAACAAAAGAAATCTTCTTGTTTATTTCACTTTATTGTGCAGCCCAAGCACCTGTGAAGGCTTCTGCTCTCAAATCATTAACCAACCGTGACTCAGTGGCCCAGAAAATTAGCCTTGTGGTAAAACACAGTAAGAGGGACAGTGAAAATCCCCCCAAGGAAAGGGTTGTTAAAAAGGGAAGGAAAACTGGTCAGAGAGTCACAGCTCTGCCCAGAAAGGTCTGGTCCCAAATCTGCCAGCACATTTCAGTGGGTTGAAAATTGAACTGCTCAGAGCAGAGGATTTTCAAAGAGGCTGGCTAGCCATCTGTCTCGGATGGTTTAGACACAGCAAATGCTACATCTTGGCAGGGGATCACACTCAGTGACCCATACAGTCCTTTCCAACCCTTTGATTCTATGCTAGAAGCTCCGATTCCTTTGTCAAGAGGAGTGAGAATACACTTACTTTCCCTTTTTGATGGTGTTCCTGCCTAGCAAAGGGTCCAGCACAGGCTCCACCGACTCTCCGATGTTCTCAATGATCAGGGGGTGTCCCTCTGATATAGCTTGCTCAATGATATCCAGATAGCTGCAGCACATTGGAGAAGAGCCTTAGCCATGCAAACATTGCCCCAGGAAGCACTATGCGAAGGGGGAGGAGCACCAGCACCCTCCAGACCCTCACACACCACGGTGGCTTGCCAAGGTAATCCTGGTTCTCTGCAGAGCTTTACAGAGCTACGTGGGCTGAAGAAGCCCGAGGCCTTGTTCAAATAGAGGATCCAAAGGGGCCCATCACCTGCAGACTCAGGATCCAATGAATAATTCAGACTACGTTGACCAGGGAGGCCCAGCACTGTCAGATGCACAGGGTCTGACAAAGGACCGAGCAGCATGGATCTGAGCAGCCCCTTATCTCTGGCCCAGGTGACCCAAGGCGGCCGTCTGCATCAGGACATAGCCAGCCAGGCTCACTGCCGGCAGTCTGAGTGCTCTGGAGACCTGGTTTCCTTACACTTCTTTCTCTTGCTACCTGGAGTGCTCCAAGTGCGCTGAGGACCTGACTTCTTGACACACAGGCTAATGGGCCAAACACCCCCCTCCCTCCTGCAGGATGGGAGAAGATCTGTGGCGAGGCTCAGATCCTGGAGCAGAGAGAAGACTGGGTTCCACATCTGCTCAGGAAGTGAGGGGCGGGGGGCAAGGGTACCCTTGGTTCTGGAATGGTGGAACAGCAGAGCGTACGCCCCCACATGCTCTCCATGAGGCTCTGCAGAGGACATGGCATGAAGGATAGTAATTGATACATAAAACAAGCACTGAAGAGTCCCCAGAATAAACCCAGTCAGGTGTCTCTTTACACAAATAACGTCAAAGGAGAGGGTTCTGCTGGACCTGACGCTGCCTGCTTGGTCTCATCATTAAGGCATGTCTTTCCGGCAGAGGAACTCTGCAGAGTATTGTGAGGGCAAATTATCAGACAGCTGTGTAAAGAACCAACGTGGCCAAACAAACCTTCTCTGTCCCAGTCTGATTGATTTCAGCTCTTCTCCATATTTGTTTTTAATCCATTTGACCCCTTGTAATTGGGCATCCACAATGAGCGGCCAGCGCTCCGTGTTGCACAGAATCGTGGCGTTTTCGGTAGACATGCGGTCACTGGGCAGCCCTTGGTTATTCCAAGTAGCGATATCCGCATCGTCAGTCAGAAGGCTCAAAGGATCCAACCCTGGTGTAACAGGAATTGGCACCTGCAACACAACAGGTACCTCTGAAGCACCTGCCGATCTAGGGTTGTGGGTGAGGCTCTCTCTAGCTCATCTCAAACTACTGAGCACGAAATTATTTAACAACGTACAGGCCAAAGATGTGATTAAAAACTTAAAACACCAAGACCATTCTGAGGGCTTGTCTTCACTACCCGCCTGGATCGGCGGGTAGAAATCGGTCTCTCGGGGATCGAATTATCGTGTCTCGTTGGGACGTGACAATCGATCCCCGAATCGATGCGCGTACTCCACCAGCGCAGGTAGGAGTAAGCGCCGTCGACGGGGGAGCCGCAGCGGTCAATTTGCCGCCGTCCTCACAGTGGGGTAAGTTGGCTCGGATACGTCGAATTCAGCTATGCTATTCGCGTAGCTGAATTTGCGTATCTTAAATCGACCCCCCCACCCCCCAGTGTAGACCTAGCCTGAGATAAGGCAGCTGTGCCCCCTGTTGGCTAGAGTCCGTTTGAAAATGCATTGAAATGCATTCCCACCTACCCGAGTCCATCAGAAGGTGCCATGGGCCAGGCTAAATCACAACCCCTTGCAGGATCTTCACAAATACAATGTAAGGGGGTGAACAAACTGTGTATACCAGTCCTATGCTCAGCCTACATTGCTTTTCCTAGTGGCATGAAACAAACACCGTTGGCTTTATGCCTGTGCTATACTGATTTACCTTCAATTCATTTAAGTATGGTATCCAGTACTTGTCCATCAGCTCAGTCCGATATTTCTTAGTAAAATAGCCAACATAGGAAACAAAGGCTGAAATCAGCAGGACATCTCCACACAAAGTCTTCTCCTGCTCTCTGAAGTTTTCCACAGACTCAGCCCAGCGAACATTTTCCGATGCTAATCCTCCAACAAGCCTGCAGTGACGTTTCAAAGGAGAGAAGTATCTTATTATTACTGAGTTTTGACCCCGTGGGCCTGCCCTGGCCTGGAGAATTTACAGTGTCTCCTAGAAGTAACTGCAGAGGCTGGAAGTATCAATAAGCTCTGCATATTTATCCATTTAAAACTCTTCCTTGTGAGCTCTCCAAAAAGCTTTCTGGGGCTGCAGCTCCGAGATGCTGGAAAAAGATGGTACAGCTGCTGTCTCCAGAGGGCTCAGTGGCTTATGGAGCTTCCCAGTGACTGATATTCGGAGATAGATAAATACAAATATTCACGACTAGTTGTGCACTACCACTGGCTGGACAAGTCTGGGGAATGAAGGCATAAGCAGGGGAGATTGCTTCCGGGGGCGCAGAATGGATAGTAACTGGACAGCGATACAAAGCTCTTGCTGGGAAGAACATTATTGACTGAAAATGTTGAATATTAAACTGACAAACTTCAATTCTATTAAACCAATGACTAAAGATACATATTCACGTCAAGTGACCATTCCTAAATGAGGCAACTGAAATCATGCCCATCTCAGGGATTTTTCAGTGCGTTCATCTTGTCTTTCATACCATTCGAGAGAGTTTCTTCCCCCAGGAGGTGATGTTACAGAATCTCAGGTCTGACCCTTAAACGGCCGACATTGAAGACTGGTGGTTGAACAGTCCTGGCCGGTGCCAGGGACGTGCGTTATGAGCTGGGTGTTGGCAGTGGCACTGTACCTGTTTGCTAAGGTGATGACTCTGTTAGTAGCATCAGCCTCTTGTTGGCATTTGATTTTTTCAGCTGTGGCCTTTTCAAATTCTGCTGTGAGAGTTGCCAAGTTGGCATTTAGGTCCTTTAAAAACAAGATGTTTGCAATTAGCTATTCAATATGGCACCTGTGAATGCCACATGATACAGAGGAGGGAGAAAGCTCTGCAGGCACAGGTATCTGTTACAAAGCAAGTCTGCACTTCACAGACTTCTAGGAATCTGTCTCACTTACCTTTGGCTCCATTCTCTGATCCACAGTTTAACCATTTATTACCAATGATGGACAGCAACCAATTTAAACAGAGATATTGACTCAGGTAGCAAGTTTGTGGTTGGATTATTTTGCCAGTGAGAGTAACATGCACTTACTGCAATCTTGTTTTTAATGTGACTGAGTTTATCTTGTGCCTCGGCCAATTCTGCATTAGCCTCCTCTAGCGCCTGCCTCTTGGGTGCGACATCACAGTACACTTCATAGAAGCGAACAATATTTAAACACCAGGAGCACAGACCTGCTGCAGCTGTTGACTTTGAGAGTATGAACTCAGGGTCAAAGGTTGGATCTGACTGGTAGGGCCTGAAGAGAGAAATACAAATCAAGATAGCATTAAAGGAGATGGTGTTGGCTAATCTGGGTTATGACACGGATTCTCCTTTGGGGCCTTGGACAAGTTACTTGCAGCCACATTTTCAGAAGTAGACACTGATTTCGGGTGCCCAGCTTAACCCACCAAGGGCCTGGTTTTCATTAGTGCCGAAACCTTTGGCTCTGGTCCCAGAACTGCCTCATGACAGAGATTCTAGTGATGGAGTGTAGCTCTGTGGAGACAACTGCATGGCCGGAGGTGCTGAAAAACACTCCGGGACCCCCAACTTTCATTCAGTCCCTGCCTCAGTGGACTCCAGCCCTCATTTCACTCACTTAAATGCTTTCAGACAGGGTTCAGGAATGTGCTCTTTATCATACTTCTTTAAGCTATCCAGGAAAGAATCTACTTTCCCCATCATGATTTTAGCTGCCTTCCAGCTTTTGTCCTTTGGTATCTTGCCCCCTGGAGCTGTCAGTATCATCACAGCTGCTGTGACATTAACCACTGCTTCGGGAGGGGAACCGAAAGACTTCAGCTCTGTCAGGTTGTTCTAAGGAGAACAGAAAAGACTGATGAGTTTTGCACAGGGTGGAGGGTACTGAAAAGTGAAGTAACACTTCACTAGCTTTGCAACAAAGCTTGGAATCCAGTTAGTCTGGTTCCCACCGGCAGGGGCATGCACAGGAATTTAAATTTGACCCCTCTTGGAAAGGGGTGCACAGAAACTCCCTGGCCCCGGGAGAAGCTTGCTGCCCCCGGCCCCCTGCTCTGAGGCTGCGGCTCTCTCCCCACCACAGCCCCGGGACAGGGAGAATACTGGGGGGGGCTCGTGCCTCCGCTTGCCCCCCTTGCGCACGTCCCTGCCTAGCAGCCAGAAGATAAAAACTAACCAGGGAAATCATTTCCTCCCCACTCAGGAAAATATTTACCTTGTTGAGAGTGTCCAGAGCTTCTTGTGCCGCTAATAAAGCAGGTTCTGCTTTAGCCAAGTCAGTCTCACAGGCTCTTTGTTTTTCGGTTACGTTCTGATGGAAGCAATGCACACAGTGAACGCAGGCTGCACCAGGGGGTTGCTGGGCGCTGGCTTGTTCCCTTTGCACAGGTGCCTGTTTCACATCACAGCTGAGGCTCGCTTGCCCCTGGCTGGGATGGGCTCAGGCTCGATGGGCTGGAATGGTCCCCGGGGAGTAACCGGGACAGGACCCGGGGGGCGGGAAACTTGAGCTGCCATGGCCCTGCAGTCCCCACCTCGCTTCAGTCTGCGGGTCTGTCACGCCATCCCTAGCACAAGCACAAACGCCCGGCAGGGACGGGGATGGCTCTGTTTGAGCTAGTCAGAAGCAGGGCACTTGGCGAGGGGAAGGGCCAAGTTATCGACAGAACCAGGGATTCGCACTCGGGGTGGAGGGAGCATGTTGAACTGAATGGCAGCTTATTCAAAGATGCCAATTTGTCCCTTTCTCTCCCAGGCATCGCCCCAGTGTGTGGAACAACCTCTCCCACCAACTGTAAAGCCACTGCCCCTCCTCCTTTGCCTCCCCAATCACAGCTCATGGCTAACGGCTGCCACAGAACCCTGCTAGCTGGTGATGGCCAGGCAGGGGCCAGGTGGGGATGCCTGCTACCCAATTGCTTATCTCCAAGAAAAATAACCCCAACACATACACTCTATAGCTACATGGGCACAGGGTGACTCCAGAACAACAGAGCTCCTGTTCCTGTGAACCTGTCCCCTCCCCCCGGCCCCGCTTTACTGTCATCCTCTTAGACAGGGAGACCTTTGGGACAGGGACTGGCTGTACAAAAGGGGCTCGTTCTCCCCTGGTTGGGCCCCTAGGAGCCTTCCCAAAGTACAGTAATAACCAACTCTTCTGGGCAGACGCCTAGGGAAAAGCGTGAGCTGCAAGAGCTGCAAGTGCTGGGTGTGTAAAGGAACCCTCGCAGCCTGTCATTGCCGGGCTGCGTGCACGCAGCTCACTGGGCTGGGGACCAAGCCGAGGCTTCAGGGGCCTAGCCACTAAATATCAGTTTGGAAGAAAAGTTGTTCTGTCTCCAGATTTCTTTCCCCTGTTGCAATATAGCAGCTGGCAGCAGGGATGCGCTGAGCTCCTTCAAAACACACCCTTGGGCAGCCCCATCAGAGGAGCTTTCTCTGTTAGTCAGTAGCTGATGTCCCTAGTCACGGAGCCTCTTGTGGTGGTGCCATGGCAGGAGAGAAGCTTTAGCTAAATGCACTGATGTCCTGGGAGATGTGAACATACCGTGTTAATGACCTGAACCTTCAGCTCCTCCTCATCAGCAATCACCTTCTCCTTGCTCACTTTCTCAGTTTCAACACCTACTACCTGGATCAGTTTATCTGCATCCTCATTCTTATGCTTCAGCTCCAGCTCTTGGACAGCAAGTTTGGCTTTTAGGTCCTCAACCTACACAGAGTACAGTAGGAATAGGAACAGTCTGCTCCCAGACACAGGAAAACAGCTAGGTAATTTGCACAGGAAGGCAATGCCTGGTATCTACGGTTGTTTTGGAACTGTTTAGAGAAAAGAGGGTTTCAAGTCGTAAAGGAGACAGAAAGAGGCAAGGGGAGCACCAGGACCACTGCTCAGTTATACCAAACAGATCATTCACCACTCCATATCCTCCCCATCCTGCTGCATCTGTTGTCTCTCATCACACGTTAAGGCTGTGAACCATCTGGGGCAGGGACAGTCATTGTGACGTGTGTGCAGAATGGGGCTCTCAAGGCCACCCCAAGAATGATGTCACTGCTCACCCAATGTTTCCAATATAGAGAACAAAAGCAGTGGGACTTACAGTAGCACGCGGAATGGGGATGGATCCCAGACATGGGCTCCCTGCCCATTTGCTGTAACTGACCCTGGTCTCTGCCAAGATGAAGAGAACTAGAACATTTCATATCTCATTAGCAACCCCGAGCACTGACCACCAAAACCTGGGGATCAGAATGGAGGGGTGAAGGTGTCTCTGGACACACGCACCTGGGAAGCAGTACTCTGAAGTTTCATTAAGCCGTTCTCCAACCTGTCGATTTTTGCAATGAGCTCTCTTCTCTTTTTAAAGAGCAGATTCTGGTAAAGTTTGATCTGTTCCAGAAAGGTTTTCGGGGTTGTATAGTTATAGCGCCTCTCGGTGGCTAGGTAGACTTTGGACATCTCATTTACAGTTTTGTGGACATAGGCCATGAACTGACTGATGGAGAGCTTGACGTCTGGCTGCAATAGGACCATACATGCCATCAGTTACCCCGTTACTAAATACAGGCTCATTATAGACATTCAATGCAAACCCCTGCCTTCATGTAACGTGACAGTTACTTATTTAAATACCAACACCCAGGGTAGGCAAAATAACACCAACTTGCCCACGGCATTGCTGTGCATCAAATAGCAGAATAATCATTGCAAATATGAGGTAAGTTATCACAATTATTATTATTCAGGTCCTTCACTTTTGCATTCCTCAAATTCTGTATGTTCTGCAGATAACCTTTGGTGCATTAGCAGAGGGCCCAGTTTTTCAACTATTGGATTTCCCGGGGTATTCTGTGTGTGTGTTTGACAGGAACCAAAGGAGAAAAGAGAGAAGAAGGTTTATCCACCATCTGTGCTTGGCAAGAAGGCTGCAGCTGTTCCTTTCCTTCCTACTATGAACTCTGTGTACAAATTCACAGCCTGAGGTTTCTACAGCATCTGAACACCTTTGAATTCAGCTAAAACGAAGCAGAGAAGCAGCAGGGGAGCTTTCCAAGAGTTCTCATGTTTGCAGTTGGGTCAATACCCCTTGGTGTGAGGAGGGCAAAGCAGCCAGTGCGCTGAGATTGGCTGATGGCTCATGTGACGACGAAGTGGGACTGTTCTTAATGTTTCCTCTGAATACTGTGTGGGTGCCTCAGTTTCTGTCACCTGGCAACTAATGGCCAGGCCCTTCCCCCCTGCAAGGACCTGCTGGCCGGGGAAAGGAACTCAGCAGAGAAGGAGGGGCTGGAGGGGGTTTCAGTTTGGGGCTGGCTGGGGACGGGCAGTGAGTGCAGATGGGGGTGACTGGCTCGCTGGGCCCCAGAATGGGATCCCGTTCTTTGTACCTACAAGCTCTGTTTTAGACCATGTTCCTGTCATCTAATAAACCTCTGTTTTACTGGCTGGCTAAGAGTCACTCCTGACTGACTGCAAAGTGGGGGTGCGTATAGGACCTCTGGCTTCTCCAGGACCCCGCCTGGGCGGACTCGCTGTGGGAAGCGCACGGAGGGGCATATGCTGAATGCTCCAGAAGTGTGAGCTTCTTGCCCTGGAGACAGTCTGCTCCGAGGGAGAGGAGGCTCCCGAAAGTCCCGACTGGCTTTGTGGGGAGCAGTTCCAGAGCATCGCCCGGGGACTCCGTGACAGCTCAATCGTTGCCCATCAGACTGGTTCATGACACCCGCTGCTAGGGACCACAGCACTTCAGGCCAAGCAGGCAACTGCTCACCTCAATTCCCTCCGTTTCCTCCAAGAATCTGCCACTGACGGACACCAGAGCATCTTCAGGCCATTCATGGAACCAGTCTATGGCCGCACAGTTGACCACAGCAGGGAATTTCCTTGCACGTACCCGCAGCGTAGAACCCACAGGAGAGAAGCACAGGATGACCTGGGACCATAGCACATTACAGCACATGTGACAAGCTGGCATCAAAACAGAAAGATGAACACGGGGGCCAGACGTGCTGCTGCACCCAGCACCTGTTCAGCACAGCTTAGGGGTCTCCTTGCCCGACCTTGCAGCTGGCTCTGCGCTGGCCTGGTGTAATGCAGCTGAAAGGCCGGTCTAACCAATGCCAGCTGCCTGGAGCTGGGGATCACTGCAGCGCAGTGGTGCTCTAGCCAGGGTCCCCTCACACGCTCCACAAGGGCTGCTGTCTCCACACCAGCTGTGGACTCCTTAAAGCCAGCACACACCTCAGCTGGAGACCCCCAGCCAGGGTACAGCCCGTCTGTGCTGCTGGCGTGGGAGAGAACCTGATGCACATTCTCCACTTGCGTTTATCACATCACATGGGCTAAGCATAACCCAGTGCAGAGTCACTTCCCCGTGGGCCAGGCTCACTGCCACACTGCTCGGGAGGCCCCGGGGATGGAATCTGCCTCTAGCTACATCACGGTTTGCTACCGCTGCCCATCACCATAGTATCTGAGCTCTCTCTCATCTGGTGTGTGGGAGTCAGTGTGATCAGCCCCGAGACCACCCCTGCAGCCCCCAGCACAGGGGTATGTTGGGTAGGGAGGGGAGGAGGTGTGGCTGGAGCATCCTGATCTCCAGCTGTCCTCCACTGACTCACAGCTCCCCAGGCTAGGCAGAAAATCAGGGAGACTCAGCCCCTCCGTGCTGCACTGAGCGAGAACTGTGTGCAGCAGGTGACCTGGTCCCACATGTATAACAGCCACTCGCAACAGAGAGATGCAGATTTGGACATGACAATCAAAATCTGCTCCTGGGAATGGCACATGACAGCATCAGGGCAGGAACATTGAAATGGCAGGTTAATAGGCGTGGATGAAAGCATTAACTCCGACGTCACTCTTTACCACTGTGAAGAGTAGGAAACTCCAGCACCCAACCAACAAGTTATCCCCAAACTGCCTCTCACTCTACATGCCCAAAACCACGCCCCCCAAGGTCTGTGGATTTGGGGCCATATCTTCAGAAGAGTTCAGCACTCACCTGCGGGACCAGATCTTTAAAACACCAGCTCCCACTTAGATGCTTGATACTGCTGGATACTGAACTCTTTGAAAGTCCATCTCTAGATGGCCAGCTCCCCGATGGGAGCGAGCGCAGTTTATTTACACACACAGGTCTGAGTGGGTAAATATTTAGAATGCAAAACTTGCACACTCACGAGCGTGGAGGTACACATTTAGGGCCTGGGCTGAGGTTACTTTGAAAATGGGTTTCACTAAAAGTTATCACAATATAATACAAACAGGCAGATAGCAATGCCTGGGCACTGGTTCCTAAAAGCTCTGGGGTTAAGACAAAGTCAGAACTGCTGGGAGCCCATGTACATTCTAAACAGATTCACTCCTACCTTTAACTGCCGCCTGACTTTGTCTATAAAGAATTTCCAGCAGTTTTCCCTTGTATCTTGCATTCCAATAGATTTCACTTGTGGCCTCATGGCACCGATAATATTTTCCACTTCATCATCCTGAAAGAGTCCTGGGATCTCTCCAGAGGCTAAGAGATCATTGATCAAGACCAGGAATTGCTCCTCAGCAACCTGTGAATCTGTCATTAGGAATACGGTGGGTGTATTCTTCACAGCTGCTTTGATATACTGAGAGGCCAGATCCAGCTAGTGCAAAAGACAGAAACCATTACGCCTCTGTCACCCAGAAACTTGTCCTATTCATCACGTTATCATGATTAGTTCTCCTACAGTAAGCACCTCACTCTAGGGTAGGGTGGGAACATCTCTTCCTAGCATAAAAAGATGACAGGACTGACTGACCCAGGAGGGAATAAGGAGTCTCTTGGTCAGGGCAAAGCTAAGTTCTCACGCTTAAGAGGCCACAGCTTCAACTGGGGGCAATGGTGAGACGCAGCAGCTACAAACCTAGAGCTGGGACAAGCGCCCTTCTTGTGATCAGGACAGTCAAACTCAATAAGTCCAGAACTGCTCTGTCCAAAGACTGTGTGGGGGCAGGCAGAGTAATTCTGGCTTTTCTTACACAGGAGGAGGGTGGATGGACATCTCCTCGGCATAGCTGCTTTGAGAACTCATGGGAAAGCATGTTAATCTCCTACACTGTCACACGTGTCCAGGGAACACAGAACCGCGAGGAATCCCATGGTCACTAGATGCCACACTGGCTCTGCACAAACACATCTGAAACACACATGGGTTAAACATGCCTGTTTCTTGTACTTCTATTGCCAAAAGTAACTTGGAAGCGTGAAATGGGTCTGACCCTACAAACTGCTCTGTGCACATGCACAGGGTCTGGGGCCCTAGTCTGCAGTGTGCGCCCACACAGGAACGAGCCACAAAAGGGTGTATGTTGGAGATAACGTACCTAAGGGAGGCCCCAGTGTGAGACAGGCTGAAAGCCAAGTGCCTTCAGCCCCCAGAAAACCGCACCAGCAGCCCAAGCGGGAGTGCTGGCCTGGCTCATTGCTCTGGCAGTGCCACTCTTTGTTCAACGTGAGAGGTTGGTGCTGGAGGCTGAAGCAATGATACACTAGCAGAAGCAGATCCAGTGGGCGGAGAAGCAAGAACAGTAGGGAGACGGGTACGGTGACATTTCCCCTATGGTTGCTAACACATCCCTTGTTTGTTAATCTTTTTTCTACCTGGTTCTTTCCTTTATTAGTAAAGGTACAACTTCCCCTCTCTGTTTGGGCCCAAGTCTCCCTTTCCTGACCCCCAAAGCCCACTTGCCCTCCCGGCAAAGCTGGTAACTTAGCAGTCGCTATTGCAGACACTAGAGCAGGAATACTGACTGTTTGCCTGCAGAGACCGGAGCAGCCCCACTGTGCTGTACTGAGGTGGATGCTTTCTGGTTCTCCAGCTTACAGCACAGGCCTCTAATTAGCTGGCATCTACAGAAAGCCACCAGTCCTAGCCTTTCACCTGAAACACGCTGCTGCATGAGTTAACTCCAGAAATCAGCTGAGTGGAATGAGACCAGCATTGTGACCCCAGTACGCTACAATATTCCTCGTCTCATCTGCCCAGTGATCAGCTTCTCCTGCAGCCCCTCTGTCCCTTTTTCCAGGTGACTCCCTCCCCTGGGCAAGTCCGACCCCTGTGAGCTCATTGCATGGCCCTTGCCCTGTATGTGTTTAAATCCCCCTGCTGTGCTGCGTACAATGACCTGAGCGGATGTGTATAGAAACTGCCTAGTGCTGTTCCCCTTCCCCAGTCTCTTTCTGTTCTGTGTGTGGGTCTCTCCAATGTAAGCGCCTCAGACCAGGGATTCCTTCCGGAGGGTTTGGGGAGTGCCTTGCCCAGAGTGGATGCCAGCATAAATACCCGATAAATAAGATAATGGAACATGAAGCCTTTACAAGCCTATTTTTGGCCATAAGATCAATGTGAGGCGCTTGCCTAGCAGGCTTTTAGCACCATTTATCATGTCCTCTTTGCGTGAGCAGATTGGATTTCCCCAGCAAAGGGTGAAGAAAAGCCAGTGCTAACCTTGAGGTCAGGAATTCCATATCCTTTCTTCAGTGTGATCTGAAATACATCCAGAGCACTAATATAGGCTGCTAGTCGGGAAAGACTTTGCTTTCCGCTCCCTCCTACTCCCACCAATAAGGCATTCCCTCGGGGAGACTCTAATATCCGATTAATTCTGCAAATGTGAGACACAGCATCTTCAAACAGCACCTGAACAGAGCAGACAGGAGAGGCCTTTGCTAGTCTGAACCAACATAAGAGCTTGCAATGAACTCCACTACATCAAAATGAAAAGCATATGAAGCAGAGAGAGTACAGGTGTAAAAAAGTCAGATTTCACCCCAAAATGCTAGGAGAAATCTCTTGCCCTAGCATTTCACTCTTACTGCCAGTTCACACTGATACTCACCAGATTCATCACGGCATTGACCTCATTGTACGTCTCCAGGGCTTCCACTAGCACCTTGTTCAGATACCCGGAGTCTGACACAGGGAAGTACTTGGGCTCGCCAATGCCCTGGGCAAAGTGACAGTAAATGTTGGGCTTCGCAAACAGCAGATTCTCACCAAGTTCCTAGTGAGAAACAGATAACAAAGATATTCCACAGTGACTGGCCACCCTCACTTTCCACTAGGGCGCCCCCAGACTGTCTGTATCTCCGACCCAAATGCTGCAGTCCGTTCACAAGCACAAGGGCTGGGTGTGGGGAAATGTAAGACCTGACTCCTCCAGCCAGGGGATAGTTTTACTCCACAGCATAAAGTTTCAGCCCATCTAAGAAATACCCTATTTCTAGGGTAGGGCCTCGACCTTGCAGCTGACTACCCAGACACTGGGGTGCACCTATGCACAGAGCCCCATTGAAGTCAATGAGGCTCTATGTGGGCACAGGGGTGTCCTTGCATACACTCAATTGCAGGATCAGGCCCTCCACCCCAATGCTGAATGACCATGTATGCTCTCACAGCCCATTATTACTTCTGCCACTAACCCTCAACTCTCCTTTTCCTCCGTCCCACTTATCGTCCTGGATGTGCAGCCAGAAGTTCAAACAGGATCACGGTGAGACCCCCTCCCTCCCTTCTCCATCACTGCGAAGGAGTCCTCCATCTTGATGGCTATCCAGGCTGTCACCTCCAGCTCCCTGCCAGGCCATCTGGGCTGAGGCCATGTCCTATCATCTCGTCTTTGTCTCCCACACCCTCCAGTCCTGAACTGGACATCAACCGTGGTCAAGAAAAACAATGGCCAGGTAGTCTTAAGCAGCACCTACCAAACCTGCTGTTCTGGAAATGAAAAGGACATCCAATCCAGGCACAGGCCAACAAGTGCTGGAAGCCCCTTTGCAAAGGTCGATTTCATAATTCATGTGACGAGAGAGAGGTTTGGAATCTACGCATTGAAATAATCTCTGGAAGAGTCGGGTTCTAACTGTCATGAGAACCCATCCATAGCGAGCGGTTACTAACTGGCAGCTATGCTTGCCACGAACTCTACAGCTAGCTCCTTCTGACATTTCTGAGACGCACTCTAATTCCCACCCTGACAGGTAGATTATGGGTCAGCTCCAGAGGCAATATGTATGAGGCATAAATTACATATTGGTAAGTGGTATCATTTACACTCCAAGCAGCTGGAAGGTGCAAGTTAAATGATTTAAACATCACCACTGAACCCAGCTCTGTCACCATCACAGACTCAGCACCTCAAACCTAAAAGCTCTTAGTATTTCAAAACATGGCTTACGTCAAAGTATTTTTTACAGGTAGCTACTAGAACTCTTTCAAAGCTTTCTTTATCTTTCTCGTCAATGAGTTTATCTCCATACACTCTCTCAGCTTCATGCAGCCAGAGCCGGACTAGGTCAATCGGAGTTTTAAGGCATTCAGCAGTGGAGAACAGCAGTCCCTGCCAAACATACAAATCGGTCAGTCCTAGTTTCTTGATTGATGCTCAAAATGGAAGAGCCAGCGCTGGAGAAAGCTAACAGCAAGAGATGGCAGGGGCATGGTACATGTGGAAGTGGTAGAGAGAGAGAAGACAGACATAAATTAAAATGAAATGACTGAAATAAAATACACTCTACCTGAAATATGTTAGAGAGGTCCCGGAGGTTGAAGACATAGTGAAATTTGATGGCCGTAGGCAGAAATGTTGATGTAATTTTCTGATGTAAGGCTGTTTATGGGAAAACACCCTGTATGTGAGAGCAGCCGGATACCCGAAGAGTACACATTTTAAAGTATTCTTCAAACATGACTCGAGTTTTCATCCTCTCTGAAGTTTATCAAATAAACCAAAATTGAAATTTTTGCTTCATCATTCTTCAGTGAAAGTACTGTGTAATTTCAATGCAAAGATGAGAAAAGTGGATTTTTTCCCACACTCACTCAAAACCCTAAACAACAGAATCAATTTTGCTGAAACTTTAAAACAGAACCATCTTTTCATTGAGACCATGCTTGGACCATTTCACCCCAAAATAATTTATTCATCAGGTTGTGAGACACAAAATAGGAAGGTGGAGAGGAAGCTGAAACTTGACCTGAATTAAAGCCACAGCAAAACCACACAGAACCTAACCACCACAAGCATGGAACAACAATGCAACAAGAGGTTTCTTGAAACCAGTATACGTGTTACAGAACCTAGACAGAATTAGAATGAAACCAGATCATTTTCATAAGAGTTTTGTATCATTCATGGTACTGACAGGGGAGCTTTAAAAGTGTGTGTAATACAAAGAAATACTAGGGACTGACTCACAGGTTTCCTACACTGTATAGTACGTTTATTTAAAGTGGGAGCGGAGTCTGTAGTTTCACAGACCATTTACTTTACCAGCTGTGTTTTACAGCTACTCATCCTGATGCCAGTAAAAATAGGGTATCATGTACAGCAGCAGAATCAACCAGATGGCCAAGAGTTCCCAAATGGGGGTCTCTACAGATAAGCACTAAATCCATATTTAAGCCCCTAATAAGAGGCCTCATTTCCAAGGTGCTGAGAAACCGAAGATCCTGCTGATGCACATGAAGCTGCAGGTGCAGCCAGTGGCATAGATAGGGATCTGTGTGTGTAACATTAGACATCCAGTGTAAACAATATGTGCACACAGCAAGAGAAACAGGACACTAGAGCCCCAGGTTAAAAGCTGGACTTTGTAATGAGCCGGGGACGTGGGGCTGGGTTTCTGGGGAAAGGATTCAACTCCCCAGGCCATGAAGCAGCAGCCTGCGGTGGTCACATAAGTACTGTGCACAGGGAGGGATTCTGTTCCATTGTTTCTGGTCTATCCAGGTTCTTATCCCGTCTCCCTCGCCAAAGAAGCCGAGCTCCTCCTAGGGGCACGTTAAGCAACGGGGCTGACACTTGTCATGTGTAGTTAGTGGCCGTGGGATACATGGAGTGGTAGATTCCTAGTCCCCACATCCCATGCATGGGAGCAAAGCAGCACTCCCCACTGCACAGGGCTCTGCAGTGCCCAGGACTGCACTACTCCCCATAACCTGCCTCCCACTAGCATGGTGCAAGCCCATTGGCTCAGGTACATCCCAAGCTGTCTGACTCCCCTCTCCAATCCCCAGAGCAGCTCTCTGCTGCCCCCCCCCCCACCCCCGAGGCATTGGTGTCAAGGAGCACACGCAGTAGAGAGCTGCAGTACAGGTGGGTGGAACAATCCTGCTGCAGTCCGAACATGCATTCTCTCGCTAAACAGTTCAGGTGGGATTTTCACAAGTGCTCAACGTTGGCCTAACCCTGCTTCCTTTGAGTCAGTGATAAACCTTCCATTGGCGTTCTGGGAACAGAGGTGGGGCAATGCCCAATTCACCCTTCCACCCGCACGGGGCACAATCAATACCCTGTACAGTTCCAAAGTGCTGCACAGGACTTTTCAGGGAGGTGGTTATTTGCCCTCTTTCCGACACAGTGTGCACTTTACAAACACTGGTACAACAGATACGATAGATACTGGTGAAAAAATGAAGATAGAGATCTGCCCTATATAATGCTGCCTTTCTAAACATGAATGTGCTATTGCTGCTTACCCAGCACTCCCGCAATTAGTGGTGACAGGATCTTCTGAATGGGGACCGGAATGTTACGGATTGCCATGTGCTGTGCAAGGATGGTGCTGTAAATGGTCACAAGTGCTTCTTGGCCAGGAAAACTCACAGCAAACACACAAAAGTGTCGCTAAAACAAAGCAATTTAAAACCAAACCTGTCAGGAGAGGGCGTGACTTCCATGAGAACCCCCACGTTTCCACCTGCCACACACATTGCCTGGAAACGAACCCACCACAGCAAGTGAGATGGTGGATGTCAGACACAGACACCACAAACTAGACACTCCAGCCTTCTACTAGTGTCAAAGGACCCATAAAAGGGGAGAGGAGGTAAAATCTAAAGAGAGCCAAACTGCTGGCAAAGGGGTGGCTACCACTGAGACTGAAGCTAAAAAGCCCAACCCAATCGTTTCTCCATTGCATACCTGAAGTCTGGAGTCAATCGTAAAGGATCCAGATGTTGGATTCATGCAGGCTACATACTGACAGTTGTGAATGTCCTTTAACGTCAGCTTGTTTCTGTCATACCTAAACAGCAGGTGAAGGAGAAGGATGTGTCTTTATTCTCTGAAGACTAAAGGAGCTGTCCCTCCCGTAGTATGAACCTGGCCCCAAACAACTTTCACACACACTGATCCCTCCCAGACGCCTTTACAGAGAAGATCCAGGGGAGATGTTCATCTGCCCAGTTTCCTCTCTTGGCAGAGCATAACATCTATTGCATAGGAAAAGACATTTTTTGCTGTCCAGAAAATAGTTACAACTCAGGGCAGTTCTACACTTAAAACACTGCAGCGGCAGAGCTGCACTGCTGTAGCACTTCAGTGAAGACACTAATAGGCCAATGGAAGAGTTTCTTCTGTCCGCATAGTTAATCCACTCTGCGAGAGGCGGGAGCTGTGTCGATGGGAGAAGCTCTCCCACCAACGTAGTGCTGTCTACACCAGGGGTTAGGTCGATAAAATGGCATCACTCCAGGGTTGGATTTTTCACATCCCTGAGCAATGTAGTTATACCAATATACGTTTATAGTGTAGACCTGGCCTAAGAGTAAAAGTAGGAAAGGCCAGTGAGATGGACCCACTGCTCCAATGCCACTGGGCAGCACTTCTAGGGGGGCTCACACTGGGCTCGCTATTGGCAATTCTGGACTGTCCTGGTCTCTAGAGATCTCATGATCCAGAACTGCTATGTTATGGATCATTCTCTTTGTGTACTTCAAATGTGCTGACCTAAGACTCAGAAGCCCCAGTTCCAATTCCTTGCTCTGCCATAGACTGCCTGTGTGACCTTAGCCAACTCCCTCAGTCTCTCTGTGCCTCCGTTCCCATCTGTACAATGGAGATAATAGCACTGCCCTGCCATACCTTGTGAGGATAAATACACCAAAGATTATCAGGCATTCAGATACTCTGGTGATGGGGCCAGATACACTCCTTAGACAGACACACAGAGCCCATCACCACAGTAGCATAATCTGAGCAAGAGTAATTCAACACATGGATGAAACAACTGAAGAGTTTAGCTACACAATTACCAGTGCCCATGGTCTATATGCTGCCTGATCAGTGTATGAGGTGCTACTGTGCCATATTTGTCCACTTCAGGCATATTCATATCATCTATGAAGTAAATAAGCTTCTTTGTGCCCGGAGGACCAAAATTTCTCCCGGATTTCTTCTCCAAGGGCTTCTCGAGAATAGCTGCAGAACGACAGCAACACCAATCCAATAACTTGTGCAGTCATCGCTTCCCGGTAAGATGAGCCTGTTTTCAGGCTGTTTCCAGCTAAGCACCTTACCCTGCAGCATGGCCGAGGTCGTGTAGAAGTTAAAGGGGACAGCCTGCAACAGGTAGTCCTCAGTGTTCAGAGACTGCAGTTTGTCCACCATCATGACTGACTTCCCTGTACCTGCATTCCCCACTAACATCACAGGCCATTTCTTTGCCACTAGCAAATCCATAAAATAGCGAATTCGGATGGTTTCTGTCGTATGGACCACGGAAGCCTGTTGAAAAGTCATCAATGAAATAAATTATTTTAATCAAGTTTAGTCAAACTGGGTTTGATGATAGATTGTATCTGAAAGTGAGATATGGAAATGCTTGTGCGTGAACATCTCAGGAGCCAGATTCTTCGAAAGGTTCTGCAGTTACAATTGGGGCTTGCGGTTACAGAACTGAACAGGCTCCAAATACGGTTTCCGAAAACCCCAGCCCTTGTCTTCCCAGCTTTGCAGTCAGTCAATGCACTGACAGGCTTTCCCCCTTTACTGGGGTTTTCAACATGTACAAAGCTAGAGTACAGCTTGTGAACCAGGAGCACATTGTATCCAGGTGAGAAACGAGCCTGTTGATTACAGCGACTGTTTCCTCAGAATCAGCCCTTGGCATGGGAGCACTGAAGGCTTCATCCTGCAGTAAGCAGCCCAGGAGACGGCAGTAGAACAGCTCACATGAGTATGGGCTGTCAGATCAGGCCCTAGATTCCTGAGGCCTGTGTAAACCCAGGACAAGCAGCAAATGCTCCCAGAAATAGGACGTTAATGGCCAACCTCGCTCCGGTCTCAGCAAACCATTGCAGAGGAACACTTTCCCAGAGCTGCTTCCTTCCCAGCAGGAGCAGATTTCCAAGACAAAACCGCTGAGTGCAGGGCACCATGAATACTGTGCAACGCCTGCGCCTAGAACGTTACCTTACCCCCAAATACTGACGCTCCAGGAAACCCAGACGTCAGCACTTCATAGTTGCAATGCTTGTGCCAATGATTTTCTTAACCATGCCAAATACAGCCTGGGCTCTGCTGTATTTCCTCCTCAGTATTTCTGTTAAAATGTGTAGTCTTTTGGACCTCGTTATGCTCCCATAGCATGCCAGCCGGACAGGCATTATACTCAGCTCCTTGTTCCAGTGCTCAGATAATGCTGGGCAGGGTTGCTGTGCTTGTGATATATTTGGGCTGTGCTCCGTAGACTTTTCGCTGACCCTAAGTGCAAGCCGCAGCGTGCGACTCAGACACAGCAAAGCCTGGTTTGTGTGTACAAGGTAAGGTTACTTAGCTGGTGCCTGGAGTCAGAGTTGGGAAGCTCCACTCCCACTATTTGCATTTGTTAATTAACTCTTTCTTTAAGCCAAGTGCAGCATGCTTTGCCCCTATTTGCCATCTGACTTTTTTTCATTTCCTGAGGGTTAATAGTCTGGAGCCAATATGCACTTGGGAGATGCTCAAGTCTCCCTCCTGTTTGGGCATCCATAATTCCCATATGTTCCCTCCCAGTTTTTCTGCCCCAGGTCTGGAAACAGGTGTTTAAAGACAGGATTGAGAGCACAAAACACACCACAGTGAGGAACAACTGAGATGTGTATGAAATAAACAATAGCCATAGGACTTGCCCAGTGTAATCAGAGTACATTACCATCTTGCATCCTAAATATCAGACTGACTGACCTACGTCACTGGCTGAACTTGCATAGCCAGAGGTTTAGTAATGGAAATAAAATAACCCATGCGTATGCCATGCTGTTCTTGTACCTTATTATGATATTGTCTGCAAGATCTTGCATGATTTATCAAGACGCCCTTTACTCCAGTGTGGAGGGGGGCAATAAATTAGTAAGTAAAGTAAAAAGAAAGAATCAAGGAAGATCATTTTTGGGAATTACCTGTAAGGGAATGTCTGGGTCCAGCTCAAATGTTGGCACTTTATCATTCCAAAGCATGAATTTCTTACTTTCTGGATCTATGTAATAGTCAAAAATAGTCCCTTGAGACGGAAACTTGATGGTTTTAAATTCATTCACCCACCATTTACTGAACTCTACACGATAGTCCACCAGCTGAGGAGGAGAAAAACAAGCTCATTATACAGTTTCTATTGCCTTTGAGGGACATGTTCAGTTAGTCACTCTGGCCCAAGGCTTTGCAGCACAGGCTGTTTGGAGCCGAGATGGATTCTGCGTTCTTAGGTCGCATTGAAACACCTTTGTGGAGTGCTTTACAGTAAAGCACAGAAGTCTAGCATGCCTGCCCCTGCAGGAGCCAGATACAAACATCTTTACTCAGCCAAAGCCAGGGTAAAGTAATCTCCCCACAGCCAATTCCATAGAGGAAGATGAAAAACACTGTCTCCCTCTCAGCTCCAACCCTGGCCTTCAAGATCCTGCCTCAGCCCCCTGCTCTCCAGTGTGAACTCGTGCTGCATAGTGAGAGGGGGAATTAAATAATTCTCCCCAGCTGGCAGAATCCTGCTCCCTGGCCAATTCTTGCTCTCAGGCCAGGCAACTCTTTTACACGATTAGTTTGCAGAGTATGACCACACTTAACTTCTCCCCCTCGTGCCTTCATAACAGGGTCATGCACTATAACGTACAGAACAGTTCATTAAAAGATTGTTATACAGAGGATAGGGATCAACTGTTTGCCTTATCCACCCAGAATTGAACAAGGACTCAGCCAGGGAGATTCAGGTTAGATATCAGGAAACACTTTCTAACTCTAAGGGTAGTTAAGGTCTGGAACAGGCTCCCAAGGGAGGCTGTGGAATCGCCCTCACTGGAGGTTTTTAAGAACAGGCTGGACAGGGATGGTCTAGATTGACTTGGTCCTGCCTCAGTGAGAGGGGCTGGACTAGGTGGTCCCTTCCAGCTGGACATTTCTATAGTTCCCTTTGTGTATTTGCCAAAGAGCATGTCACAGTTCCCAAAGACTCCCTTGGATTTGGGCTTAGACATTAAAACATGCACATTGATATTTACTGACACTTTCTATGTTCAGCCCTAGATCTCAAAGTGCTTTACAGACAAGTGTAAATATGATTATCCCCATTGCATTCACAGGGTCATCAAGCATAGGCACTGATTGTTAACTTGCCCAAGGTCACGCAGCAAGCAAAGGGCAGATTCTGGGATAGAATCCAGGTCTTCTGACACCTAGCTCTGTGCTCAGCCCTCTGGCCCAGAGTCAGCCTGGTACTGGGGTTTCTGTTGTGTGGAGGGGCCCTCCGGCCCCTTTCAGCTCCAGTCCAGCCCAATCTGCCATCCCTGCTACACACAGCAGTCTTTGGATGAAGATGGTTACACAGGGGAAGCCTGAGAGAGCAGATGTGAGCTGTGTGACTGTGCTCAGAGGATCTCCCTCTCTAGGGAATTCCCAGGAAGAATCCTTTTCAGGAGACACCTAAGCACTTTCTATTACATTGTTTTCTGATCAAATTCTCAATTTTTGCATTAACAAAATGTGGGGAAAACACCAAGAATGTTGCTACTTGAGCTCCTTCTATAAAGTCTGTGAGTCTGATCTAGCAGCAGCTAAGCCACTGGCTGTGTTACCCTTTTGAGCATCTATGGCCCTGAATCCACAAACACAGAGACCTCTGCTTAACTTTAACCACTGACTTCAGTGAGAACATGCCTGGGCTTAAAATTAAGTATGTGCATGTGATGGGTTCGGTCACAGAGACCCCCTTGGGACTGTCCCCTGATGTGCTGAAATTACCGCTGAGCCTGTTTTCCCTGACGGCTTGGGACTCCAGAACCCTGCCTTGTTGAGCCAGACACGCCAGTCTGCTGCAACCCCGACCCAGGTCTGAACCACGCCCCCAAAGCTGCGGGCTTTAACTGAAAACCACTCAGTTGGTATTTCTGTCTCTAGCACCCAGACACCCAGCTCCAAATGGGATCCAACCCCCAAATAAATCCGTTTTACTCTGTATAAAGCTTATACAGGGTAAACTAATAAATTGTCCGCTCTCTATAACACTGATAGAGAGATATGCACAGCTGTTTACAGCTGGCATGCAAGCCGTTACTGTCGAATGCTGTGTGTGAGAGAGAGGTGGGGGGGGAGGGTGGGTCTGCTGCTGTCTGAACTTACATGACAGCATGCTGACATGCTCTCAGACCCCCAAAAACCCACTCTCTCTCCCCGCACATACACAAAACACACTCCCTGTCACACTTCACACACACACCCCCATTTGAAAAGCATGTTGCAGTCACTTGCATGCTGGGATAGCTGCCCATAATGCGCCGCTCCCAATGCCGCTGCAAGTGCCGCAAATGTGGCCACGCCAGTGCGCTGTCAGCTGTCAGTGTGGACAGAGTGCAGCGCTTTCCCTACTGTGCTCTACGAAGGCGGGTTTAACTCACAGCGCTCTAGATCTGCAAGTGTAGCCATGCCCTCAGTCTCTGTAAGGCCATCAGTTAGCAGCAGCATCTTGCAGAACGGGAACATATTGAGTGTCATGAAGTGGTTTCATATGAGATGCATTTCATGTGATTTTATGGGATCCTCTCTCAGTAGCGATCATCACACCTTTGACCATTGTGACCGTATACGGCTCAGGATAAAAGGGCGTAGAGTTTGTTGTGAAGCTGGAAGTTTCTGACAAGAACTACGTCCCTCACATTGAAACATATGGTCCTAGCCTGTCTGTGGTGGTTGGCATATTTTACATGAAATTAAATGATGAGCTTCACTTCATTGTCATGCTGATGCAGAGATTCATCATCTGCCCTTATCTCAACTTGTGGCAATTTTGTTCTTAGCGGTTTGCCGAACAGGACAGTTGCTGTTGCTGTGCCAGGAGAACAGTGGGGCGGGGTTTGATAACTACGGTGGAAATGAAGTAACTCCTGTGCATGTCGAATCTGTCTGCTGCAGCAATTCGCAGCGCTTTCTCGAGTGTTCACATAAACCTCTCCACTTCTCCATTGGCTTGTGGCCAGTTTGGAGTAAGTTTACGATATCTGAAATTGGGTGAATTGCGAGCCTTGAAAAGGAGGACCATGTTCAGCTTTAATAAAGATGGGTATTCCACAGGCTGAGAAAATCTTGGCAGAAATAGTACTGACCCTCTCAACTTGTGGGTAACGAGAACAGTCACCTATAACAACCAGCAAATGTTTTCTATTAGGGAAATCACAAAAATCCCTGGTAACTTTAATCCAAGGGGATGTGGGCAGAGGAGATACAGGAGGAGTGTGATTTTGAAGAACTGTTGCCTGGCATAGTCTGCAGGACGTATGTTTCAGTAAGGCTATCAATCCCAAAGAACTTGACTTTTTCTCTGACCAGAGATTTTGTTTCTACCAGTCCACGGTGACTTTTGTGAGCCAAACTAATCATGTGATCCCACCACAGACACGGAAGAGGAAGTCTTCTATCTCAGAGTAGGAGATCACCACCTGTGATGGTAAACTCACCTGTAACATGGGCAAACAATTATAGAACAGCTTGTATTGCAGGAATCAAATGTTGGAGGCTACACAGAAGTTCTTTCCATTGAGCACTTTAAACAGTTTTGATGACCATTTGGAGACTTGTGTCAGATTCTCTGGAGGTGTTTAAACAAGAGAGCTTAGGGAATTGTGTGTGAGAGGACGACGTTTACAGGCACTGCTGCTTTCTCTGGAGTGTTACAATTGCTAGCTGTGTGCCCGGAGAACCAGTCAGCAGGGTTAGCCTGTCTAGGAGAATAGATAACTATGTAGTCATCTACTGCTCAGTGGGCGCTGGTGGGCAAAAAGAGGGATTGTTGAACATAAGTTCAAGAGGTTCACTATTATTCTGAATTGTGAAATGACATTTGTAAGTGTATAAATGAAAATGGGATTGTCCCCATTCTACAGCAAGAGCTTCTCTTTCCATCTGAGAGTATCGTTGTTTAGTGGACAAAAAGCCTTGCTGGCATAAGCAAGGGTGTAAGTTGGATCACATTGGTCAAGCTGTGTGAGGACTGTTCCTAATCCAACAGCGCTGGCATCTAATAAAAGTTCACTTCTCTTACCATAATCAAAATATGACATGACTACATCACCGGTAAGGGATTTCTTTAGTTCCTCAAATATATGTTGATGTTCACCTGACTAAACCCATATTTAATCTTTCCTGGTAAGATCTTTCAGAGGCTGTGTAATGGTAGCTAAACTTGGAATGAATCTGCCACAGTAATTTGCAAGCCCTAGTAGGCTACGAACTTCACTGGAGTTTGTGGGCATGGTGGCATTGTGTATGTTCTTCACTTTCTTAGGATCTGCTGAAGCCCCATCTTTGGAGAATGTGTATCCAAAAAATTCGAATGTGGGTTTATTGTACTCATATTTGTCTGGGTTTACTGTGAGATTCTGCTCCTGCAGTCATTCAAAACCAGCTGCTAGTCAAGTGTCGTGCTCTTCAGATTGGTGCCAAATACTAACGTGTCATCACTCCCATTAAGAGCTCCAGGGATTCCAGCTAGTACCTCACATATGGTGTTTTGAAATATTTCTGAGGCTGAAGAAGGCCACAACTGTGTTGTTTATAGTTGTGTAGACCCACATGTGTCATGAAGGTTGTTATGCGTCTTGACTCTAGGTGGAGCTCAAGTTGATGGTATCCTACTGTGAGGTCAAGCTGGGAGAAAAAACTTTGCTTCATTAAGATCTGCACTATTGGCATGCACAGTGGGCAGGGCCGGCTCTGGCTTTTTTGCCGACCTAGGCAAAAAAGCCACTCGCCGCGCACCACACCCCCCAGCGCGGCAGGGGAGGGCGCCGAGTCCGGCTGCGGGCCCGCAATCCCTGACCAGCCAGAGCGCCGGGGGGAGGGCAGAGAGCCCCCGGCGGCCAGAGCGCCGGGAGAAGGGCAGAGATCCCAGCCGGGGCTCTCCGCTCTCCCCGGCGGCCAGAGCGCCAGGAGCAGGGGGGAGAGCCCGGCTGGGGCTCTCCGCTCTCCCCGACCGGCCGAAGCGCTGGGGGGAGAGCGGCGAGCCCGGCCGGGGCCGCTCTCCCCGACCGGCCAGAGCGCCAGGGGGAGGGCAGCGAGCCCGGCCGGGGCTCTCCGCTTTCCCTGGCAGCCAGAGCGCCGGGGGGAGGGCAGAGAGCCCCCAGCAGCCAGAGCGCCGGGAGGAGGGCGGCGAGCCCACGAAAGCTTATGCTCTAATAAATTTGTTAGTCTCTAAGGTGCCACAAGTACTCCTGTTCTTTTTTCAGACTTTTGTAGAGTAGTTTTGTTTTCCATATTTATGACAGAGGACCCCTTTTGCTGAGCAATCACCTTGGTGTGGGTATGAGCCTCCACATTTGTAGCATTTTACACTTGTCATCTTCGTGGCTGGACCCTGAGTTTTCTGGGGTTGGTTACCATCTTGAACATGCCAGACGCAATTCCTCACGGAGCTCCTAGCATGGAGTACACGTGCTGTCTCTGGGCTTGGTGCCAGCTGTCACTGCTCTAGTTGTTGAGCATGTGTTTCTGACAACTGGTTTGCTCAAGCAGTGTCCAGTATTCTGACAAGTCATTTGTGGGGGTGTCTTGGAGAGTTTGTCTTCTCAGCTTATCCGACAAACATCCTTGTATCATTTGGCCTCGTATCTCGTGACTCACCTTTGTGAACTCACATGAACTAGCAAAGTGACATAGGTGGGCATGATACTCATACATACTTTCCCCTTCTCACTGATGTGCTTGACAGAAGGTATATTGACCACAGTTAATGTTTTTATGCGATTTAAAGTACCGCGTAAGGGCTGTTTTTGCTTTCTTATTCCTTGCTATCCCCAATGTCAGGCAATGTTTTAAAATATGGCACATCTCACTTCCAGAAAAGTGTAGGATTGTAGCTTTTTTGTGGTAGAGTCAGCTTCCTTCATCACAACAAACAGCTTTTCTAACCTTTCAAGCCAAAGTTTCCATCTGTGTCTCAGACTGGAATGAGATTCATGGACAGGAAACTCAGGACAGTTCGGGAACTTTTTTTTCTTTTTTTTTAAGTGGAGACTGCAGTCTAGCAAAGCGTATGTGTGGCTGTGAGAGATGAGGCAGACCCTGGATAGATTTCTTGTCACAGAACCTTGGTTAGCAGTGTTCTGTGAACACTGTTCTGTGTGTTCTGTTTTTTTAAAATAGCAGACAAACATGTTCAAGCTTTCTGATGCAGCCTGGCGGATACGCCACACTTCGAACGGCACACGGGGTCTGGCGGAGCTAGGCACATTCGCTGCCGTGATGATTACAGCATGGGAGGAGAGGTCTCTGCCAGTACAGCAGGGAGACTATTGTTCTTATGGGCAGCTCATCCCTTCTTTTCTTATGTTGTGGGGTTTTGTTTGTTTTCTGGTTCTTGTTGATCCTTGTGGCCAGTGCTGTGTCCTCGCTGGTTAGGAGCTTCTGGGATGAACTGCTCAGACACCCTTTCAAGTGAGAGTCCCCAGGCTACCGGGTCCATCCTGCAGCACCCACTCTTTGTAGCTAAGGGAACTCTCTCTCCCCCCAGTCAGAACCAAAGCCTGGAATGGACTCCTGTGACCTAGCTGCTGTACTTGCTACTCTAAAAGACTGGCACAGATTTCGGAATGGATTCCCCATAAACACTACGGCAGCCAACGCTGCTCCTGTGTTCAGAACATAGGAACTGCCAGACTGGATCAGAGCCATGGTCTATCTAGGCCAGTGTCCTGGCAGTCTTTAATAGTGGCTAGAACCAGATGTTTCAGCAGAAGGTAAAAGAACCCCCATTTCATTGCAACTATGAACTAATTTCCCTTTTGCTCTTTTTGTTTTCTGTGACTCAGAAATCAAAAATCATTTAAAAATACAAACCGCCTTTTTTTTTTCCCCCAGTCACAAACTGCAGAAATCTCGTTTGATTTCCTCAACATCTTCCAGACAAATTCTATGGTAGGCTTAGACTAAGCATGAGATATTTCAGAACCAAATAAAATAAAAAAAAAGACAGGCGATAGAGTAGCATTAACTCTGGGGTCAACACTTCAGCCTGTTCAAGCAAAGAGATCTAAAAAGAAAATTTTTTGTTACCGTCCAAGTTTAACTGGCCTTATATTACAAGCTGTCACTAACCTGGTCTTGAAACATCGCTCCTCCAAATGCCCAGAAACACGCAAAAACAAAGTACAGTTCATATAGCTCTTTTGAGGAGTCTGGAGGTGTGTTAGTTGGAGTCAGGAGACATTCCAGCAGATACAGTATGGTTTGTATGACAGTAATTTCAGGGACTGGGGTAATCTTCTTGAACCCAAACCTCAGTTTATCTAGACATGTAGGCAGGTATTTATCAAACAGAATCATTAAGTTGGCTTTTTCAGACTGTACATTTCGCTTCTCAATCCAGCTGCTTACCACACTACAAAATAATGGACATATTTCACATTTCAACATATGGCAGTAAGTAAATATAACAGTAATAAGCCTTTTCCTGCTGTGCTATGGGAAAACGTGCTGCACTTTGAAATGCATGGCATTCACACTTCAAAGAGGGGAATGTGAAACAGAACTCACGGGTTCCAGCCCAGATCCGCAGGGTTGATGTAAAGAATTCCAGCCCTGGATACTGTTGCTGGCGTTGCTGTCCTCAGGTGGCTGATCTCAAAGAGGAGTCTCATGGTGGGATTTAGTGGGATTCGCTCATTGCTCGCTAAGGTGAGCACCTAAGATGAAGACAACCAGACAGAAAAAACCATGTCGTTCCACAGGAGCAGAAATACACATGAGCTGGTTAATTTAAAATCATCCTCAAGTGAAGTTCTCTGATTTTTAACTCCAATAGCATCTCAGTACTGACCTTATTATCATCCATGACAGTATTCAGAGATTCAATCCACATGGGATCTATATCTCCATCGAGAATGATCCATTTGGGACCAAGGTGAGTGATGTTAGCCAGGTCTCGCATCGTTGTAGAAAACAGACCTGCCCAACACAAACAGTGTCTTTGCTTGTTTTTTCTTTCTAGTACTTGGTTTCTTCATTTAAGCTAAATTGTTCAGGAGGAGGTGGTCAAGAAGCAGCCACAATAGTTCCTCAATAAACCTGCCAGCCTTGCTAAAAATTTTCCCTTCTAATTCTAGGGAGAAGCCAAAGAAAAGATCTTCCCATTTCTACAGTCATTTTTAAAAGGTTTATGTATTGTTATGAATGAACTGCTTGCTGAGGTTTTTGAAATGCCAACATTTCATTCAGTATGATTTACAGTAAATGCAGCTACTTAAACACTATTAGAGTGCATTGATTGGAAGACGGTCGATTTCTTACCATCTTTCCATTCTCTAGTAGCTGGATGAATAACTCCAAATAGCTCATCACAGGTTACAGCTTTAGGGTCAAGGTCCACAGCAACGGGCCTTTTTTTCAAGGTTTGGTAAGTCTTATTCAGGGATTTCAGTACCTACAAGGAAAGATGGACATGCTCATACAGGACTGCGGTTCTCTAAAGAAGGCATCTACATCCTTTGACATGGTCTCTTGGGACTAAGCAATGAAAGCCACAGAAAAGAGTGGTAGTCTTCCCCCTTATCTGATAGGCTTTGGCCCTATGTCACAAATGGAGGCCCTGGAACCTCTGAAGATGTCTAGGCCCCTCCGAATGGCTGAAAGCCAGTGAACAGCACCAGCTGGAACTACTGCTGAACAAGATGATGGACATTTCCTTCAGAGCAGGCAATCTCCCACCCTAGAGCACACTGCGCTCTCTTCACTCTGAAACGAACTGGCTCTCAGAAGTGAAAGTGCCAGCTCCTCTCTTTTAATGAAGAACTGAAATTCAGGCCTTCCTGAATGATCAGCAATCTCCCCTTGCCGACACTCCTCCACTCTTCACCTCTCCTGCTAACAGGCCGGGCACCTACTGTCCTCTCAAAAGGCCTCATTCCAAACCCATTGAAATCAGTGGAAAGACTCCGATTGACGTAGTGGGTTTGGATCCCTAGGTGCCAGGGGAGGAACATGAATTTCCTGCCCATGCATAATGCACTGGCCACGTGGTTGTGATCACGGCTCCCACTACTTCTACCAGCAGCACAGACCTGGTGCCCACAGGGAAGGAGGACGCTGTGTAGAAGTGGCACTTCCTTTACCATTACACTTTGCTTTTTGAAATGTCATAATTAGGCTTGCTCAAGGTTCCAAGGTTTTGCCTGCTCCCGGTCAGCATTAGACATCTGAGGTGGGAGGAGTGAGGAAACTAGGAAATGTATTTTAATTGGAGAAGGGCTCACTAGCTCCTAGAGTTTGGAAAAAGCTGCCGCAAGAAATCTCTGCCCATTTAGTCTGCCCCCCTCTCCCCGCTGCCCCGTACCTGGGTCTTGCCACTGCCTGCGTTGCCAATGACAAACACCGAGTGTCTCACTTGGAGTAGCTCCTCAAGCTGCACCACCTTCAGCACAAAGCTCTCTTCTGCCTGCAGCTTGAGTTCAAGGATGGACTGCTTAATAATCTGTGACGTTCAGAAAAGATAGGAGAGCTTGTCCTGATCCACTGCACAGAACAGAATCACTACAGATCACAGCTACTACGTCCTTAGGAGGAACCAGCCTTTGAGGGTGGGGAGGTGCAAGTTAAATGGGGGATATCACAGGGTGACATTGGCCCTTTGAGAGAGAGCAAGGCCTGTGACTCACCAGCTCAGTGCAGTTGGGTTTAAAAGAAGGTACCTGGGCCATATAAATGTGGGAGAGCCTGGAAACAGGACAGGCGCATCAGTGCGGAAAGAGGCCGGTGAGAGAGAGACTCTGCAGGCCCTCCCTGGGATGATGGAGGAACTGTCTAGGAGGCCAGCACAGGGCTAGTTTGCTGACTATCCTGTCTAGAGAGCAAGTGCCACAAGGCTGAAAATGGCAGAGGGCTAGGAAGCTGGTGGAGGGGCTAGCCCGCTGGCCGGACTGGAGAGGGCTGAAGGCTGAGAGATGCCTTGAGAGCTGAAGCTGGAGGCCCAGAGAGGGCGGAAGGTTGGGAGTGAGGCATGGGGAGAGACACTGGGGCTGGACTGGAGAGCTAGGTGTGGTGAGACACACCGGGGCGGGACGTGGCGGGTTGCATATACTGTTTGGACTGTGCTGGGGAATTCTGGATTATGGTTGAGGGACTTTTGTTAGGATTTATGTGTATGGGACATGTGTAATAAATTAACCCTGTAAGGACTATATATAATTGGAAAGCCTTTAAGGGCTATTTCTGGGGACTCTGAAGGGGAAACTGAGGCAGACAGGTTTGTTGTGCCGCAACCTGCTGCAGGAGGACATGCCAGGTGGGTGTTGCCCTATGATAGGAAAAAATAGGAGACCCAAGAGCTACCTCCCACAAATAATCTGAATACCAAAGGTCAGCAAGGCCCGTGCCTGTGCATTCACCTTTTCAAAGTTCAGATCCCGTTTTCTAGGTACGTCCAGTGCTGGGAAAAGGTCTCCAATTAGTCCCATGAACACCGGCAAGTCATCCGTCACAATCTTGGGGATGTTGAAGTCTCGTAAAGCTCTCATTAGGACTTGATCCTCCGGACGGCCAGGGTCGCCTCTCTTCAAGGAGCCTGCTACCACCAGCACAGACTTAATCGCTCTCAAGCCCCAGTCATAATGATCCTGGCAAACAGTGAGCAAAGCCTTACATTGCATTTGGGTGAAATAAAATGGTTTTAAATAAAAGAACCAGAAAAACCACAACACCGTCCCAAAAAACCTAAACTCCAAAAAGTCTCCACAGCACCCAGAAGAAATGCCATTAAGTGTGTGTATTTGCAGGGGAAACACCGTTCAACACAGGAATGAACGAAACCCTAGCAACCTTTGGCTGGGTAGTGTGTTTTGCTTCCCTGGAAGCAGATTTCCATTAGCTTTTAAGTCAATTGACATGAACAATGTGAGGATGGAATCATCTATACAGGCTTTATTCTACTTGTAAGCACTGTGCTGCATCTCTTCATTTTCCTGCTGCCTGTCCATGCCGCAGGCAGGCTGAGTCTGTCAGAAGTCACATCAGTGTCTGAGTGGAATTTTCCAGCAATGTAGCTTAAAATGCTTGGAAAAATATAGGCCAAGTTGCTACTAATAACTTGTGATTTTTTAAAATATATGTATGTCAGATTTTAAAATAGATAAACTCTTCCTGCTCAAAGAACCATGGACTAATATTAAATTACCTGCTTAGAAAGTAGCTCTTTGCATAGTGTATAGAGAGTAATAAACTTTCTAGCAAGAAGTCTGGCATCAAGAAAACCTTCTGCAACAAGCATGATTTCACAGATAAGCTCAAAATCCGGGACAACCATAGCACAGGGTCTAAAGGAAACAAGGTGAACAAAGTTCCATGTCAAATTTTGAGAAAATTAGCCTTTGCCCACGTACATTCTCTGCGTCCCCGTCTCTGACATACATATGCACAGAGCTGAGCTATAAGACGATGGAATTTTGTGTGTTTGGATTTTCAGTATAGAGTCTTCATTATATTATATACATGATGTGTTTGCACACACACAATCTCTCTCACTCTAATAAAATAAAAGAGCCCTTGGTACAGCACGGTGGCAAATCAGAGTGTATAATCAGCATACTGTCAATTAACAACCAGGTTCTGATGAGAGTCATCCACACACAAATACCTGAATAAAGCCTTTAGATTTTCAGGCAATTCAGTCCGGCCTGCATAGCCGGGGTTCATTGTAATGAATAGTCCAACTGTTGGTATAAGAGCGATTATCTCTCCAAGGAAATTAAATGTTTTCTTTTTGGCACGAATTGCATCTTGCACACATTTTACCTACACAAGTAAGAGGAAGATTCAGTATCAACAATGTAGTGAATTACAGTGTGTATCTTAAGCAACCAAGCAGCACTGCCCTGTGCACTCTAAAAACCCTTTAAAACAAGTACTAACGGACGGGCTTATTGGGTGCAGTCACCCTTACTCTGAGCTAGACTGTGACTTCCTGTACTCACATTCGCTAGGAATTACTCCCAAGTAGTCCCATTGACTTCAATAGGTCTATTTGGTGAGTAACTGCTCCTTATTCTGCGGGTGGGACTCAGAATCTGGCCCTGCCTGTGTGGTCCCATTGATTTTGTGTAGCAAGGTGCTACTCAGCCTGTGTCAAGGATGGAATTGATCTCTCAGGGAGCACACTGACCTTCATGATAAAGAGATTGCATTACAGTACTTGTATTAGGTGAATTGAAAAATACTATTTCTTTTGTTTTTTACAGTGCAAATATTTGTAATCAAAAATAAAGTGAGCACTGTATACTTTGTATTCAGTATTGTAAATGAAATCAATATATTTGAAAATGTAGAAAACATCCAAAAATATTTAAATAAATGGTATTCTATTATTGTTTAACAGCGCTTAATTTTTTTAATCGCACGCTTAATTTTTTTACTTGCTTGACAGCCCTAATATATATATATGCATTAAGCACAAATATTAGAGCAATTACATTGCCTAAATTGGCCTATATCTTTATTATAATTCCATTCACTTATGCTAAGTATCCCATAACACCTTGCATTTGTTGAATGGCTTAAGTAGACAAGGAAATTGTCACAATCAGGACAGACGAGTATTTACCACAACATCACAGTAATTTACATAAAGAATAGCTGGATACTGGAGAAAACTTCCTACCTGCACAGCAATCACTGATAAAACTTCCACTGAAATGCGATTGAATTCATCAAAGCATCCCCAGGCTCCAGTCTGTGCTAACCCTTTGTAGATATTTCCACAGGACTAGAGAGCAAAGTGATTGGAGAAAGCTGACTGCACCATGGGTATTCATTACAAAAAGAACAGTTCTAAGGCATTAATCTGGCATTTACACTACACACTTTCTCTAGGATAGCCTCACACAACATAGGGTCATTCAAAAATAGAGAGGAAAAATCCCCCTCCTGTAGGGAAATTTTGCCGCCTTTGCGAAAACTCCTTTGCAGCTACCCAGGATTTTCCTCTAGTTTCAGCATGTGCTGTCCAGATAGCTGTAAATGCAGGAACTCCACAAATGCTCCAGTCCCGGCTTCCTGCCAAAAAATGCCTGAGACACACAGACTGAGTGTTCTCCCGCTGAAGTCAAAGCCAGAACTCCCATGGACCCACAGTCACTACAGGTGTGTGAATGACACTGCACAGCATAGAGAGGTACCCCTGACGCCTGGGCTTTTCCCTAGCAACTGGAGTGGGAAAGGAAGCTCACCCCAGCTGCCAGACTGTGTGAAATGACAGGATTAGCAGTGGGAAAGGGCTCTGCGGCTCATGGCAATGAGTTCCCATGCCTGACTTTGGTTGCAAAGCCACAAACTATTGCAGTAGCTAGCACAGCTAATGCAGGGGACACTCAGAGACACGGTGGAGGGGCCAATTAGAAATGAATAGGAGAATGCAATCTCCTAGCAATTGCTGCCCTCAGCACACATTGTGCATTGCTTGGGAAGATGAGATACTGAATTTGTCATGAGGGGGAGGAAAAGGATTGGAATTCAGCTTGCTATGCACTCCGTTTGCTGTACCCCTCCCCGAGAGATGGTCTCCGAGGGGCTCACTCCTGTCATGGTTCCAACACCGTCAATAGCCTCATGATGAACTCAGATGACCTGCTAATCTGTCCCCTGGCCAGTCTGGGCTTTGTCCCTGCGATATATTGGCTAGCCGTCTGTGCTGTCTAGTTTCAGGTAGCTGTAGGGAGAGGGCTCCCCCTGGGTTGACTGTCAAAGGTTTATACACTCACTGGCAGGAAGCCTTTCCTGATATTTAGTCTAAGTTTTCCAGCCCCCATTCCCCAACAGACCAGAGTTCATGCTGACCCTGTCACCACCACTTTGCCAATCAGTGTGTCCTGGGCAAGACTGCTTCAGCCACAAGCCTTTGGGGCAAGGTCCTTAGCAGCACCCAAGTTCCACACAAAGCAGGGGAGAAGGTTGGGGGTGGAGGTTCTGAGTGGGTGCTTCAAAGCATCTTTGCTTTCCCTACGTCCTGGAGTTTTGCGGGGCTGGTTTGCCCTCCAGTGTAATTTAGCCTCAGGAGCCTTTTCACAGCCAGCAAGAGGCAGAATGCAGCAGCACTTTGAACATGCCGACCCCCACCCCCTTCGAGGACTGCTCCCTGACATGGCCTGGGGAGGGGGCTCTGGGATCCTATCCACTGAACTCATTCATTACTTTCACTCATTTGAGTTTTACCTTGTAATCCATTTGCTCAGAGCAGTTGAAGACATAGACCATGATCCCTACAGCTCGGCCCAAGTCCTTAGTGGTCTCCGTTTTCCCTGTACCAGCAGGGCCTGCAGGTGCACCCCCCATTATCAGGTGAAGGGACTGGGTCAGAGTGATGTAGCATCTGAAATGCAAGGCAAGTGCACCATGTCTAAATGGCCAGCAACAGTCCCCTCCCCGCCACTGCCCAGCCTACCAAACTGCCGTTTCCCACAACTGCTGTCTAGTTTTAAGGCAAATCTCGACTGCACGATGTTAAATACGGAGGTTAAGTATGAGGAGCTGAACCTTGCGTACCGGTCTGTAAGTGGAGTAATGACCAGTCGAGGGGTGTTACCCAGATATTCATAGGAATACTGAAGTTGAGCATCACATATATTAGCATAGCAATGCCTTTTTTCTTCATCCCACCGATGTCTGAGCTGGGACTGCCAGGTGAACGCTTGAGAATTCTCCACCTGCAGAGCCAATGGAAAATGTATTTACTTTTTCTGTGAATGCTTTCAGTGAAAATGCACCCTAGTGATTCATTCCCCAAGCCGTCCTCATATATATTAGAGTTATTTATTTATTATGGTGCTCAGAATGTGAACAAGGCACCAAACAGTACAAACCCCTCACCCTGGTCCCTGCCCTTAACACATTAAGGTTTAAAGAACATGTATACATTACCCAGTCACCTGCGAATCCCTGTTTGGTTGTTACCTCACTGGATCACATGTACTCTTAAATTTGCAAGCAAGACTATTTTGTTCATGCTTTATTGCTCCACTCCATTTGGAGTATTTTTAAAATATTTGAAAATAATAAAAGTTATTACAGGAAAACATTTGTTCAAAAAGTACCAATGAACAAAGCAATGAAAACGTAGCCTGCAACTTATACCTTAGCAAGGATCATTTTTGCCACAACATCTCTGGCATGTACATCTATGGTACAGATTGTCATGATCTTCATTCTGTCTCCTGAGGTTAAGTTCCCAATGAGTAGTGTAATTAGCGTGTTTAACTGATTAATCTAAGAAAGAAAAGAATGGATTGACAGAGGAAAGTGATGTAATATTTTGCCTAGTTTTCCTGCCAAATAAAAGCTATTCTAAGGAAACTGCACAGTTTGCTGCAGTACAGGTGCAATCATAAATATCTGGCTACACACCTGCTTTTTGTTGTAATCTTTAATTGCATTTTCATAACCTTCCTCCAGTCTTGAGAACGCAATGCCGACCTCTGTTGTCCACCAGATCTGAGTGCAGGTTAACGCAATCTACCATAAACCGCATAGAAAAAGGGTCACAGACTAGTTGGTGGCAGAATATTTCATGTTCAATGACAATGCTGTTACCTGTGCCCCTCAGCCCCAGCTCTTGCCTGTGGTCTTTGGTCTTTCCCATGTTCTGGGCATCGGCCTGGCCAGCGCTCAGACAGGCACTTCAGGGAAGGGTCCCTGTGCCACACCTCTGCCCAAGAAGCCTAGCAGTGGGTCTTTTCCAGACCCCCACTGCCTCTCCTCAGAGGCCAAGATTCATTTACTTTTTCCAGGACAGCTCTGCCTGCTCCCACTGCAGACAGAAGAGGACCCAATTGTCTCAAATAAAACAAAGTTTACTAGAAAAATCAAAATCAAAGATAAAATGGTCCAAAGCTAGACCTAAGCCCAGCCCAGGCACACTCAAACCTTTTAAGAAATCAGAAAATCCTCAGCTCCCTTGGCTTCTCTGTGAGCCTGCTAGGCTTCCCTTAGCTCATTCACACCAGGAAAATTCTGCACAAATGTCTTTCCATTGCTCACAGTGGTGCCACTCTACCTCCCTTGCTAGTAGGGCGCAAAGCCCCAGACAGACAAACTACTGACACGTCCCACGCCTTGCCCTCTAAACCTGTTCAGAACTGTTCTCCCCAGCTCCTGGGGTATTGGCTGCATTTCCTTGCTTCTGTGTTAAACACTAGGGCTGAAATTCTGGCCCCAGCAAGGCCAGTGGGAATTTCAACAGCGCCAAGATTTCACCCTAATTCATTTGCTAGTCTCAGTCTAAGCCAAAATTTCAAAAGGGACCACAACACTTTAATTGTTCAACACTACTCAATAATTCCAGTTTCCCTGTAACTTGAATTGATCTCAAACATGGTCCCTGGACAGAAACCAGCCCACCTCCCCTGTCACAACTCAATATCCAGCTAAGAAAAGCGATACTCCAGAGTTCAGGGTTAAACACAGGATCTATGGCACATACAGTGACTATTTTATGTGTGTTGCACATGTTGAATACAACAAATAAACCCCATGTTCTACTCACATGACTAGTTCCATACCTGCGCTGGGTAATCAAATAACCATTGTTCTCGTGGCTTTTCTTCATAAGTCACTACAGCCTCAGGAATTTCATGGCGTAGTGTGGAGCACATTCTCTCGAGCACTCGATTTAACCAAACCTCAACCTAGGTACAAAGCCCCATTCTAATAAGTGTCCTTGCTAGTATAGTTCAGCATTACTTGCCTATTTTGTTTGTCTATTTTTAAATTGACAGCTGCTGACGTAGACTTGTAAATCTTACTGTGGGCTATGGTGTTTAACTGCAGTTGTTCTCTTAACAGGATGTACCTTACAAAGATCCTGGCATCTATCAGTCACATGTAGGGTGACCAGATGTCCTGATTTTATAGGGACAGTCCCAATTTTTAGGTCTTTTTCTTATGTAGGCTCCTATTACCCCTCACCCCATCCCGATTTTTCACATTTGCTGTCTGGTCACCCTAGTCACATGACTTTCTGTACAGGAAATCAGGGCTGCTTTTAAACTCTTGGGGGTCAGATTCTGGTTGGCACCTAGAATAACGGGCTCCCAAACAAGTGCTGGGCTATATGGTCACAGTTCCATCCAAGACCTGTCCCTGCACAGATAGGAATAGGCTGTCTGTGGCACTGTGCTCACAGGCCACTGCTGGGGAAGGGACAAAGATGTGGCCCACCCCCCGCCTGCATACAGCATTCCTCTGAAGCACTTCCCTGCACAGAGGCCTCTGTCTGTGATGCTTTGGAGGAAACAAAACAGGGGCAGACAACTTAGGCTCTTCTACCCTGTCTCTTGCTGCAGGTTTCTGGAGTGCATGTAGGTGACAATTAGCTCCCCCACTGCCGCTGCCTTTCCCCAGCTGTTTTTAGAATTCCCTCCCTAGGCTGCCATCTCAAAGACAATGGAACTTGTGTGTGTGTGTGTGTGTGTGTCTTTTCAGGGGGCTTTTCCCTTGACTTTGAGATATTCCGCACAAAAGAGGCTATGTGGATTGCCTCAAATGGGATGTTTTCAAGTCTAACTGATGAAGCATGGTCTTACTCAGATGAACAAAAGACAGAGGAAATAGACTCCCAGTTGATTGACTAGTTAAGGTCCCAGCTGATAGCAGCAAGGAGAATTCAGGCTTAGACACAGAAACCACTTTATTCTTGTATTAGTGCAATTCAACCTGCATGTTTAAAATGCAATTTTAAATAACTCCACTAACCTGCCCGGAACAGTCACATTCCTTATCAAAATCCACATACTCATCCTCCTTACTGTACATTCCCAAGCCAATCTTCAAAGGCTTGTTGTCTGAATCCATTTTGAACTTCAGCTTGGCCATGCTATCAAACAGTTTAGACAAGTGGCGGCATACCTTAGAGTAAAGCAACACAAGGATAAATCAGGAATTGCTGTCAGTGCACAGAAATATTTTACAGTTTTGACTAACTTTTCATACTTTTCTTTATGATCTTGCATCTCTGACACACTGTTATAACCAGGCTTGGCAGAATTTGATTTTTTAAATACATTTTGATGGATAATATGGATATTGATTTTAAAGCATTTTTTTCTATTTTTGTCAATTTAAATTTTCACAGCTGCAGGAAACTATTGGGGGCTTCAGCCAATAATTATTTAAAGACAGTAGACACAGATTCAAAAAGTTAAAGCTTTACAACCATTAAGACACAAACTATCAACATCATGCGTCAAAATATACAAAGTCAATATCCTTAAATCAATCTCTAATAAATTCTCACACAGAATTTTTCTTACTTTGCCTCTCTGTAAATTTCAATTTTATTGATGGAAATATTTTTAGTTGCGTGTGTGTGTGTGCAGTGAAATTGATGTTTACCAACATTTACCAATAAAAAAAATCTACTCCTTCCAAGCCTAGTTATAAATTTGGTTCAGCGTTTTTAATCCTTTCAGATTAAAGACATTATAATTACATTCTAAAGATTTCATGTAAGAAACAAAGGACTATCCATTAAATTTAAATCCTACCTCAACAGGGTCATTTCCATTTGATAAAATATCCAGCAGGTCTGCAGATGAAACAAAGTAGAACCTGGGAAAAGCCAACCTTTTTGTCTCTAGATATTCAGCCAAAGCCTTTTCACAAAGTGCCAAGCTAACACAAAGAAAGGGAAAAGGTGCAGTAATTTTATTCTTTGCAAAGTAAAGGTGGTGATGGGATCATGCTTTGTTGACTGCAGTGGAACAAAAACCTTCATTTAGCCTTAGAACAGGCAGTGGCAATTTCCCCATCTGACTTCACCAATATGCCTCAAACCTTCTCTACAGAGCCTAAGGGTCAGAGGGCAGCAATAGAATCAGCACTTTGAAAATATAGCTAGTATAATTCAGCTTTAATGACCATTTCATCATTAGCCTCTTTACTGAGATCCCAACAATCTGGCCATTTGTGATGGTTGCTTTTTGAACTGGACACATGTCCAACACAGGAACTGGACTGAGTCTAGTCTCTGATTTCACAAACTACTGAATGGCTATTAGACTAAAACTTAGAGTCACTACTGATCTGGGGTAAATTTGGCCTAGTGATGTAGGGGAGTGAGGCTGTTAGTCCCCATTACCAATCCAGAAAAGCATTCACTCCCAGCAGCTCAAATTTATCTGGATGTTTTTAAAATTGACCAAATGTTTCTCCCAAAATATGGCATCATCCTAACCTTTTCTGTAAGGCCTCTAACTTCTCATAAAGGCCTGGTTTATTTGTTGCTTCAACTACATTAGGGGTTTTTACTGCTTCAGCCATTAATTCCTGCAAGAAGAAAAGATGATCTGTGACACATTAAATTTAAATTCGTCCTTCAGGCTAGAATTGTTGTGGGGGAGGGGTGACTTGCTCACTTTAAAATCTCTATCGATAGAATCAAAACGTTTAGAATCTTCTGGCAACTGATTCCGGATGTCTTCAGAACCAATGAAGATGCTCTCCAGATGGCTCCAAGTTCTCTGCACTTCAAACCAGATACTAATAACAGAGTCAGCAGTAGATAATTTCTGTTGCCAGCCTGACACCTCCTGAAGAAAGTGAGCTAAATACTTGGAAGTCATCAGGTTTTGAAGTTGCACTTGGTTATCCTCCAAGGTCTCTACGAGTAATTCATCAGATTTGAGCAGCATGGTACCAGTTCTAGCATGGGGTTCATGTTCAAACTGCATGGTTGACCACGTACTATCCAGGGCTTTCAATACCTTTGAATAAAAAGATATTCAGAAATGCTCTGAACACAAAAGCTTTCAAAATGTACAAAAAATAAACAACATTTCATGAAAGAAAAGTCCTAGAACTTAAAATGTGTGTCTCAGCACAGACGCACTTCATGGAAGGGTGAGACTCTATGCATTAACCTTCAGCCTTTTCATAAGAGTGAAAAACTGAAAGTTATAGCTTCTGACTGTGCTACATCAGAGTGCAAGGCTGTTTTTAGGAATGATGTGGCAGAAATGGAACGGAGGCACAGACAGTACCTTCTCCATTCCTGACTCTTTCACAGCCTTGTCTACGATACTGCGAACTTCATCCTCAAAATTGTGTAGATTCAGCTGCAGCAAGTCGGCGAGGGTTGTCTTGTCTGACATTATAAAGTTCACCTGGTGCAGAATGGACATAGTCAGCAATACTCTTCACGAGTGACACATCTAATATTTTCTCCCACACTAGCTGTCTCACACAATACATAAGGCTGTCTTTGTCTCTAAGATTTCAAACAAATACTTATGGACAGTCACCTGGTAAATATTATTTCTGCAGTTCATTAGCTTGTTAAGATTAATTTCTCTCTCTCACACATACACATACACACACACACACACCCAGGGCCGGCTCCGGGCACCAGCGCAAAAAAAAGGTGCTTGGGGCGGCCAATGGAAAGGGGTCCTGGTCTTCGGTGGCAATTCGGCGGCGGGTCCCTCAGTGTTTAATGCCTATTTTGCTTCTATTTTCACTAAAAATGTTAATGGTGATGAGATATGTATCTCAATTAATATTAATAAGGGAGAAGGAACACAAGCCAAAATATGGAAAAAACAGTTTAAAGAATATTTAGATAAGTTAGATGTATTCAAATTGGCAGGGCCTGATGAAATTCACCTTAGTGTACTTCAGGAACTAAATTTTGGAACTATTAGTGATTAGTCTTGAGAACTCCTGGAGGATGGATGAGGTCCCAGAGGACTGGAGAAGGGCAAACAAAGCACCTATCTTTACAAAGGGGATCAAACAGGACCTGGGAAACTATAGACTAGTCAGTCTAACTTAAATGCCTAGAAAGATACTGGAACAAATTATTAAACAATCAGTTTGTAAGCACTTGGTGGATAATAGGGCTATAAGTAATAGCCAACATGGATTTGCCAAGGACAAATCATGCCAAACTAACCAAATTTCTTTCTTTGACAGGGTTACTGGCCTAATGGATAGGGGGAAAGATGTAGATGTGATATATCTTGATTTTTAATAAGGCTTTTGACACAGTCAAAATTCTCTACAGTGAGTCAGAGTTCAGTAGATACAATCATCATGCTTTGTTTAATTTTTGTTTATTCTATATTTTGATGAGTGTCCAGGTTTGATATGTTTGGATACTTGCTAGAAGTGGCCATCCAGCAATAGTAAATCATGTGACAGATCATTTCAGTATGAAAGGAATGATATTAAAGGCCTGAAGTAATTTAGATGCTTTTGAAAATGTTACCTAGGAGCCGAAGTTGCATTTTCAAAAGAGAAGGAGGCACTTCATGACTAAAGTTACTTTCGAAAGTGGGACTTAGGCACCTATGTCATTTAGGTTCTTTTGAAACTGTTCCCCCTTCCCGGGATTGGGGAATGATGGCATTTACTTATCAATACATTTTTGAAACCTGCTCAGCTTACCTTGGTCGCTTGCATGAGCTCATGCCAATGACGTTCTCTAATAGCAGGATTCTGAAGGTCACTCACAGCTCGGAGGGAGGTTATCATGTTTTTCACTGTGTTATCCAATCCTATGAATGCATCCCAGGGCCTCATTTCTTTATCCAGACTTCTCACATCTTTAGCAAACTTTTTAGAATCAATATCCATCTGTTCCACATTAATCTCTTTCCATTTGGTGGTCTTCCAGTCATCGATGCTTGCATTAACCTGAATTGGGAAAGCAGTTCCACATGCCATACTGTTAACAAACATGCAGATCAATATTTTCTATCACTTATTCATCCTAAGTGTATTATTGTTCCACTTTCACAATTCTTATTCCTGTTTCCAAACGACTTTAATGTTGCTTTCACTCCAACACAGCACTGCAGAGCACACATTCGTGGTCCCCGCCGTTTCTCCTTGTTGCAAGGGCTGAGTGGTACAGTCTGTTGTGACATGACTGGCAGATGGCCTACTACCTCTCCACTAGACTGCTGAGAAACCTGGTTAACAGGGCTTCTTCATTTTCATCTTCCAACAACACAACTGTCTGGGGAACTACAGGAGCGCCTCGCTGTGGTCTGTAGTTTGGTTTTGTGTATGTAACTCATGGTGCTCAGTGTGGAACTCTGTCTCCCCGACCCCCCATGATGGCTAGGCTAGCTAGAGACTGAGGAGCCGGCTACAGAGCTGGCTAAGTCACATCTGTCTTTCAGCTCACGTATTAAGCTCAAGAGGTCCCAGGTTTAATCCCCGCTGCCAGCAGGGTTACAGATATTTTGAATTTGCTGCTTGTACTATCTTGCTGGAGACTCCTGCCAGGTTGGTGCCACTCCGGATTACAGCAGTATTCCCACAATAAAACCTCTGCTGGTTGAGAGTAATTTGTGCTCAAACAAGAGCCTCCGGCAAACTTTCCCTTTTTGGTCATTCTGCCCGGCCATGAAACTGCCAACAGCTAGCCCCACACGGGGCCTTGGAAAGGGGATGTTGCCACCTATAGCCATTGTGATTTTTAACCACACTAGCACACAGAACGTTTGCTTTTCACACACAGTCATTTAAAAAATAGCAACTTCAGTATTCTGAGTGCCAGCCCCAGCCTGTTAAGACATCTCTTGCTTTCTGTTTGCAGGTCACAAGTCCAGGGGGTTCAGTTTAAAAAGCCAGCAAAGAATTTCTTTCCCTTATTCTGAGCTTCCTGCAAACACATTCTCTTGTCTGAAACAGTGAGCAATCTCCCCTGAGCAGGTGAGATCATCAGGCAGGTGCCGTTATTATTAATATGCATTGTTTCTCTGAGGGTAGTGCATAGCATCCCCGACAGGGGTCACGGCCCAGAATGCTAGGCACTGCAAACACAAAGATAAAGACAGTCTCTTAAGGGGAACAGTGAAGTGATCCTGATTAGCCTGGCAAGTAGCAATGTCTCAGCACTTCAGATACATTCCAAAGTCAAACACTTACCAAGACAATCATATCCCAGAGCTCTTTGAGTAAACGTACTTCTTTATGGCATGCTTTGAGTTGTTTATAATCTGGGACTGACACCTCAAACAACCCAGCAGATTTGGACAGGGCTTCCATTTCACTCTCCATGGCAGTGATACTCTTTTGTTGCTAGAACCAGGAAAAGAAAAGGACTGAGCCGGCAGCGAGGTGCTGGTGCGGCCTCACTGTGCGTTAAGAGAAATGGAACATCTCCACTTTTATAGAATAACTCACTGGCCACAACATACATAAAGGGCCAAGTGCTCTCTCTGTGCATGGCCCAAGCCTGGAGGGTGGGGAGTCTAAGAGAGAGGAACCCTCATCCTGCAAATGTAGGCCAGACTCACAGAAAGGTAGGACTGGAAGGGACCTTGAGAAGTCATCAAGTCCAGCCCCTGGTGGAGTAGCCAGTGCTCAGGAAACATCTCCCTTATGCAGGAATGCACTAGGGGTGGATCTCCGCAGCCAAGCCCCTCCCCTTCCCTGGGCCTCGGTCACAAACTCTAATCAGAGCAGAGGAGCGGCGCAGACTCCTGGAACCGTGCTGGCCAGCTGTGCAAGAGAATTGTGTCCGTTCTGCGGCAGCCACAGTCCATGCGAGGCAGGTGGAGAGAGGATCTGCCCCAAACGCCCTCCCATCTCAGCCAATTACCGTGTTTAAGGACCGGTATGGATCTGGGTCAGTAAAAGAAAAGGGAGCATCTTCTCGAAATTTCTCCCTGAACTCGTGTTGTTTAATCTGCAAGGAAGCAGCGACAGAGAGTGTCACACGCAGGTCGGGGTAGGCACATTCAGCAGTTAGAGGCCCGGGTGTGGAGGAGGGCTAGCTGGCCGAGGCAAGGCCACTTCAGACTGAGCGAATTCGGCTTGTTTGGAGCTGGGTTGCAGCTGCAGTCCTGGACAATGAAGTGCATCCACTGTTTACTAGCAGACTCACAACGCTTGAACGACCAGGCATCTGGTGTGACCAAGAGCACTGGTTTCCCATATATGCTGGTTTCCAAGCGTGTGCGTTTTCTTTTGGCTACAGGCATCCAAGCCATGCTGTCATCTCCAGGACAGATGAGTCCAACATGCTCTTCATGGGGCAATACTTTAAAACTGCTGGGAAACCACTTAGTGCAGGACGTGGCTGCTTGCTTGTTGGGCAGAGTTGCAGACAAAGAGCCAGTAACACTGCTGCTCTGGGATCTGCCCTGGCACCTGTCAGCTCCCTGCTGGAGAGGAAGGGATTAGCCTATAAAGCCCTGCATGGCTGGGGACCGTATTGCCTTCAAAGCCCATCTCCTTCCCTATGGACTCCACAGTTGTGATCAGGGTGGGGATACTGCACTACAGCCCTCTCGCATTCAGCAGGGTCAGGGCTAGTCGCCTGGGGCACTCCACAAGAGGCCTTGACCGGGGAACACTTCCCCACCCATTCGGACAGGGCCTGGATTCACTCCTGGCACATGGGGAGGGATGTTACTCTGTTGGCTGATGTGGGGTGACCAGGACTAATCTGGTGGTTCACATGTGGGCAGTTCATTGCCTGATTGCTTAGTGGTTATTTCCATTACTGCCTTGTGTTGAGGTTGTAGCTTTTAAGCTTTGTGAAGTGCGTAGAGTCTCAGGGACAGGTATCTGAATCAAAAAGTCTGCACAGCGTTAATGTAGGTTCACACGAATCCTAGCCTAGATGAGAAGCTGAGGCCAATCCACTCAGCCCATTACAGCGAAACATCCCACAGTAACAGTACCTCAAACTGCTGACACTTCCTCCGAAGGATTGCGACCTCGGTGGCCTGCAGAGGAGCCACATTCTGTTTCACCTGGAAAGATAACTTCTTGGTGTTGTTCCATTGCTCCGGCAGATCCTACAGCAAGCAAAAGTAGAATCAACACCAAACCCCATTTCACCCGAGAGAGGTAACAGATGCTTATGCTTTGTCTGGCAAAGATGAACCCAAATACATCCTGAAGTTCCTTACGAAGGAGAATATGTGGGCAGCGAACAGGCAGGGCAACATTTGCAGATAACATTATTTAGGTTAGTCGAGACTAAAGAACACAAACCTGGGAGGAACGTTAAAGGGACTGGGCAAAGCTAGGTGAATGGGCAGCACAAGGGCAAAGCAAACTCACTGTTGACAAACATGTGGAACGGAATTATTCAAACTCTGCATACACAGTGGTGGTGTGACACTGGCAGACCAGGTGCCAGCTCATGCCAAGGTTCCCAGGTCTCAATGGAGCACTGACAAATACAGAGATGGAATCAGCCTGGCTCATCTGTGTTTAGCATTGTTAAAATAGGGATTAGAATTATGAGTGTGTGTTTAGTGTTTAGACTTGAATGCATGCAGCAGTTCACAAGCATTCAATAATCTCAGTCTATGTCTACACTACCGCGGTAGGTCAACCTAAGTTATGCAACTCCAGCTACGTGAATAATGTAGCTGGAGTTGACATAGCTTAGGTCAACTTACTGCAGTGTCTACACCGCACTGGGTCAACAGGAGACACTCTCCTGTCGACTTACCTTACTCCTCTTGTTCCCGGTGGTGTACTGGGGTCAACTGGAGAGCACTCGGTCATCGATTTAGTGGGTCTTCACTAGACCCGTTAAATTGAGTCCCGATGCATCAATCGCCAGAGCGTCGATCCTGCAATAGTGTAGACATAGACATAGCCTCACTTATAATATTAGTCTCCCATATTAAAAGGGAATATTTGAGCATTGGTGTTGTAAGACTCGATAACTATGTAAATCACCACATAGGAGAGAGACATTAACTAGTGTGACATGCCGATCGGGAACCAAAGGTGTTGTGTCCTGGTCAACAGCAGCCAAACTATTGTGGAACATTAAAGAGGACAAAAGATGTTGTGCTCTGCTCCCCCACCTCCCATGAAGATGAGTCATGCAAGTGGATTCCTCCAATCAGCTGAGTTTACAGCTCAGAGCACATGGGAGGAGGGGAATAAAAACCCTTAATCAGAAGAAACTGTCTCTCTCTGCTGCTTGGACTCTGCGAGACAAAGTTTCTAGGCATACACAAGGGATCCCCAGAGCTTAGAGCTTGCTTATTATAGAAGTTTCTATTACTTTTGAAACTTAAGATTGTAACTCATTTGTGTATCTATGTTTACCTGCTTTAACTTTGTAAATAACTCTCTTATTTCCTTTTCCTGTTGAATAAATCTGTATATAATTTATTACAGGATTGGCTACAAACATTGTCTGTGGAATGAGACCTAAGGTGCAGTTGACCTGGGAAAGTGATTGGTGCTTTGGTTCTGGGAGTAACCTGAGTATTGCAATGATTCTTGGTGTAAGGGACCATCAAGGCAAGCTCACCTTGGTGGCAAGACAGATTGGAGTTTATCCCAGGGGACTGTCAGACTCCTGATGCCTGAGGATCTTACATGTAATAATTGGTTGGTGAAATCTAAGTATAAACTCATCACCAATTTGGGGATTTGTGCCCTGGTTCTCAACAATCTGCCCTGAGGTTGGAATTCACACTCCTGAGTCACTGCAGGCAGCTTGACAGTGGGTTCTAAATTAACTAAAATCATTCAGGAAAATGATTTGGGCGTGACTGCGGGCAGCTCAGTGAGCCTCTCGTCTCAGTGAGGAGCAATGTTGAAAACAAAAAACCATGTCAAAAGTCTGATAGAATGGAAGAGAAGAGAGGACAGACTCCTCACACGCCCTTGTGTTACCCAATGGGATCCCTCCCTGAATACTGTAATGCCCTCTGAAGCATGTGGTACCAGCCACTGTCAGAGAGGTCTAGACAGACCCTTGGAAGATCCAGCAAGGCCACTCCTATGGTCCTTCTGGTAACAAATAAAGAGTGACCATCTCAGAGAAAATGTTTCCTGCTCTCTTTTATAACAGGTACTTATTTTTGCAGCACAGTAACAGATGGCATTAGTAATGCAGTGATTGATTTCAGTCATTTTCTATAAAGAGTTAGAACCTCTTTGCACCTGAATGTGCAATAAAAATGATTAAAGGTGAGTTTGGATCTCAGCCTACTACAAAGAAGCAAATTCATCAGATTTCATTATTAAAAATACCCCAAAGCTAAGCTAACAACATTAAATAACCTACATGCAGCTGCATATGAATTTCTTCCGGCATTTCTTCTCCATAAGTCTTTAGCAGTTCGATTGTTTGCTTTAAGGGCTCAAACATGTGGTCTGTAGCTGTCTGTCTATCTTTGACTCTCATCAAGTGTCCCATCACCTCCACCAGCCCATTATAATCTCCTTCTTTCAAAGGTTTAGTCAAGCCCGCATTTGCGTCTTTCATGAAAGCTGCTAGCTCCTGGAGACTAAAAGAAAAGAAGCCAGTGGGAGCCTCTCTGAACAGCCAGTTAAAGGATCAAGAAAAATCCAAAGCCTGGTTGCTTCTGACAGTCACCGTGGCTCCCTGAGATATCAGCCCAAATGGATCCACAGCCCTGGCTCATGGGGCTCTGGCCAGGGGAGCAGCATCCAGTGGGGCTACACCCTTTCCAAGTCCAGGGGCCCCAGGAGTGGGGATGCCGGGGGCAATTCTCCAAGCAGAACAAAAACTGGCGTCTCAGATCCTCAGTGTGTGTAAATGGATGCCATTCCACTGGCCTTCAGGTCTGAGCACGACCCACTAGCACCTCGTTAAACATGACCTACTCTGGTCTACACTGGGTGCAAAGCGATATCATTTCATATCACGTTACTTTGAATTTCTTGGCCACTATGTTTAAAACACACCCCATTTTCCTAGTCCAGAACTGACCTTAGTCTTGGTCTCCATGTACGACAGCCATTGGCACAGCTACAAAATCCTTGCCTCCAACGTTAATCTTAACCCCTAGTTCCCATCCCGGGTGTGTCAGGCGAGATTTGCTTTGGAGAACCACGCTCTTGTTTTACCTGGTCGTGACGTGGTCAATGAGATGCTGCTTAAACATGAGGCTCCAGCGCTTGATAATATTTAGAAGTGCTTGTTTGAATGGACGGCAGTCGCTCTGCAGCCAGCCATTGAACACCTTGGTGTTCTCAAACTTGGACACTTCCTCGTAGAGCTTCTCGTAGGAGTCGATCTGAAATGCGCGTAGAAATGACACGCATGGAGCAAGCTCGGAACGGCCAGTGGGGCTCTTGTCTGGGGGCTTCACAAAATCATTGTTTGTAATTCAAGATTTTTAACAGTAAAACTTTGAGCACAACTATTTCTAAACTATTGAAGCCCCAGATTTTCCAGTGTTCGGGGGCACCTAGACACACAGTAATGCTGCATTAACAGCTCTCAGGGAGGCTGGAGCAAAATGCTGTCAGGGCAGCTGCTACCAAAGCCAGACCCCTCCATGCAGGTGCCTTCCTGGCTGCTCTCCCACCCGAACTCCCAGGTAGCACAGGGCTGCTGAGCTAGCGAGTCCCTCAGCGCTGTGCTTTGAAACGTGCTTGAGGGATAGGTCTAAATGTAAAAAACCCAACATTTTATCCATCCTGGGCCAGATCTTCCAGCGGCTGTAAATCGGCCCTGCTCCATTAGAGTCAATGGGCCAGATCCCCAGTTGGTCTAAGTCAGCGTCACTCCACTGACGTCAGTGAAGATTGCCTATGTTACTTTAATGGAACCACATGGATTTGCACCAGCTGCTCGCTCTCCCCCTCTATTTCAGGGGCCTGATTCTCCACAGTCGTGCACCTTGCCTCACCATTTACACCTATGCAAAGTGGATACAGATTCTCTATTCTGACTTGGTGACCCTGTTACACCCACTGTGGACAGGCATAAATGAGACTGGGGCAGGGCAGTGGGGGGTGGGTGGGGAAATCAGACCCTAGATGTCTATCAGTGCATTAGGGTTGGTGGATGCATGGTTGTTCTCCATACAATGGCAAGATGGAAAAGAAACTTGTGTCCTGGGCCCCTGTGAGATGGGTATAGAGCAGAGGTCCCCAAACTATTCAGGGGTGTGTGGTAGGGACCAGGCCAGCCCCCACTGGGGATAGGGAGGGAGCGCCACCCAAGCCCCGCTCTGCTCCCAGCTCTGCTCCGGCCCTTAGCTATGCCCCCAGCTCCCAGCCCCACGCCAGACCCTTCCCCAGACCATGGCTCCGCACCTAGTCCTATGCCCTGCTCCCGGCCCCAGACCCACCCCCAGCCTCAGCCCCATTACTCCTGTCTGCATCCCCTCTTCCCCCGCAGGAGCTCCAGCCCCATTCCTGGTTCCACGGGGGGCGTGGCCCTGAAAAGTTTGGGGACCACTGGTATAGAGAGATTCCCTCAATGGTGTGTGTGGGAGCAGTCCCTCTGCTCCCCTGAAGAAGGATGGAAAGAGCTTGGGTGCCATGGGAAGGATGGTCTATGAGGGGAATGGCTGGCCCTGCACCAGCATCGCTGCTGTTCTCCTCATAGTACCAGGCTAGTATCATAGACCTGCCATGCACCGAGCCACAGCTCCTTTGCTTTGGGAGTTCTCTCACCTGTTGCTGGAACTGCTCTAGGGTGGGTGGGATGCGTGGTAAGTAGTCCTCTGCATGAGACTCCAGCTCCTCTGGGGTGAACACATGACCAAACATGAGGAAGCGTTGCATAAACTCGTGGTGATCATCCATCCACAAATAGGAATATTTCTCAAAGGAGTCTTCATATTCCTCAGCTTGTTTCATGGCACTGACAACTAGAGAAACCACCTCCTCTCTTATTTCAATTAGATCTGACATATCTTCCAGGTCACTCTGAAAGACACACACTTCTCATCAGGGTCAGGAAGTAAACGAATGCAATATACGACATTAAATGTCACATTAGGGTCACACAGTAATGCTCAACGCAATACATGTAAAAGTGAAGGTTTCTCAGTAACATTATCTCACCTGCATTGCACATACATACTGTTAATATGCAGTTACAGTGTACATACACCAAAAATGATACACATGTGCAGTATGGGAAATCTAGTGTTACTATGACAACCTTCACTTAAACGTTTCTTGACATATTAGTGTTTTAATCAGGGCCGGCTCCAGGCACCAGCCTACCAAGCATGTGCTTGGGGTGGCACCTGGAGGGAGGCGGCGCTCGGGGAGAGCGGGGCCCCAGCCGGGTTGCCGCCCTCCCCTGGCGCTCCGGCCGGCCGGGGAGAGCGGGACCGTGGCCAGGCTCTCCACCCTCCTCCCGGCACTCCAGCTGGTCGGGGAGAGCGGGGCCCGGCCGGGCTCTCCACCCTTCTCCCGGCGCTCCAGCCGGCCAGGGAGACCAGGGCTGCAGCCGGGCTTGGCGCCCTCCCCTGCCGCGCTCCCCGCCGGGGGGCGGGGGGCAGGGGGCGGCGGGAGGCCTTGGGTGGCAAAAAAGCCAGAGCCGGCCCTGGTTTTAATCCATAAGCATGTTAGGTTTCTGCATTTAATTTCCATCATGGTTTATTCAGAGAGAGAGAGAAAAAAAAAGAGAGAGAGAGAGAGACTGTTTCTCTCTACCAAGGTCAGCATGGAGTCAACATCTACATGCTACGGTCCTCACCACCCCATTGCTCCTCTTGTTCAACTGACCGTTCTGGATCCCAGTGTGATGGGTTGGGTCACAGAAACTCCCTCAGAACTGTGTGCTGGGATACAATGGAGAACAAACCTCCCACCAGAGAAGGCTTTCCTCCACTCCCGTCCTGCTGAGCTAGACACACCAGTCGGCTCCAGCACAGACCAAGAGGTTGGGCCACACCCCCTTCAGTTCACAGAAACCAAGATTCACTTAGCCCAGGGGCTTCTCAGTTAACAGGGACTTTCCCAGCACCCAGTAGTCAGTCTTTCTGGGAGCCTAAACCCCAAATAAATCTGTTTTACTCTGTATAAAGCTTATACAGGGTAAACTCACCAATTGTCCACCTTCTATAACAATGATAGAGAGATATGCACAGTTGTTTGCTCCCCCAGGTATTAATTACTTTCTCTGGGTTAATTAATAAACAAAAGTGATTTTATTAAGTATAAAAAGTAGAATTTAAGTGGTTCCAAGTAATAACAGACAGAACAAAGTAAGTTACCAAGCAAAATAAAACAAAACACGCAAGAAACTGAATACAGGTAAATCTCCCCCTCAGAGATGTTCCAATAAGCTTCTTTCACAAACTAGACTCCTTCCTAGTCTGGGCCCAATCCTTTCCCCTGGTACAATCCTTGTTAATTCCAGCTCAGGTGGTAACTATGGGATTTCTCATGACTGGCTGCCTCTTTGTCCTGCTCCACCCCCTTTTATAGCTTTGGCACAAGGCGGGAATCCTGTGTCTCTCTGGGTCCCCACCCCTCCTTCTAAATGGAAAAGCACCAGGTTTAAGATGGATTCCAGTATCATGTGACATGATCACATGTCACTGTAAGACCTCATTCTTCATTACCCACAGGCTGGCCCACAGGTCCACAAGAAGGCTTGCAGGTAGTTAAACCATCTACAACCAATTGTCCTAGTCAATGGGAGCTATCAAGATTCTAAACCACCATTAATGGCCCACACTTTGCATCATTACAATAGGACCTCAGTGTTCACTTCATATTTCTAGTTCTAGATACAAGAATAATTCATACATACAAATAGGATGAACACACTCAGTAGATTATAAGCTTTGTAATGATACCTTACAAGAGACTTTTTGCATAAAGCATATTCCAGTTACATCATATTCACATTCCAAGCATATTTTCATAAAGCATATGGAGTGCAACATCACACCCAGGTTGCACCTGGAATTGCACATGGCTTCACAGTCAGAAGTGCATCTTTTTCATCTGCGCTGCGTGTGATACTTGTGACGGTCTCCCTGATATTCACATCATCACAGTTATCCAAGCCTTTACCACGGACACACTGTGCTCTATATAGGACTAGCCTTGAAAACCACTCTGAAGCTACAAACAGTGCAAAATGCAGGGGCCTATTTACTTAGCAGAGCTGGCCATAAGGAGCCTGCTACATCCTTGTTCCAAATACTGCATTAGCTCCCTATTCACTTTGGGCTGCAATTACAGATATGGATATTGATACTGAAAGCCCCCTATATTTTGAGTTTTGAAACCCTAGAAACAAGCTTTCTCCCTATGCACCATTACAAAGATTCATTTTCTTGTAATCTAAAAGCTTATGTGCATGTTCCCTGAGAGGCAGTGACAAGTGCATTGAAAAAATCACCAAACAAGCCAGTCAGTCATTCAGCTCTCAGGAAATGCTGGTGCGTGGCAAGGAGCTCCGTGCGTGGCAGACAAAGATGGCTAAGGGAAAGAGTCCAGGTCACAGAAGGACTAACCTTGTAGCTGAGTTTCCCCTTAGCCAGCCGGGGTATAAGTTTAGCCGTGTTGTAGATATCATTCATTAGATTTTCCACCACTTCCAGAAAACCATTATCTGCTCCCACTTCCAGCGATGGACGGTATCTTAATTCATCATTATGTAGTTCCATGTGCACTTCAAACAAAGGAGCTGCATTGGCCTGCGATACATTAGTGCAAAGCGCATTACTGTCTGCCTTCCAAACACCTGCCCTCAGCCCCATCTGGAATGTGCTATTTAGCCCACTACATTCACTGCCTCATTGCTAAGCCTCTGTCTGACCCCCTTTCCCTGGCTTCTGCCCCAGCACTCCACTGACAGTCGCCTCTTCTCCACGCTCATGCATGGCCTCTCTGCTCCCCCCTTAGCACCTCTCTCTTCCCCAGAGGTCTGGGACGCTGTGCTCCCCTACATTGTTGACTGCTCCTTATCATTATCCTCTCTACAAGGGGGGCTACTGCAGTTGAACTTGAGGCAGAAAGTAATGGCATGCAGCATTTTAATTATCAGGGCCAGATTTCTTTTCTATTCCATTCTATTCAGGTTTTGGACTACGCTCGTTACCACAGTATCTGAGCAATTCAGTGGCAGCCTGGATGTGTGGGTGAAGAGGAAAGACGTGTCAAAGAGGACACTGATGTTATGGCCTATGACAGGGAGGGGAACATGGTGAGAGCCCAATGGGGAAAGAGGGAAGGGTAGAAAGTGTGTAGAAGAAAACACAGGAGCTCATTTGGCCATGTTAAGCAGCGGGGTTACACAATGATGCATCTGGGACTAGACAGAAGGGGCAACGCAGAGGAGGAGAGGCTGATTAATGATTGCAGAGCAGAGGAGAAACTCAGAATAGAAGAGATAGCACAGGGCTGCAGATGGAACTGGGGACTTCTCCACTGTCTCACCTGGGGGCACTTCTCCTCCCTCTCTCTCTGAAGGCATCGCTTCTAGGGCTCTGTCCTTGACCTTCTGCTCTTTGTCAGTGGGCGCACTTGTGTGGTCACAAGTAACGATTCACCACCCTCATCCTGTCTTCTCTCTTCAGTCTCATCTCCCTCTGCCAGAGCAACACCATTTGCTCCTGGACACCCCGCACACACACACACACACACACACACTCCACACCAGGGCTAATCTGAACTCCCCACCTCTGCTCCCAAGCTCTCCTCTCTTGCTCCCTTCTTTATTATAGTTAGCAATTTCAAAGACCCACAATCCTCTGCTCAGCAGCTGCTGAAGCACTATGGGATAGTGGTCGAAACTGTCCCAGGATTCACTTGCACATCCACAGAGGGATTGGTGCGCACGTGCTCAGATGGCTGCAATGGCAAATAAGAGGTGAGAGGGTGAGGGCAGGTCACACACTGAACCATGTTATTTGTAACGGATTACAATAACCGGGCCACTAACTAGGACAAAAGCATGGCGGCAGCTGTCCTGTGGACAGACCTTTATAGGATGTACTGAGACAATAAATTCAGTGCATGCAATGTAACTTCAAGAGATGTTCTAAGAAATCAGAAAAACGGTGGTTTCCTTAAATAATTCATAAATAATAGTGGCACAAGCATTATATATGTGCAAACACTGACAGTTCATACAAGGGAAGAGGAAGCTGGATAACATACATCAGCTGCCATGTTGGTGAGCAGAAACTGTAAAGATTTGCGAATAAACTGGAAGAATCCATCCAAAACCATGTCATCCACATATTCCACATAGTCTTGCCATGTTTTGGATGTCTTATCAGCCTTAAATAAGTCTGCATTCTCCTGCAAAAAGAACCAAGCTATATTAACTTTTTGTTTGACAAATGGTCAGGCAAATGTCCTACCTTCTTTCAATGAAAAACGGGAGTTAACATTTGATTAAGTCAAAAGTCTAGTTTTCTGGTACCAAATGTATATGTTGTTGCTTCTCTACAATTCCATTTGAATGTAAGGGAAAGAAACAACTTTTATGTAACGTCCTCTGAAAAGAAACTGTCCCCAGGGCATGCCAAAAAGCCATACATGTGTCAAAAATTCCCCCAGACAGCAGTCATATAGACTTTTTTTTTTAATCTCAGTTGTACAGTAAGAACATGAGAAAAAAAAATACATGAATCCAGCCAAAGGTCTTTAACAAAGCACTACAGACTTATGCATGAAGTCCTTACTGAACTATAACGCCCATTGACTTCTGTGGGAGTTTTGCCAGAGTAAAGACTTCAAGGCTGTGCCCCAGATCGTTTGAGTCCACCATTTACACCCATGCATGGAAAACATCAGTACTGTATGTGGAAGTGGTTAGAAGTTTAAAAGTGCTATAGCACATAAGTGCTAGATATAATTAACTATTGTTAAAACAGTTCCAACTCGATTGAGTTTATCTTTCCTAGTTTCTTACCATAAGCATAGTCTGAATCTTTTGTCCAGCATCTTTAATTGCTGCATAGCGTTTGTTTATGGTATTAGCTTTTCCATCCAAGTCTAAGAGAGACGTTTCCTTATTGTCTTTCCTTTCAAACAGAGGACTGGCTGACCATTCCTGTATGGAAAAAAAAGACCTAAAAGATGCACTTTTACTACCCTTGGGAAATACTATGCCTGCAGAGGAGAGAGATTTAATATATACCAAGAATATTATTTTCAAAAGTGCCTGGAAAAATCTTTCACCCACCTGCATAAGCTGGCTGATATTCTCCACATTTAACTTAGTTTTCTGGATTCTTGCCTCTAAATCATGCAAGACATTTCTCATCTCCTGAATATATTCCATAACACCTGAGAGAAAAATGCATTTCTATCTAGTAGACAGATAAGGTCTCCAGTCATCAAAGTAACTGCTTGCCTGATGGCTCTGATCATCAGATTGTTGAGGAGAGATACAAAAGAAATTCACCTGTAATTTGGATTCTCAGATGGTAAATCTGACAGTGGATTCATGCTCTGCTTTATGCATGTGGCACGGGAGGCTTCCCCAACTGAAGGCTTTGGCTGCCACACAACTGAATGTCAGCACCCCCCAGCATCTGCTCAGTGGGTCTAACACCCCGACTGCCTCCCATCATTAGCCCTTTCTTAGAGATAATCCCAGTATATTCTTGATCCATGCAGGAGGTAGAAAGGCTTTTCATAATGAGTGGGAACTGGCAGGGCTTCCATATACTCCAATTGCCTTGGCGGAATAAGCTAGGACTCCGAGTAGTTTAGTGTCAGTCATGAGGAAGGAGTTGCTAGTGTACTTAGCAATGGCATGTGAGCTCTATGTGCCAGTGGCAGGTGCTCAAAGACTGCAGTCACCCACACAGGGTACAGACCTTGGGAGTGGGGACCTCTTAAGGGACTCACTTTGGAGGAATTAGGGTAAAGGCTTCAAAAATGACATCTGCAAATCAGCACAGAGAAGCACGGCTGGCCCAGCAAATGAGCAGCTGCGTCAGCCTTCACTCCCTGGGCTGGGAGCAGTGTGTGCTCGGCCTGGGGGGCAGACAGAGCCACTCTGCACCACTGACAGTGACTGGCGCTTGAAGACCCCCCATGCTAGCAACATCAAAGCCCTTCTAGGACCCGAGAACATGTCAGCCCAACCCGGGTCCTTTGGGCCAAGGAAATAAATGAGAACTCATGGCTCTAATGTCATGACGCAGGGGATTCTCCCCAGAACGCGCACAGAAACATTTTGTCAACTGGAAACAGGTAATGATGACGTGACTGACTTTGTACCTTCATTGCTCCAAAACAAGGTGGTTTCGGCTTTCTGCAGCTTGATATCATTCTCTTCTAACTCCTGCTTCACCAGTGGAAGCTCTACTGACAGTATGGTTGTCTTGATCTGGAAAACAAAAGCATCACTGGCTTAGGATCCAAAAGTAGTTCTGTGGGACAAAGGGTGAGCGGCTGCCGTAACTGCGGAAAAGCAGCCTTTTCTGAGCACACTCATTTTTGAACCATCTTAGCTGGTTTCAGAGAGAGAAATGGAGGCTTCACATTCCACACAGACAGGCTGGAAGGGTGGAACAGCGGAGGTGACATGGGAGAGGTCCCAGCAAATAACATGCTCTTAAATATTACAGTGATGTGCAGCAACCTGCAACCCTAGGATAGCACTGCAGGAGAGAGCTGCCTAAGCCATGAAGTAGGGCTAGTTACACACGACAGTTTGACTGGTTTAATTCAAACCACCTGGATTTTTTATAACCCAGTTTATAATAGTCGGAGCACAATTTTAAAGTGTTAGCCAGTTTTGTACAAACTTGAATCTAACTCTTCTAAACAAGGCAAAGAGACAGACACACGCTGATCCTGTTATCTTTCCACATTGCCTCCCCCTTTTTCAAACTTGCCTTATTGTACCAACCGACAATGAGATCCAGATTGCCCACAAACTTCCGGAAAGTTTCATTTTGAGAAAAGAGATTGCCAGCACTATCTGGAATATCTTTTTGCTTCTGAAAATTCAAATACTTGACTTCACGTAGAACAGCAACTAGCTACGAAATACAATAATTAGAAATAATTACCTCTTCATAAAAGGAAAAGCTTCAGCATCATCCCATATTGAAAATCTCTCAAGAAAATCAGATATGAGTCCAAATGGTTTATCACTGCTATTCCCTGAGGTGCCAGTCCAAACCAGTACACAAATGCAGCAAGGTTACTGGAAGGGGTTTGTCTCAGCAGTAGTAGTCAAAATAAAACAGACACTAACAGAACAGGGCTCATACAGTATCAGCTACAAACATTTCATTTCTGCCCAGACTGATTTCAACAAGACAGCTTTGTGTACAAAGTTGCCACCCACCTCCTTGCTGAAGTTCACGCTGATGAGAGTAGCGTCTGGATCTCTCCGTATCAGCGGCTGTTCGAGGTTAAATTGGCAGTCTGCATCTACTCTACTTATCCACTCTTCATAGGTCTTCTCTCGGCAATTCTGCAGCAAACGTATCATCTCCTTATACTTCTCGGACACCAGTTTAGCTTCAGCACTGACCATAACACTGTAACCAAAGGAAAAGTTGGAATTGACAAAACAGATACACTGATAGAGCTGGGGATTTAATCACAATGCCAAACAGAACCTTGGTGGTCTAAGTGGATATGTGCTTTGTCCTCTGTAAATGATCATTGCTGCTCCGTTGTACATACACTGGATAACAGCATATCCTAAAGTGCAAAACACCAACGAAACCTACTTACGGGTGATCAATGGCTTGCAACTCCTTCATTGGAGTCTCTAGTCTTTCTTGGAGCTCCAGAGCCCACTTCAGCTGCCCAGCAACAGGAGGCATATTTTTGCTGATAGGTGGCACGCCTCCTGATTTCGTGGCCGCTATCTGGGCATCATACATTATCTTTGCATTGTCCAATTCAACATTAAACATTTCCAAAAGGGTGGAGTAGTGAGGGGACACTTCTGCCTTTATCAGAGGTCGGTCCAATAGCGATCCAAACATGTGTATTTGCTAAAGAACAAAGAAATTGGTAAACTGTTTATACGTCAACGTATCTGCTGACATAGGCTATTGAGAATGCTGCTGATTCTTCCAAAAGGCATTAGTTAAATTATGCTAAAACCACTCTAGATGTATATAATGCCTTTCATCTACTTTTAAATACTGGATCACCTAAAGAGTCACCTCTTCCACAGGCCCCTTCCACAAACCACTTCAGTTAAATGGCCTCATCTCTCTATCTGGTCCATGTGCAGAAGATTGGATAGATACTAGAGCAGGAAATCGGAATTTCCAGGCCATAGGAAATTTCCAAATTTTGACAAAAAAAAAAGTTCTAAATTGGAATAAAAAGCTGAAATTTAGACATTTTTCCACATAAAAACTTCAAAATGTTCTTATTCACAACCATCAAAACATTTGATGGTTTCATTTCATTTAGACTTTTCTATGATATTAAAATGTTAAATGTAATATGTATATAATTAATATTGTAGTTTATAGGCAACATTTTAAAATCATAGAAAAGTCTAAATGAAAATGTCAAAAAACACTTCAGCATTGTTGAAATGAAATGAAAAAGTTTAAACAATTAATTCATATAGGCTTTTTCCTATTGAAAATGTCATCGAAATTGACAAGTTCCTGTAAAATTTTTTTTTTTTTTGACAAAACTGCATTTTCTGATGGAAAACGGCTCCACTGAAAATGTTTTGACCAGCTCTAATATTTACATTCCAAGTTAACATCTTCCTCTGTGACCCTGCCGGGGCGCACCCCACCCCCCCGCCACTAGCTTCCTCTGTCTGACCTGCACTCACCCCTACAGACTCTGCCTCCTCTAAGGAAAATCAGCCCCCTTTGAAGTGTCTCAGGTTGGGCCCCCAAGATCTCTAAAGTCTTGACGTTCAATCGTTATTTTAATGTGTATATAAATACAGAAACTTCTTCTCTGACAAGAGTGTTCATAGATTTGGTATCAGACCCCAAAGCAAATTCACCCTAATTACAGCATGTGCTAACACTCTTGCTAGAAAAGAGACTCACCAACCATACATGCACATTTATACCTTGACAGCAGATTCAATACTATTACAGTCGTTAAATCCCTGAGAAAAAATGGTTGCCAATCTTCTATCCAAATCCTGAATTTTGGTCTGGAACTCTGCAAAATCTTCATCAAATTCCTGTCAATAAAAAGAACAAAGGATTTAAATAATAGGATTAAGCCATGCTTAGGTATTTTATATAGAGAACCATTCAATTTAAATGAACTGATTTTATGGATGAGTGCTAAGATGAGAGTTTTTCCCTAAAGTAAGTACATTTGTTGCCATGGTGATTGTTCTAATATGCAGGTCCTCTGCCTTGTTCAAAGCAAGTAATTTATTCATCTAACAAATGAATACATTTTTCATACTAACATTTACTCACCTTTTCTGCAGGATCTAAGGGATCATATCCGCAATCAGCAAAAACCTTAATGAGTTCAGAGACTTCCTCATAAATCTGAAATACCATGCTCCCAAGGATGTTTCCTCTCACTCCTCCCAACTCAATTTTCTCCAGCTTCAGAAATTCAATAGCTGTTACGTACAACTCCTAATGAACAGAAACAATCACCACACTCAATACATCTTCATATCGAAATGCTGTTACCTACACGCCAGGGTTCTAGTGAAAGAGAACAGGGACCTGGTGATCAAGAAGAAAAATGCAGCTGCTAACTAACTAATAATAATGCAAGTTCTATGTTGCACTTAGTGTCTTTCATCAGAGGACTTCAAAGGATTATCTCCTCACCTTTGCAGAAGGGAAAACAGAAAGCCCTGATTCAGCCAGGTACTTAAGCACACATCTAGCTTAATGGGACTAGTTACGTACTTACATTTCGGCACACGCTTAGTGACTCAGGGCCTGAGTGATGAATGAGAGGTTTCTTATCTTGTACAGTAACTGGAGTTCTCCCCATCTGTATTCCACTGTGGGGGGCGTATGTGCGCCACGCGCCCGAGACCAGAAGACATTGGTCTGCACCTGCACCCTTCCTCTCCTCATGCTCCAAACCAAGGAGTGGCACAGACCAACCACATCTCCTGTGCCTTCTCTCCCATGAATTGTAAGGATCCGAAGCAGAGGGAAGGAGGATAGGTAGTGGAATACAGATAGGGACCACGCATCTCGAAGAACTCTGGTTATTGCACAGATACATAACCTCTCTTTCTTCTTCAAGTACCGGCCCCTATGTGTATGACAGAGTGGATGACTGACAAGCAGCACTCGTTGAGGAGGAAGGCACGAGGGTGCTGATGACAAAAGGATCAAACCAAAGGATGCATCAGCTGCAGAAGCTTTCATGAGCCTGTAATGCCTTGTGCCCTATTCTGCTGCAGCTCCTCCACCCACACAAATGCCTGCTTCTCTGGTGACCACTGTGCAAGAAGCACCTCAAGTTCACCCAGAAGACCTCTCCTCTTTCCCTGTCACATTCCTCCTGGAGACCCACTGCTGACATGGTGACAACTGGTGTAAGGATTTGGCATTTGGGACCAGTTTACACCCTGTAGGTATATTTGGTTGTACCCTTTCTCCTGCCCTCTGCCTGATGGCTAATTCATCTGTCTTTAGACTGGGAGCACCTCAGGGCAGGGCTTGTAGCTTCTGGGTGGTTTGGCAGGCTCCTGCCATTTTGTGAGCACTATCGGAAACATGGAGCACACAGAAAGGCTTCCCAATCAGAACAAGCACCAGTTGAACTACCAGACACAAAATATTTCATAGGCACCTCGATAGTCTTCAGTCTGTGCAAAAATGAATTCATTCTGGTAAACACAAGAGATGAAGGGAACTCCCATAGCCTGGCCTCCTTGTCCTGAAACCAGAGAAAGATTTGTCAGCGTAATACGAGCCCAGCATCGCTATGGGATAGGGTTAGTAAGATGGGGATGTGGTGCTTTCGGCTGAGTGCTTTCTCCATGCCCCTGTGCCCAGCTGATCCCAAAGGCGGTCAGCAGAAACATACCTTAAAGAACGTGGGCATCAGCTCCGAGCAGCACCTGTGGTAGGTTTGGTAAAGTCTCTCTATAATTGAAGGGCCTAGTTTGATCCCTCCCAAGATCTCTTCTATTTCTCCTTGCAGGCCTTTCATCACTTCCTCGGGGCTCAGGAAGGTTCGGGTCTAAACAAAGTAAAATGCAGTAACAGGCCTTTAAGAGCAGTTCCAACTAGAAGGTCACATGCTTTGTTTCTTCTGTAGGCAAGGAGTTCCCCCAGTCGGATCACTTATGCAAACCAGCAATCGCAACACACCACTGTCGAGCCCAGTTCATCCCTGCGCCGGGGCAAGAGCTGGCACAGGGAGTGAGTGGCACATCCTGGGCCTCCCCTACTCGGGGGCAGCCTCTAGCACAAACTTGGCAGCTCAGGGAATTGCCAGGGAGGCTGTAGGATTGTCCTGGCTACAGCACCTCCTCTGCCCTCTCTGCTGCCCGTTCTTCACCTGGCCCATGCCAGAATGAACCAGGGGTTTCTGCCATGGTGGCACAAAGGCCTCTGTGTGGATGCGATTCATCGGGGGCTATACAACCCCCGAAGCCCCTTTGCCCTGTTGGGCAACAGTGAGTTTGGCTCCTGGCCCTTTAAGAACGAAGAGAAACTGCCTCTATAAATGGTCACCCAGCAACAGGACACTGACTGTCTGACTGTCTTCTCCCTCCTTCCAGCTGGCCCAGACACCTCACCTCACCTTCCCTGCTAGCGTTTTTCCAGCAGGGGCAATTTCTAGCGTTCCTGAGTGCCTCAGCCTGAAGCACAGGTCACTTCTGGGCTTGACTCTATCCCAAAATGTCTGAGGGAAGAGTGCCACTGTGGGTGCTGCTATGGAACAGAGGAGGGGGATTTAAATCAGAACAGCAGCAGCCCAGAGCAATTGTCCCTCCACCGCTCCAGGCGCTCTGGAAAAGGGGGGCAGCAACCCACTTGCATATGGACTTTACCCTGGAAGGCAGACCCACACTGCGATGCTATTGCACCCTTCCCTAGGACAGTACCATTTCAATTAAGAGGTTGCAGATCTCCTGTAAGATGACAATGATCCGGGACGGCGTGTTATAGTGTTCCGAGTTAGCCCATATTAAGCAGACGGTGTACATGACACTGTCAATGTAGGGAGACAGCTGTGAAGAAAGGACAATACTTTGAATCCATTTAAAAGCAACAATGGGCCCATCAGTAAAGCAAGTTAGTTTCACTTGGAACTTCCTGACCTTTCAATAACGAAATCTGAAAATCATAAAACTTAACGGAATTTCAGAATGTCAAACATGGCAATATTCTGACGACAAGACTAAACTGACACGCAGAAAACCCATGCATGGAAATATCTGGAAACTGCTTCATACATCCTTGCATGGAATTTGCAGCTTGGGTGGTTTAGAACTGGGTACTAGTTCTCTGCAAACAACATACCTGAGGGTATTCTGTTTGTTCCATTTCCTCCAGCAAAACTTTAAGCGGTTGCAAGTATAGATTAATATCATTGGCTTCCTTCACTCCTGCATCAAATGAAAACTGCAGGGTAGGTGAAGTCAGAAGATACAATTAAATATAATCTAAAATGAAACCATCCCTTTTTGTGACTAAAGGGGGGAGGGATAGCTCAGTGGTTTGAGCATTGGCTTGCTAAACCCAGGGTTGAGAGTTCAATCCTTGAGGAGGCCTCTTAGGGATCTAGGGCAAAATCAGTACTTGGTCCTGCTAGTGAAAGCAGGGCCCTGGACTTAATAACCTTTCAGGGTCCCTTCCAGCTCTATGAGATACAATATATGGAGATATACCTTTTGTTAAATTTTTATCTGGGGCTTATACCTGCACTGACTTCCTTGAAAACATTCTTCAGAGCGGGCCAGTAGCAACTCTTCGCCTTCTTCAAAATCTCTGCTATTTTATTCACTTTCGGTGCAAGCAGCTAGACATCAAAAAGTATCAACACGTCAGCATTCCAAGAGCGCACAACAGCGTATTTGAGAGAAACGTTATCAGCCCAGAAATGGCCAGGAGACACGGTACCTGCTCATGAATGCATTGTAGATTGACCAGCCTGGAGCTCCAGAATTCAAATTCCACCTTTGGCAGTGGGTTCGATCCATCCAGCAGGGGCTGGGCAGAATCTTTGCTCAGTACGTCTCTTATCTGATGAGACCAGTCTATGATTATCGTCTCAATGGCATGTAATAAGGAGCTGTCCATTGCCGCAGGGAGTCTGAAAGGCAGCATCCGTCACTCGGTGAGACTGCATCAAAAACCAGCTCCAGGAGTTCATGCTGTGTACGTGGGGGCCCCACTCTTTCCTAATCTTGCCCTCATTTACTTCCACTAGGTGCCAGAGCAACTGCAGCCTTATTTTCAGCTTTAATCCTAAACACCTTCCCTAATGAAAACCCAGAGTGTCCCACACTCTTCCACAGAGCCTATGGGTTAGGGGTGGTCACATGACCAGAGCCCTGTTAGACCCATTCCTTTGACTCCCGATTTCCCTTCCCAATGGTACTTCACAGTTTGATGCATGTGAGAGAGAGCTGGTACCAGGTGAGAGCACAGCCTCTGCAACAGAGCAGGTCCCTGGTCCCTAGGGATTCAAGGTTATATTCTTTGCAGGAAAAATACAAGAGTGAATTTCCTGGAGCACTCACCTGTCTAGGGAATCGGTGGAACTGGCCAGGTTCTCCAGGTGCTCTGGGAGAGGGAGCAGCGTCTTCCCTTTGATCTTTCCTCCCATCACAAACATTTCATTTTTCAGTCTGTGGCCTTGTTTTACAACATCATCAGACACCACTTTAGGCCACCCGCTCATGTTCTCCTGGTTCATGAATAAGGAATAAACAACCTAGAAGAAAACACTTCCTTAGTTCTGTTAGTTCTCTGTGTGTATTTTATGGGGGACAGAGGCCGAAGATAAAACTGTGCTGAGAAATCATCCTCTTGTTTGCAGAGGTGACATCACTACCAAGTGATATAGCAAAGCCACAGCTGAGAAGAATGGCTTGTGCCCTGCTTGGTGCTGCACTTTCCAACTCTGGCAAATGTATCAAGAGCCTTGCAATGTGTGGCATTTTCCTTAAAGCCCTAGCTCCTGGAGTCAGGTGATTCCATGAGACTCTCAGTTTTCAGTTAAAACAACATTTCTAGTCCTTGTGGTTGCAGAGAAAAGTTTGAAAAGATGACAGGAGTAAGACCCCGATGGCTCAGAGAGAAAAGAAAATGCTCCTGGCATATTTTTTAATGTCTCGTGAATTTGGGGGGGGCCTAACACGATTTTTGAACACTTGGGGTTGACAATACTGTAAATGTGAATATTTAGTAGTTTGAAAAAAATCCAGACAATTCCAAGTTATCTCAGTGAGGGGGGAAATTACACACTCCACGATATTTTAAAGAAATAGATTTTTTCAACATAAATAACACCAGAACTACTAAGCTGAGATATGTGTTTCCCCTCACAGAGCCACTGACATTGGGGGAATTGGGGGGGAAAATTACAAGCCATAAATTATTAAAAATGTGTTTCATGAATGTGCAATAAGGTTTGAGGTTTTTTATTCCTTGTGCTATTGCCTTGTGCAGCCAGGGACCCAGGTAGCCCTCCCCCCGATGCACCACTCGGCTATTGCCTGGTGCAGCCAGGGACCCAGGCACTTCACATTAAGGCAGGAAAAAAAAACCACAGTATCTTACAAGATGTAAAGAGGAGGAAACCCAGTCAAAAGAAGCGGTCGTCCAGGGCTTGGCCCTTGTGAAGGAGACAGCATTCAGCTCAGGGCATGTGTCATGTGCAGGGCCTGGCTCTGGAGAGGGAGCAGCTGCTGAGGGGGAGTTTGGTGTTGCTGGGGAAGGTTTGGAAGCAGCCTAGCAGGGAAATGGGGTTTCAGAGTACCCAGTGCTGGAGGCCCATGGGGAGCAGAGATGGCAAACAGACAAGGGAGTCAGGGGCAAGCACCTCAGCAACTTCGGAGCCACAGTCTTCCTGAAGGTCCCTGGGACTCCGGCTCATTCACTCAGCATGGAACGCGATGCTGGCGTGGAAATGATACACTCTAGGAGCCAGCCTTGGGCCAAGCGGGTTTGCTCTGCCCCCATGGCCTCAGCACTGGGTACTCTGAAACCAGCCCTTTGCCTGCTCCCAAGGAGCGGAGGGGGGCAGGAGCGTTTGCCTCCAGGACACCCACCTCCTCCACCACTGCCATTAGCTGATCCACCGGGGAGGGGCTGATATCACCCACCAGGAGCCCGATCTGGAAGTTTTCCTTGGTGATGTTTTCCCTCTTCTTCTTCACAAAGTAAACCGCTTTGCTCTTGAGCGCGGGAGGGAACTCCAGGCAGGGCGTTAGCTGCCCGGCGGGGTTCAGGGTCAGCACCAGCGCCAACACGTCCTGCTTCTCAAAGAACTCCATGAGCAGGGCATTGATCTCCTCGCTGCCTATGAACTTGGCCCATTTGTCTGGCTTGAACCGGAGGGCGAGCGTGGAATAGTTCTCCAGGAACTCCACCCTCTTGTCCGACACTGTGGCCATCCTGCCCCTCGGTGCTCAGCTGGGTCCTACTTAAAGGGGTAACACCGAGCACACTGGGGTCAAGGCTGGTTTTCTCCTAGTCGCTCCTGCACTCAGGGCTAGCTGTGCTTCCTGCAATGTGAGACTGAAAGGACAAGGTAATTAGTGACTAATTAGCCCCACCTGCACAGGTGCCCATGCTCTCGCTCTCCTTGCTGCCAGTCTTTAGCTGCAAAGGCTGAGCCATGGGGCTGAAGTTTTAGACTGAAATGCTCCCTGCGTTTGGCTGCCCCGTGGGCTGGTGTGCGGAAGTGCTGGCACCCACAACGCCAAAGGCAGGAGGAGGGAGCTGTGGCTGCTTGGCTCTGCTGGAGGCAGGGCCTCAGTGCCTAACACCAGGCACCCACACCGAGAGCCCCAAAGGGAGAGGCCGCCTTCGAGGGTGAGCGGAGTGCTCAGTGCCTGGCGCGCTCAGTGCCCGGCCTTTAGAGCCTCCTCTTCTGTTGTTTTCACCTCCCTCCTTTTGGGTCTTGCCCCCAGAAAGATTGGGGTGAGATTTATATCAATGGGTTGCCAGCCTCTGCCCCCTCACGGCTCCAGCTGTTGGGAGGGGACAGGAGCCAGGAAAACTGCCCTCACCCCCACTCCAGGGAGAGGTGCTGCCTGCCGGACAGAGGCAACAATAGGTCCCTCACGTTCTCAGGGAAAGGAAGGGGGCAATTCTTAACATAGCCTCCACCATCCCATTTTCCCCTCAGACCCCATGTCCCTAGCCCCAGCCCCTTCTCGCAGCCCCATATTAACCCCACCCCCCCGTGACCCACTCTCACAGTCCCACCTTGGCCCCTCCCTCAGCCACCAATCGCCTTCAGGCCCGGGACTGTCTGGCAGCCTGTATGCCCCCTGGGCCCAAGCCTATATCCTGCCCATCAGCTTCACAACATCCAGGTCCATATTTCTCCCCAGAGCTCTGTCCAGCCCCACAGCTCTCCCGGCTCCATAGCTGCTCTCCCATCCTGTGAGCTCACAGCGCATGCCCAGAGTTAGACAAAGACATAAACCCTCTTGCCGGAAGGCTGCAGCGTGACACTGGGGTGTGTCCCAGAGCGACAGAGACAAAGCCGGCTGCCCCCAAGGCCAGGGCGCCTCACCCCCGTGTGTCCTAGGCTGGCTCTTTGCAGACTGACTGGGCTGGCAGGTGGGACTGATCGCATGCAGGCCCAGAACCCCCCCCTTAAACTGCAGCTTGCAACTCCCCCCTGTCCCCCCACAAGCCCAGCCCCAGCTCCACAGCCACTATAGCTCTGCCCGGACTCTATTCCCCCCCCCAGCTCCTTCATCGACCCCCCGTCCCGCTTCCCTGGGCCCTGTGGCCACAGGAACCCCAGCGCCTCCCAAATCACCGAGCGGGCGCTCTGAGCCGTCTCGGCACCAAGCTCCCCTCAGAGCGGAGGCCCCCAGCTGGCTGCTCCAACTGCCCCGGAACCCCCCGGGTCAGGGACATCCGCCACCAACCGCCCCTGCTGCCGGAACCTTCCGCCCGCCCCTGCCCTGACACTGCGGGGCCGGCCGGGGCCAGGGAGCCCGGCAGCCGCACGAGCTGTCCCCACGCTCTGCCCCCATCTAGCTTGGTGCACGGCCCTGTGCCCCCCACCACGGGAGGGCCTGCTCCAGGGCATCGCAGCCTGCTCTGGACCCCCAGGGAGGCGCAGGGATCCCAGCCTGGCTCCCATCAGGCATCGTGCTTTGCCATGGCCCAACACAGCAGCCCCTTTCGCCCCTACCGGGTGCTGAGATCATCCCCTCTCCTTACCCCTCTCAACAACAGGGAGTCCCCAAGTAAGTCTCCACCTCCAACGTTTATTGGCACAGGACAGACCCAGGTGAGACGAATCCCGAACTCTTGTCAGCCGTGGTGTGGAACATGCCCACTGCTAGAGCAGGCAAAGAAACCGCCCGGGGCAGCCAGATTTTCCAAAGAGCTCTGCACCCAACATGTGCCCAACCTGCCAAGCTCTCTTGGGAACCCTGGCCCATGTTCACACTTCACCTTGGTCTCTTTCCAGTTTTCCAGGAGATTTGGGGCCACGTCTGTTTCTTCAGGATGCTTCAGCGCAAGGCTTGGAGTGCATTAAAGACGCTCTCTGTTCTGCCAGAGTCCATGCTCTGCACTGGGGCAATTCTGCAAGACAGCACATGGTTCACAAATCTTCTGCACAGACACAGACTGGAGGTTTTCCTGCAGGATTTAGGGGACTGGCTTTTTTCCAGACCCTACCCGGGAATTATGCAACCCTGCAGTCAGGGACCGATCCCCAATTCTGCAGGAGGTCTGAGATTGCAGAGAAAGTCCATGTCCAGTAGATGCTGGACCACACTAGACGTGCCCCTGCCCTGAACATGCCAACCCCCTTCAAACTCTGTTTGACCTCCAGAACAGTCAGGGCCTTTGTCCTGAGGGGTAAAGATGAGACACCGGCTGTAACTCACCCTACTGTTGCCTGATATTGCAGCAAGCCTTGCATCACCCAAGTCCAGCTCTTCCCAGGCACACAGAGGCTGTCACGGGGAGCGTGGTAGCCTGGACGGCGGTCCAATCGCCTGCGTTTGCCTGTTTTGCTTTCACATTAGAAAGAAACAGAAGCAGAAATAGGGGAAAGTTCTGGAAGCACCAGAGACTCGGTCCCAGGGGACTCAGCGAAGCAGCTACCTGCATGGACACGTCAACGTTTGGAAACCTCCGCGTTGTTTTCTCCAATTGCAGCTCTCTCATGTGGACATATATTGACATCGTGTCCGCAACGTGACTTACCCCCTAGGCCACGCCAGCCGACGAGGCCATAAATGCTCCTCAAGTTCAAAGTGTTCACCAGCCACATTGCCCACTGAAGTTGCCTTTTTGCATGATAGGGGAATGACCCAGCTCCCAGCCTGTGAACTCAGCACTGAGGGTCAGAGTTGGTAGAGGTGGGAAAGCGGGGTCAGATCACAGTCTCCCCTGCATAGTGACCCTGCTAAGAGAGCGTGATGGGACATGGCATTGCACACGCACTTCCAGCGCTTGGAGCGATCTCCCAGCGCTTTGTTACAGCCTCTCCGCTATACCTCATCATAAGCTACCTATTCCTAAACTCCCTGTGAGCAAACCCCCCAAAGCTGTGCTAGACCAACCCTCCCTCCACCTCTATCCCGTGGGCAACACGTCTTCCCTCTGGGGAAGAGATGGGGGTTTAGAAACGCTCACGTGCACTCCTGCCATTGCAGCACTAGGGGTGCAGCTCGGTTGGGGCAGTACCAGATGCTCCGGGTTACATGGATTTACACATGGCAGGTGAATCTGAGCAGATTCCAACCCCTTCCCCCCTCCCCCCGAAGGCGAAGATGAAGGAAGCAGACTGCTCCCTTGGCTTGGATAATGGGGTTAGTGACACTGAGCCGCACTAATGCTCTACATCTGCCCAGCGCCTCCCATCTAACCAGGCTTCGCAAGCACCGATTAATTCCCCCCGCCGTGAAGGAGCGGTGCTGCCAGAGTGCCCCTGCGGAGTGCATTTCCGGGAGCCTGGCTGCCTGGCACTCCGTGTCCCTCCCCCTCCTCCCTGTTATGGAGGGGCTGTGCCAATTCAACGGGAAAGCCCCTCCTGCGCCCGCGGAGCTAGCAGCACCCTGCACCCCCTCGCACGTGCCGTGTGAATGCCACTGCCAGGGGCTCAGCAAATGCACTCAGCAGAATCCAGAGAAAAGCTCCATAGATTGTAACAGTTGTAGGCTCCCTGTGGAGGGGCAGGACAGTCCAGTGATTCCGCTTCTAGCCTGGGCCCTGGACACCTGGTTCCAATTTCCTGCTCTCCTGTGCCGTGGACAAGTCGCTCGGGCTCCCAGGGCCTCAGTTCCCCCCGTAGCATCGAGATCACAGCCCTGCCCCACAGCACAGGGGAGCAGCCCCAGCACCTGTTATTTTCTTCTGCTACTGGCAGTGGCTCCCTCCTAACGGCATGGACGTTTGGCTGGGACGGTGTGGGGGGCTGGTGCAGCCAGTGACCTTACCGGAGGTCCCCTGCTCCCCTGGCAGCTGTTTAAAGTAGCAATTGGCGTTGGCAGGAAGGCGGAGATTCTTGGGTACGTTCCCTTGATGGAGAATCTGCCTCATCCAGCCATGTCCTGTCCCTTCTCTGCCTCTCACTGCAGTGTTACTCTGCCACATTTTAGGGGGACAGGGGAACATGTGTCCTTGGCCAGTTTCTGCAGTGGGTTCCCTTTCCAAAAATGCAGCTAGTGCGGCTAGAATTACTGCCCCCCTCGCTTTGCCATGTCCTGAGAGCTGGCCCCTCCCCTAGGCCTGTGCTGCCCATCAGACTCACCAGTGATGCCCCAGCCAGCATGACCCTAGTAACTTCCTCTTTTTTGCACCCAAGGTTTTCAGCGCAAAGTCTGCAGCGGTGCCCATGCCTTGCCTGCAGACACATGCAGCATTCGCCCCGGCAGAGCCAGAGGCAGCACCCGCATTAGCTACACCTCACGGCTCAGCCTTAGCACATCGAACCATTCCTCCTGGGGGCTGCTCACTGGGCATCAGTGCTGGAGGTCTGCCCGGGGCCCCCATTAGCCACCTGTTAGCTGTTGTGCAGGGAGGTGGATTTGCATTTTGGAAAGGTGGCAGCTGATCCCCGTTTCCAGGGCAGCTCTTTGCTCAGCTCTGGAGGATGGGGAACTTCCTGGCTAGACAATGAAGGTGAAGCTCTGACACCTCTACCCCCCATGCACAGCATCTCCCACACTCCCCCCGTATTGCCTGCTCCCCTACAGCTCACTCCCTGCTGGCCCGGTCACTGGCCTCTACCTCCCCTTCGCCCTGTTCTCCTGCATGTGGCTATTTACTCTCTGGGATCTGGAATTACCTTGACCCAGCGGTGGATTAGCCAGCCACTGGGCCAACAGGGCTCATGCCCAAGGGTCCTGGCCAATTGGGGGGCCCTGGAAAAATGGATGCCCCTGTGCCCCAACCCTGCTTCCCAGCAGGAGTGCTGGGAGAGGGGCAGAGGGACTGCAGGTGGGGAGGGGCCCCCACAAAACCCTAATCCACCCCTGGCTTGACCCCAGGGAGCAGCAGCAGCCAGAATGGCTGGTTGGACGGGTCACTAATGAATCGCCACCACCGGTGCATGATGAGGACGCCATCATTGAGATCACAATGCCCCAGGGGGTCTCCCTGCAACAATCAGGGCAGGATTAAAGCCAAGCTGCGCTGGGCCCCTCTGCACCCCCCTGCGGGCTTGACCTTTGTTCCAGCCCCGTTCATGCAGTGAGCTCACAGCATCTACAGTCCAGCTGCGCACCGGGGCAGAGACCCATGGGGCACGGCCGTCAGGGAGCTCTCAGGGCTGGAGCCCTGGCCCTGAGCTCGTTAGCACACTGGGCTGGAGGTGGCAGCCTGAGCTCTGCTATGGGGGTGGGGGGATGCTGCCATGCAAGGGAGGAGTGCAGCTGGGACCGGGCGCATGGCCATCCCCACAGGGGCTGCACGCGGAAGCTGCCCCCAGTGCTTAATCTGTGCTAGGGCCAAGCCCCGGCCCCTCAGGGCCCAGCAGCTTGGAGCCGCGGCCCCTCAGGACTTCCTGCATCAATGATGAATGTAAGAAAATTGCTTGAGGCCTGGCCCTGCTGTCATTATCAATGTAGCCCTGGCCCCTGGCTGCCCCTCTGGGAAGCTGCCTGGCCCTGCCCCACAAGCGCAGCCTGCTGGGCTCCTTAGGGCACACTGACCCCTAGTGGCCTGAGAGCACAGTGCCAGTTCGCCTGCGGGACGCAGAGCTGCAGGGAATGGGGGGTTGGCCTGGTGCTGCTAAGCCCCCGCGGTGTTTGATCCCATGCAGTGCCTGTGGATCCCCAGCAGGGCCTCGCCTTGCCCAAGCTGAACCTCCTGCGGGATCACTGGCTGCCCCACCGCCTGCCAGGGCCCGACGGCAGGGCTGCTTGGAGCAGGGGTCCTGAACCCTGCCTGACACCCACATACATCTGCTGCCAGGAGCCCATGTCCCCCACCCCAGGCCAGCGAGCCACACGTCCATTGCCTTCACTTACACTGCCTATCCCTGAGGGATAGCTCAGTGGTTTGAGCATTAGCCTGTTAAACCCAGGGTTGTGAGTTCAATCCTTGAGGGGGCTACTTAGGGGTCTGGGGTAAAATCAGTACTTGGTCCTGCTAGTGAAGGCAGGGGGCTGGACTCCTTGACCTTTCAAGGTCCCTTCCAGGTCTAGGAGATAGCCCCAGCGAGCTACTGACTAAACATCTCCTCAGACGCAAAACCTGTTTCTCCACCTCTGCGGGTGACTAGGCCCCGATACAGACGCTAAGACCATCTCTCCGGCATAACTCCTTTCATCGCAGTTGTACGCACGTGACAATGTTACGGACCTGTGTCCGCAGCTTTCATTGAAGACCTCACGTGACAGTCTTTGGTGCCCCAGAACGTACATACCAGGTGCAGACGTAACTGTCTTGCCAATTGGCATGAAGGGGTTTTTGGGTCACTGCTTGAGATCAGCCTGTGCCACCAAAGCTTGGCCTGCAGAGCTGGTAAAAGGGACCATGGGGAAATTCCCTCTGGGGCTGAAACAAGGGGTGGTGCTTTGAACGACCTTGGGGGCTGTCATCTCCGGGGCCTGCGGAGAAGGCAGAAAACATATAGATCTGGACTCACAGCCCATGGCTCCTGGAGCAGGATGCGCCTGCCTTCCCTGCCCTTGGGAGTGGGGCTTTCCGGACGCCTACAGGCTTAGGCTATAGGGACGAGAGGGGCTGAAATTAGACCACCTGTGGGAACAGATCCTCTGCTAGGTCACCAACCTAGGGCTGAGCATGCTGCAGGCATTTCACATGGCAGCCACAGCCCCCAGTGGCCCCTTCCAGCTAGGGAGTTGCACACCTGGCTGTCCCAAGCCCCCTCTGGCCAGGGGAAAATTGGAAAACCTGCAAAGTGCTTTTTACCACACTCCATAGGCTCTGGTTAGAGCAGCGTCCCGCAGCCTGCTCAAGTCAGGCCCAGAGTTTTTGTTGATGCACGGCCGAGGAAGTGCTGCCATCCAAACCGAGGTTTGCTTCATCCCTGTATCACACGCGATTGGCAGGGGGGAGGAGGTGGGGGAGAAAATCAGGCTGTTCTGATTCTCCAATTGTCCCCTAAGCCCACAGGATTCTTCCCACTGACCCCTAGCACCTTCCCCGTCCTTCTGGAATTCATTAGACGTGACATTCCACAGTTAACGCATCACAGACAGACATGCCGTCAGGGTGAGAAAACGGTTACTCGTGTTCTCGTGCCTGTTCTTTGAGGTGTTACTCACGGCCATTCCAGCTAGGTGTGCGCACATCAGTGGGCTGTAGTCCACGAAAGCTTATGCTCCAATAAATTTGTTAGTCTCTAAGGTGCCACAAGTACTCCTGTTCTTTTTGCGGATACAGACTAACACGGCTGCTACTCTGCAACCAGTCGTCGGAAAGTTTTCCCCTAGCAGCACCTGTGGGGTCAGCTGTGGAGCCCCCCGAGTGGTGCCTTCATGGCGCTCAACATAGGACCCGGCAGACCCAGCGCCGCCTCAGTTCCCTTGTGCCGGCTGCTCCTACAGAGGGAGGGCGGGTTTGGAATGGACATGAGCAATACATCTCAAAGAGGAGAAGGTGAGTAACCGTTTTTAGGTCTTCGAGTGCTTGTTCATGTCCATTCCAGTTAGGGGACTCCGACCCCACCTCCGGGGTAGGGCGTAGGACTTATGGAATCGCTGACAGGAGCACCGTTCTGCCGAATGCTGCATCGTCTCTTGCACTAGCAGAACTATGGCGAGAGCAAGTCCCTGCAGTTCCAACGACCGTCACTGGCGGTAAGAAGGAACTAGATATTGAGCACCATGAGGGCGCTACTGCTGGGGGCTCTGCAGCCGACCCGACGGGCGCTGCTAGAGGGAAAACTTTCCAACGACTGGTTGCAGAGTAGCAGCCGTGTTAGTCTGTATCCGCAAAAAGAACAGGAGTACTTGTGGCACCTTAGAGACTAACAAATTTATTGGAGCATAAGCTTTCGTGGACTACAGCCCACTTCGGATATGCATCCGAAGAAGTGGGCTGTAGTCCACGAAAGCTTATGCTCTAATAAATTTGTTAGTCTCTAAGGTGCCACAAGTACTCCTGTTCTTTTTTCCAACGACTGTGCACACAGCGCGCACGCCTAACTGGAATGGATGTGAGCAAGCACTCGAAGGAGAACATAGGGCTGCGGTCAGCCAGTAGGTTCCCCTGCAGGGCCTATGGTGTCAATCCCCCAGTGCCGTAACTCCCCAGATGTGGAGAGTTCCCATCTCAGTCCATGGAAGCCCTGGGACCCCACTAAGTAACTGATCAAACCAGGCCCGACAAACGTGGGCAGTTTGCAGCCGTGTATCAGCACCAGGCGCGTGGCAACAGTTCTCCTTTCTCCGGGGAGGCGGCCAGGCCCCAGCTGTGTCTCCAGCACTGTGAGAATGGGGATGCACAGTACGGCTCCTGGACCGGGGCCCCTGCAGCTAGAGGACACTCCCCAGCCTGCTACACGAGCACCTTTATGGACGTAAGCCTATTGCAGACTGCACCGGGGCAGTGGGAAGACGGGGGGACAGGCACGTTTCCTGACTCGCCCAGTTCCTGGAGACAGGTAGTTCTCCGTAGCTGGCATCCCTGCCCAGCCATCACCAGCAGGCAGCGCAGCCACACCAGACTTGGGAGGGCAAGGAGAGGTGCTTGTGGGAGAGTCGTAGGGGTGAGGAGTCGAGGTAGGGCGGGTCAGTGATGGGCACCAGTGACTTTACTCCCCATCATCACATGTGTTCTCACCTGGGGCATCAAAGCAGCAATCCAGGCCCCCGGGACACCTCGGCTGGGTTACGAGCTGCCCTTCAGTGGTACCCTATAAACCACCGGGCAGCAGGCGCAGTAGCACGAGCGCTGGAAAGCCTTTGCCCCATGAGCGACCGACGCACCCACCCCCAAATGGCCGCCAAGCGTGTCAGGGTTTCACCAGAGCAGATCGAGCCCTAGACTCTACTGGGCAGGTTTAACTGAGGGAGCCTGGGGCCCGTGCCCATCACAGCCACCAAAGCCTGGGGCCCGTGCCCATCACAGCCACCAAAGCCGCAGGGCTGGAACCACTGACGGCCCAGATAACTGGAGAGGGCCGAGGCCCTTGGCAGCTCCCCAGGACCCTATGGGGGGTGGCTGACGACTGTCGCTGCAGCCAGGCAGGAGTAGGAGGTGGAACCTGCTGGCTTCCGCTGCGTTCATAGCTCACACCTTGAGCCTGGTGCTTCACTTGTTTAACTTTGCAATGTTGCTTCCTGCCTGTGGGGCTTGGCCGTTTTCCCTTCCCAGCCAAACCCTACCCATGGACTGAGCCCTGGGGCAGGACAGCAGCACAGCAGGGCTAACGCCACCCCTCCCCCAGGCCGAATCCTGCCAACAGCAAAGCCATTTCCCCGAGGGAAGGGGGAGGGGGAGGGGCTAGAGGAGAAAATGACCCCAAACTGAATGACCAAGTTGCTCGCCCCCTCCCTGCGCTGCAGGTAGAGCCAGGCTGGCTGATGCAGCGCGCAGAGCAGATGGGCGCGGGGGTCCCTGGGGAATGTACCTGTGGGGCCGGATCTCACTGGCCACGTGCAGCGTGCAGTCTGGGTGGGTCAGGCCAAGAGCAGAAAGCCCCAGGCCCGGTAAGAGCACAGGGCAAGAGAGGGATGGACCCAGCTAGGCCGGCAGTGCAGGGACCAGTCCTCCACACCTGGGAGGAGCAGGCTGTAGGTGAAAGGTTTGAAGCTCCAAGGACACCCCTTTCCACAGGGACACCCACAGCACACTGGGCAGGGTCTCTCCCCAGCCAGCGCTCTGCAGTGCCAGGCAAGACCGTCTGATTTGGCTCCAACATTCTGGCCTAGGCCAGAATGGAGGGGTGCGCGGCTCATGACAGAGCGCCGAGAACTCCCTCTGTAAGGCCAGAGATCCCCCAACACGGCGGCAGATGGGCCCCTGCCCTGAGCACTAGGGGCAGGGAGATGCTCTCCCGTGCGAGCAGAGGCTGTGGTGTGAGCCCCCCACGCAGCTGAGAACGGAGAGAGCAGGCGAGACACGAGCAGGAGGCTGAGCGGAGGTTTGACGTTTATTTGCTGCAGACCCTCAGCGCTAGTTTACAAGGCCGTGGCAAAAAACCAAAGAGTTAGAATCAGACTAAAAAACCCTGAAACGCTGCCCGCCCTGCCAGAGAGGCCTCTGCACAGAACTTCAACAAATACAAAATAACCTGAAAGGAGAAAACTATACAGACTATGTACACCTCTGATAAATAGACTAATACTGCTGTGGGGCCTCTCTCCAGACCCAGTGCATCAGGGCCAGGGGGCCGCGCCGGCTGGGGGACCAGGCTGCTGGAGCTTGGGCAGCTGCCAGAGGAACCCTGTGCCCCAGACTAGCCTCTCCTTCAGCCCCTGGGAGCAGCTGTCTTCCAGGCAGGTTCCAGGCCACTCATCTCCCTTCCCATGGGTTTCACAGCCCCCTCATTCCTGAACCCCAGCTTGCGCTAGCAGCAGGGCCTGGGACACCCTCACCAGCCCGACCCCTCCCTGCCTGGAGGCTGGGGAGTTCCCTCTGCAGGAAGCTGTGCATCCCCTCTCATGACACCTGGGCAAACCCAGCCCTGCTGCTCCAGTGTGCCTGGAATGTCGCTGAGCCCTTCGGCTGCTCCCTGAGCTCCGCTCGTAGCCCACGAGGCCCAGTGGTGCCAGCTCCAGGAATAGGCCGGAGCAGGAGGCTGCCTGCTGGCAGCTCGGCACTGCTGCGTGGCACTGGGCACCTGTGGAAGCTATGGCTACATAAGGGCACCATGATGGTTTTCGGACCCTTGGCCTCCCCTTCCCAGAACCTCTGTGCCCATCTGCTCCCATCTCTAACGAGCCCAGCTGCCCCGTGCGTCCCAGAACTCATTGGACTCTCCAAGGAGCCCAGGACAGACCGGTGCCCTCTAGAACGAGGGTAGGTGGGTGGGCAAGGCACATGGGCTCCCCTTGGCTCACGTCGTGCTCACACCCAAGTGCCTCCTCCCTCCCCACTCAGTGATTCCACCCCCCTCCCAAGCGAAACGCCTGCTGCTGAACGGCCCAGCACCAACTGAGCAATGACAGACGGAACACGCCCGAAGTGCTTCCAAACAAGTGCCCAGCTCAGCCCATGGCCCCCGCAGCTTCCTCCCCCAGGGGAATTAGCAGAGGCAGGGGTATAGTACACATGGGCAGACAGCAGTCGAGCCGGAGGCGGCCCCAGGCTTGGGCAGGGCTCCCAGAGCTCCCATCACATCTGCCCTGCCCCTCCCCACGCAGGCTGCCCAAGGCTGACAGGTGCCTTTGCCCCCATACACATCGACCCCCGCCCCCAGAGATCACTCGCTGCCGGCCTCAGGGGCTCCAGCTGGGGCATCGCTGACAAATCCTCCTTGAGCTCCTTGCAGGTGAAGTGTCTCACTCGCAGACGGCTCTGGCCCTCTCCCCCAGGCCATCCGGACCTGGGCTAGGGCCTGAAGACGGCTCCCTGGGAAGGGAGCCCAGAAGGGAGCTGCCAGCCCCAAACTCCTGCTCATCTCGCAAGGAGGCTGCTGTGCCGATGACGACCGTAGCTGCAGGCTCATCGCTGTGGCCCTAGGACCCTCCCAGCCCCCCCCCAAACTCCTGCCCACCCCCCAATGGTAAAGAAATTGCAAAAGCTGAAGCTAGTCCCTGGGAATTCAGGCTGGGCTGGGCTGCAGGAGAGGCCCTTGCCTGGCAACCTGCTCTCTCCATCTCCAGGGGAGGGGAGCCTCTCGCTGCCTGGGAACGCTGACCTCGCTCAGCTGGCCCAGGCCGCTAATGTCTCTTCATGGAGGACACTTTCTTCTTCCTCGCCGCCAGCATCTCATAGAAGGGGTCCCTGCTGATCGCTGCCCTGGGCAAGGAGAAAGGACGTGTAAATGGGAGACCCAAGAGACCAGGGAAATCCCAGGTCATTCCTGTCCCCAGCGGGGAAGTGTGCTCTGGCAGCAAAGGAATTGACCAGGATCCAGGAGATCTAGGCTCTGCCCCAGACTCTGGGGAACCTTGGGCAGGTCTTGGGAGAACGTATGCAGGTCACCCGGGTACCACGGCCCGGCCAGTGCAGCACCCTCCCTCTGCAGGGGCAGCCCAGAGAACCTGGCCCAGTGCCCAGGCGGTACCCCCCCCCGCCACGGGGGGGAGGCAGTAACACTCACTTGATGCACTTCATCCACTCTTCCTTCTCCTCGGGGGTGGGGGCCGAGATGCGATACACCGTGTGGTTCCCCTCCACCACCCGCCCGTCTGCCTCCGTCTTACAGGCCTTGATCACTTGGTCTTTGTTGTCCGGGATGTAAAGCTCAAAGCAGTTCTGAGAAGGAAGGAGACCCTTTAGCAGCAGCCTCCAGCCAGGCACATGGGACCTGCCCCTGCCGATCAGGGGTCCTGGGGCCATGCCTGGGGAGGGGCAGGCCCTGGGAGTCACACGCCCTCCCGTCCAGTTACAGTCTGGGAACGTCACCCCCTTGGGCGAACTACTAAGTGTGCAACAAGAAATGCTTCTACTGCAATCACTATATTGCAGCTGCCCGGTCCAGAGCCTGCCCCAGAGCCGAGTGCTGGAGACGGGGGGGGGGGCAAGGGGGGGCGGCCCATCCTCTGCCAGGGAAGGATTGGGCATCTGGGGGCCAAAGCAGCGAGCAGGTCTGAATGAGCGACACCAATGCTGCCCTGAAGCCAGCTGTCCCCACTAACAGCCCCTGCCCCAGGTGCCTGGTCATGAGGGGAGAATGCTGCAGCCCCAGGCTCTCTCCTTGCCCGGCTGGGCCCAGGCCGACATTCACACTACATCCCCCAAGGGCTTCTGCTGGAGAAATGCACACAGCCAAGTAAGGAGAAACTTCCCAGCTGGAGATTCCCCCTCCCACCACGGGCAGGGGCCGTGCAGAGACTCACGGGCTTTTTGGAGTCCTCCACCTCGCGGATGCTCAGGTTCTCCAAGGGGATGATGCCACGCGGCTCCTTATCCTGCAGGAGGCCAAGCAGAGAGGGAAGACGTTAGCCACAGAGCTGTGGGGGCCCACTGACATCCAGATCTGCTCCAAGGGCGCGGCTCCAGCCCTGGCCAGCCACTGGCTGCCCCCCAGGAGCAGGGCTGTGAGGGGAGGAAGTTGGTTGCCCCACAGCCTTAGCCAGCCATATAAAAATTCCCCGCCCTGTGCCACTACAAGGGAGCCCCTCAATTCTGGGGGTGCAGCCACCTACTGCTAGAGTGGAGCAGCCCAGGGCAGCTAAGTGGAGCCCCATTGTCTCCCATGGCCCCAGGGCTAGGAATATTCCTGCTAACCACACCCAGCTCGGGCCTGGCACTCGCAGCCTCTCCCAGCATCAGCTGAGCTCCATGACCCTGCGCAGGTGGAGGGGAGGGGGGCACTCACCGTCGTGTACTCGAAGTAGTAAAGGCAGTTGTCGGTCAGAATGAACCAGCGTCTCTTCCACGTCTTCACCCTGCCCCCTGCCAAGTAAAGAGAGGTGCCGTTGACACAACACCCACCCCCAAGCCCCTGGGGTGGGGGGCCGGCTCACGAGCACGTCTAGACTATGGCAGAGCTAGAGCCCACGGACGAGAACAGACAGAACAAACAAGCGTCTCGCAGAGCGTGGAGCCAGGGCACAAGCAGCGCGAGCCAGCCCCGCTCGGTGACTGCATGGGGCCAGCGTAGCAGAACAGGCAGCACAAAGCCACGGTGGCCGGACGCGAGCGGCAGTGAGAAGCGGATCGAGGAGCTGGAGCTGGGGGCAAGGGCTGATCTGACAGCCAGACGGTTCGGAGACGCGCAGCACTGGGAACTTGTTTCTGTACGGCACGGACACAGAGCGGCCCACGCTGGCCCCATTTCTGGGGTTTTCAGGCCCGTCGCAATGCGTCAGCCCAGGGTTGCTGGAATTTGGGTTTGTGGCTGTTTCACTCCAGAAGTTTCAAAATAGGAAACTCGCCCTGAAACGAAATGTGTGGCTCCGCACAGCTCCATCCCCGAACCCAGGGGGGGACATGCCAGGAGAGCCAGGCCCAGGGGAACCCCCACTCCTGAGTCAGGCTGCCCACCCCAATCTCATCTCCCCGGGGACCCAGCCCCCTTTAGTCAGGGCAGGAATGACCCATTGTGGGCCAGAGGGAAGGTGCCGACGGCCTGGAGAGCAAATGCCCTGGCAGCAACAGGGCAAGCTGCCCCTGCCAAGGTGCCCTGGAGTGGGGTGAGATGGAGCGCAGCCCCCAAGGTGAGGGGGCCAGCGGGGCCAGCCTGGGGTGCTTTGTGACAGACAGGTGCCCTGCTAGGAACCGCACACCACTCTCTTCTGCCCACCAAGAGCTGGTGCTCCCTGCTGATGGGGGCTGGATTGGACCCAGCACCCCAGGGGGAAAGGCCCTGGATCACATCCCACAACAAGCCAGCCAGTCTTTTGGAGAGGCTCGACGCTTCTGCTGAGGGCTGTTTAGATTAGATAAAAAATAGAGAGCAAAGTCACTGCTGGGCCCAGCCCAGCGGCCAGCCTGGGCTTCTGGTCCGGGAAATCCGGGGCTTTAAGGGGAGCTGAGAAGACTTCACCTGCCAGGGTCAAGCCAGGGCCTCGGACGTCACTGGCTTGGTGAGGAGATGAGGGTAGAGGCAAGGAGTAGGGCGGCTGCCTCTGCCTAGGAGCTAGTGGGTGAGGAACGGGTCCACAACTGCCATGTCTGCACAGAGACGCAGAGCACCCGGGGCCCCAAACACTGCTGGGACTCCTGGGGATGGAGGCCTGGCCCAGCCTCTCACGTCGGGATCCCCGTGCCCTGCGCGGCGAGGACTCCTGGGCTGATCGTGGGTGTTGGGTCCCCCTTGGTCAGCACTGGGCAGCAATAGCAAAGCTACTCGGCTCTCCACCAGCCCGGGGAAGCAGGTGCTGATTCTGGGAGGAGTGAGCTCTGCTCACAGACAGCGGGTGACCCTTCCAGCCACCCCCAGGAGCAGACGCTGCCCAGCCCTGCACAGAGACCTGGACTCTCAGCAGAAACAACACAAGCAGACAGTTCCAGTCAGCACCTGGGACAGTCCCCAGGGAACTCATGCCCCCCCCCCCCCCCCCTCCAACACGCGCCAGGGGTCCTGAGCCCTGCTGGCAGCAGGCTGAGGGCTGCTCCCCTGGCTCCCCGCAATCCGCATGGCTGGTCCAGGAAAAGGAGGATTCAATTTCCCAGCTGCAACTAGAGCCCTGGAAACGACCTCCCTTTGCCACTCGCAGCGGGGGGCACTGCACTGGCTCGGAGGACAAGAGCACCCCAAAGCCAGGCCACCTGGCCCTTGAGGCCTCGCGACCACCAGTGCAAGAGGTGTGGACACAGGGCTGCAGCAGCTGCCCTCTCACACGCTGCCGGATGCGCTGAGCCACCCCGAACATCTCCCGACACGTCACTCAAATGGGAGCTGGCATGTGAGCGCAGAGAGGCTGGGCTCCACCCGGGGGCTGTGGAGTCCCCAGGGCTATGGCCCAGAGCTGGGGCTGGGCTCAGACCTGCAGACTCGGGAGGGACTGACTGGGTTTGAGTTATGGAGGGCCACTGCCACAGCCCAGCCAAGCGGGGAGAGGGGCTGCCAGGGGTCACGCAGGGCCCGAAGCGGAAGACTCCCTGCCCTCAGCCCAGGATGCAGAGCGTGGGGGCGAGTTCCCCAGGGACTGCGGTCAGTTAGCAGCAGCAGCGGCAGCAATGAGACGATCACCAGCAATTCCACCCAAAAGAAAAGAAATGGAGGAAGCACTTTGCCACACCCCAGCAGCCAGAGCAGAGCGAGGGAGGGGGTTGCGGGAGGGAGTGGGGGTACGTACCTCCTGGAGTTTGGGGCAAGGAAAGGAAGAGCCAAAATCATGGAAACATACAAATGAGGGAGAAAAGAAAATTAAAACAAAGAAATTAACCCCGCCCTCGCCCTGGTGCAGCCAGCGCTGCACGTCGTGTTGGCCAGGAGGGGGCACTGCCGCGGCCATCAGCTGCTAGAGCAGTGGGGACAGGTGCCATGGAGCCGGCCACAGGGGACCGGGCGGCTGTGTGCTGGCCTGGCAAATAGGAGTGGTACCTGCAGTCAGGCCCATGCCCGGCACGGCCAGCAGGCGCCTGACTCGCGCCCTGGGATACAGAGCCAGGGAGCTCTGCTGGTTCACGGCCCTGCGTGGGCAGAGCTGCAGGCAGCACCCCAGCTGCAAACAGCCGGCGCGTGGGACTGCTGGGCCTAGACAGGGGCTTGTTTGGGGCCCATTCACCCAGTGAGTCGCTCGGCAGGCAGGGCCCTTTACCTGTCCTGCAGTGGTTTGCTGCAGAGCCACCCAGCGGCTGGAGGCCAGTGGGTTTCGAGCTCAGACAGACGGGGGTAGATGGCCTGAGCTCAGTGTCCGGGACAGGATACCAATGCCAGGGCTTGTGGCCGAGGTACTCTGCTGCTGTCTATGGAGAGCCCATGTGGGGACGTGGCCCTTCCCCCATCCCATCGCGACAGGCTGGGGAACGAAGGATCCCCTGAACCCTGGAGAGTGGGAGGGGATCCCTGTCAATGCCCAGCCCAGGCTTGTGCGGGCCCAAGGGCAGGTTGGGCACCCCTGCTCTAGGCACGTCTGTGTGCGTGGCAGGCCCTCTCCTGCTACCGACGGGGCTGGCAACAAGGCAGAGAGATGTTAGAGGGTAGAGTCTGAACCACAGCAAGAGCCCCAGGGAAAAGCCTCCAGATGGAGTCAGCTCCTGCCAGGGCCTGTCGGGTCTCTGCAGCCCCAGCTCCTGACCGGGGCACAGACAAGAAAACCCCAACATAGCTACTGAAACGAAGAAACCCATGAGCCGGGACGGTCACGCAGCTGGGGAGGGGCTGTTGGTGCCGTGGGGAGCTACAGCCGGGGCGCGGGGATGCCATGCATGTTGCCTGCATGTGGAGCCAGGATGTGCAAGGTGATGATGCTCTGGGGAGGATGTGCCAGGAACCAGGCTGTGGCATGGAGGAGATGCACACAGCCTAGGGCAGCTCGCAGTTCGCCTTCTGAGTGAGTGTGGCGGGAGGCACTCCAGCAGGATGTAGCCAAGATGCTGGGCGCCGTCACCAGCCCCCAACCAGCCCCTCCCTGCCAGTACTGCAGCCCCCCGGACCTCCGCAGCCCTCCCTCTCAGGACCGCAGCCCCCAGGAACCTCCCCATCCCTTCCCCCCAGCACTGCAGTCCCCAGAACTTCCCCTCCCTCCCAGCACCGCTGCCCCCGGGACTTCCCAGCCCTCCCCGAGCACCACAGCCCCCGGGACCGTCCCCTATCCCTCCCACACTGCCGGCACCATGGGACACCCCCCCCCCAGCACTGCAGCCCCCAGGACTTTCCCTTCCCCTTCCTCCCAGCACTACCAACCACGGGACCTCCCCTGCCTGCCAGCGCCGCATCCCCCAGGATCGCCCCATCCCGTCCCACATGGTCACCAGAAAGTGAGGCTGGATTCCCAGGGAGACCCGGCCAGCCTTGCTGAAGGCCAGCAGGGCTGCACAGTGCCATCGAGGGCAAGGTGGGGCCGACTGGGGCTCCATTACCAGGGAAAGTGCCTTGGGGAGGCTGCAGAGCTGGGGCCAGGACATGCAGCTTTCCCGGCAGGCTGAGCCGCAGAGCTCGCTGCCCGTCGCTAGCGCCCCTGAGCAGGGGCTCGAAAGGCTGCAGGCACATTCCTGCGGGCACGCTCGGCTCCCGGGGGCGAAGCACTCACCGAGTTTCAGCAGCCAGCCCTCGCGGTCGGGGTTGAAGAAGGTGTGGGTGAGGTCGTTGCCGTCGTCCTCGGGGATTTTGAAGGGCTCGTTTTTTATGCTCTCGTAGAGATTCTGGCACAGAGAGAAGCACACGAGGGTCAAATCCAGGGCGCAGCTCCCCGGGGCCAATAAGCCCCAGCCCCAGGTGCCAGCCAAGGCAGTATCCCCGGCCTGCCTCACCCTGAGCAGCTCCTCCGGCAAGTCGCCCCCATCGTTGATGCCGCGGTTCATGGCGATGAAGCGCTCCACCGTGGGCTTGTCCTTGACGTTGGGGTTGTGCAGGCTGGTGTTCAGCATGATGATGGCGAAGGAGAGGACGTAGCAGGTGTCTGCAGGGCACAGAGAAGTGGGTCAGCTGGGCCCCGGGCAGGCCAGGCACACGATGAAGGGCAGAGAGGCCAGGCTGGGAGCAGTCCCCAGGCTCATTCCTGGCAGACGCGGCCACACCGGGCCTGCAGCCCAAACCCAGCCTCCACTCCCTCCCCGGGCCCCCAGGGCAGCGCAGACCCCATCCCCAGCAGCATGGGGGAGGGGGGTGATCAGAGCCAGGAATCAGGCAGACCTCTCCTGCTCTCTCCGGGAACCTCTGGGTTTGGAGTTGGCCTGGCAATGAGGGACTCGGGCGGCCTGAGGCCCGTCCGTCAGAGTGCCCTGCCCCGTGGGGAGTGCTGTTACCTGTGGACTGAAAGACGCCGGGATTGCATTGACAGTACCGCTGGGCAAACGCCTCCATCATCCGATCGATCTTCTGCGCCTCGCCCGGCAGGCGGAAACTCCACAGGAACTGCCTGCGGGACAGGGGTGGGTATCAGCTGCGCAGGGGGCGGTCTCCCCAGGGATGGGGCGCATGGCCTCGGAGTCCTTCCTCCCCCATCTCGGGCTGACACCCTACAAGGGCAGGGGACAATCCCCACCAGACCAGCCCGGGGCACCCAGCCAGGGCTCACCCATGCACACGGGGATGGGGAGACAGGTGCCCGAGGTGATGGCTCAGCCCCCCGCGTGCACACTCACCGCAGTGCTTGCACCAGGTTGAGGTCAGTGAATTCGTGCAGCTCCACGAAGGCGTGCAGGACCTGGATGTTAAACTCGTCTCTGCGGGACAAAGGCAGAGCCCAGGGGCCCGAGTCATGGCTGCACCACACCCCCAGGTCGCACTCTGCCCCACCCTGCCCCAGACTCTCAGTCCTCCCCAGGGTCGTGGGCTGCAGTAGCACCCTCGCCCCTCGGGGGCAGCCCTGGCCCAGCCCTAGACAGAGTGAGCAAGGAGGGGAACAGGTACAGCCCCACCCCCAGGCCTAGTTTACACATTTGGGTCTCCCATAAGTCTTGAGGGCTGCCCATGCCTGCCGGGCCTGGAGCCCAGCACCAAGCCAGGGGGCAGGTTATGGGCACTGGCACCAGCTGCTTATTTCAGGGGCCTGGTAGCTGCACCGTCTCCTCCGCCCCCCGACCGTGCATGGTGCAGGCGGGGTCTGGAGCGGGGCCCTGCCACCTCTGTGCAGCGCTAGGGGATGCCAGCAGGATGCCGGCGCTGCCAGTAGCTAGCGGCTCCTTTGCCTTCACCCCTGCACGCTGCATGCCCTCCGCTCCAGCAACCACCACACGCCCCTCCCACTGCTGCCACGGCCACAGGACCCGCGGGCAGATGGGAACTGCCAGCCCCATGTCCTTGCTCCGGCAGCAGCCAATCCCTGGCGCCCTAGCCCAGCCTAGTCGCCCCATCCCATCAGACACTGAGGGGAGATTCCTCCCTGCCCCCTGCAGTGATCAGCTGGTGCCCTGGCCACAGATGCCACCACCCTGGCCAGCAGCTGGTACCTCTCGCCCAGGTAGTCGCCAATGGCCGTCTTGTTGAGCCCCTCCCCCTTGTAGAGGAACTGGGCGATGTCCTCGCAGGTGTTCTTCAGCAGGTCGTTCTCAATCAGGAACTGGATCCCCTGGGAAGGCGGAAGAACAAGGCCTGTGACTCCAGCTCAGGACTGCCGGGCACTGCCTCGAGGGGCACAGCCGAGCCCGTGCCAGGAGGCTCCTTGGCATCCCCAGCACAGGGAGCCCTTGCGAGCAACCGGCCGGAGCCCTCTGGGTGCAGGAGGCTGCCCCCTGCCATGGGTCCCATCACCCAGGAAGCCACCCTTCCAAGGGAGCCCGGGAATCCAGCCGTGCTCCAGCCCCCATGGGACTGGGGCCCTAGGTAAGAGCGATGGGAAGGGGACCCCGGAGACAGAAGCAGTGCAACAGTGAGAAACCCCCTCTGTGGATGGGGTCCCCCATCCCCAGACCCTTCCATTCTGTCCAGTACGTGGTGCCCCCAAATCCCAACGTGGAGCACGGCCTGGAACGTGTCCCAGCGACCTGGGGAGGCTGCGTTTGCAATGCCTGGACCCCAAGCTGAACGGGGCAGGAACCACCACCCTCCCCTGGTGCTGTGATTGCAGCTCTGCGTCTCTGCCTGCAGCCCAGCCCCTGGGGCATTGCCCTTACCTTTTTGGGGTCCATGTTGAACTTCTTCCTGCCCATTGCCACTTGCTTGTTCCTCTGCATGGTTTTCCTAGAACGCACAAAGGCCAGCTCTGAACTCCGGGAGTGGCCAGGCTCCCGGCCTGGGGCTCCCGGCCTTGGAGAGGCAAGCGTTCGGCAGCCAGAGCAGACTCCCTGTGCCAGCCTGCGGCCTCTTCTCAAGCCCAGAGAGACCCATGTGAGCCCCACCGGGGCAGAGTAGGAACCCCCTGCTCTCTGCGCCTGGGTCTGGAGGCTGCAGCCCCTGAATGCGGCACGAGCTAGAGCCCAGGGCACCAGGCCATTTAAAGAGCTGTTTTGGGGGGAGGTTCTCAGAGCCCTCAGCCCCTCATTGTTAAAGGATCCCACGGCATGCCAGGAAAACCAGGAGGCAGGCCCTGCCCCAAAGAACTGCAGGCCTGCCCCGGGCCTGGTGCATGGAGGGGCAGAGGGCCCAGTGCAGACACAGCCCGGGGACCAGAAGGGGCTTTGTGCAGACCAAGTGCCCAGGTGGCTGCTCCCGTCTGGCCCCGCACTCTGCTCTTGGGGGTGGATGGGGACTTGGGGGCCTGGGAGCTCTGGCCCTGCAGGCTGCAGCGTCGCAGGGTGACTCCAGGGGGAGGGGAACCCTGACGTGAGGGTGATTGGAAGTGACGCTGCAAGTCAGTTTCCATTGGCCATCAGGGCTCCCTAATCCTGCGCTGGCACCGTCTGCACCAGCTCAGAATAACAAAGGCAGACAGTCTCCAAGGCCAGATGGAGGGGCTGGGCAGTGGGAAAAACAGGGCCATTTGGAGCAGCGGATCAGACCGGAGATCCCGTTACCGTATTAAGGAATAAGATGCGGCCTGGGAATTCCAGCCTGCGCCGGCGCTCATGGGACTTTGGCCTCCTTAGCCAACACCCCTCCCTCAGCCGGCAGCCAGGCTGGGGTTACGCTGGGCCGAGAGCCCGAGAAACTCCCGGCTCGTCCCTGCACCCACCGGGCACAGCTAAGGCTGCCGGTGCTCAGGCTCCCCTGGGGCCTTGCTCCCCCCCGCAGGGACTGGGCCCAAGAACAGCCTGCGGCTCAGGGGCAGGGTGCACAGCGCCAGGCAGCTGGAGGCCGCTCCCCCTCTCGCTCAGCAGCCGGGTCACGGGCAGGACTCACCTCTCTTCCGTGGATCCCAGGTTCTCAATCTCATTGGTCACTTCTGCTATCTCATCTCTCAGCCGCTAAGAGAGACCGAGACACGTGGTGAGGGGGGAACAGGGACAATCTCACCACCTCCCCCAGCGCCCCTCCAGCCTCCTCAGTCCAGGAGCTCTCACCCCATAACTCACCCACCCTCCCAAGCCCCAGGGTGGGGCTATTGCCCAATTCGAGAGGGGAATGACCTGTCCAGGGTCACACAGCCAGCAATAGGACCCAGGAGCCCTGAAGCCTGGGTCCCTGCTCCGAGCCTAAGGCCAGCACTCCCTGGGGCGGTGCACCCGGAACCAGGCTCTGCATTGTTCTGCCAGGACAAGCCCAGACAGACAGGCAAGGGACACAGACCGTGCCAGATACAGCCCAAGGTTAACTGTGCCAGCCAAGTCAGGAACCTCCCCGCACCCGCCCAGACAGAAGGGCAGCCTTGACCCTCCCCAAAGAGGGCCAACTGAGGTGAGTGCCAAGACCAGAGCAGCCCGGAGACCCCAGCGAGCCCCTCGTCTAACTCCCCCTCCCTGAGGTGCAGTGCTGCAACCCAGCAAGCCCGTGGCAGTGCTCAGCTAGTGAACGGGGAGCCGGCAGCGCTGCGGGCGCTAATCTCCAAGCAGCACCAAGGCGCTCTGCTCCCACAGGAAGGAAGAGGCCCAGAGGTTAACGTAATTACGCTCTAATCCTTTTAGTTCATGCCCAGCATATGGCGGTAATTAGACTCCGCTGCCTTAATCACTGACATGATTGACGAGTGTCCCAGATGGGCCCCAGCACCCCACCCAGCAACCAGAACTCCATGGGGCAAAGGCCTGGCCTGACCCAGCAGCCCCCAATCGCCCCCTGGCTGCACCACAGGACGCAGCCAGCACCTGGGCCTTCGGGAGGGGTCATAGGTCATCAGAAAAGGCACCAATGTGAAATAAGGAAAAAGCAAGGAACCCAAAAGCCCAGCATCCCTTAAGAGAGGAGAACAGACTGGGAGAGGGGCCCTGCCAGGGAGGGGGCAGCAGCAGCCCCCAGTGCCAGGACACCCCATGAGATCAGTGCAACCAACCGAAAGACTGGCCCCCCCCCAGCCCCCAGCTGTAGGGAGAAGGGGACATCTCTGGGAAAGACAGCGCCGTGCACTGCCAATGGGGTGGGGGGGGGGGCATAGCCAGGACAGGCTCCTGGCCTGCTCCACTCTGCCCCCAGCACCCGGCTTCAGCCTCCTCGACTTACTTCCCTTTGGCTCTAGTGCTCTGCCCCAGAAACGTCAGGGGAAGAGCTGCTCTGGGGAGGGGAGGGGGATGGTACGTGAGCTGGGAACTGCTCCCAGCCGGCCAGCCCGGCTTTGAGAGTGATCCGTTCCCTGACGGCACTGGCTAGGGGCCCCCGGGCTGAGGCTGGAGGGGCAGGTGACAGGGCCCTTCTCCCAGGTTGAGAGGAGAGCGCCAGTGACCGTGCTGCAGTGCCCGGGGAGAACACCCCCAGAGCAAGGGTGCTGTTCTGGAGATGGGGTGGAGGGGACACTGACTCCTCACTTCTTCCGCTCATGGCCCTCACCGGTTTGCGCTGGGCAACGGGAGGCCGGTGCCAATGAGCTAACAGAGCCGTGCCCCGTTGAGCACACAGCGTGAGAGCTGGGCATGGGATAGCGTCCATGGAGCAGAGGGCATTGGGGGGGGAGAGAGAGAGAGAGAAATGAAGCCAGGAGACAAGTGCCGCAAGTCCCCCGTCCTCCCCTGTCTCGGGGGGGCAGGGGGAGCTCCCCATCACGGCCACAAGCCACAGCGACCTGACAAGCCCGGGCGAGAACGGGGGAAGGCCACAGCGAGGTGATGCTCACACAGGGAGCTACGACGGCTAATTGGGCCCTTCAGCAACTTCTCTCCGCCCCCGGCAGCAGCAGTGCAGAGGAACGCCCTGCACACTGATGTGCCGTGACACTGTCCCTCTCCCGCGGCGACGGTGCTGAGGAAGAAGGGCTGCTGAGAGCAGAGCGTCTGGGGCGGGAAGGGGAGAGGAATACCAGGCCAGCCGCAAAGCTTGACATGCCGATGGGGAAAGCGTCCCAGGCTCTGGCCAGGCCTGGCCCGGCCCACAGCGCATCTCAGAACGAAGGGCACCGGCGGATAATTCCAGGTCTAAGCGGAGCTGGGCTCCTCTCCAGCACCTTCCACCCCTTGGCCTCCCGCCCCCTCACCTGTATGTCGGCCAGCAGCTCCTGCTTGCGGCGACGGATGTTCTCCAGCTCCTGGCACTCCTCTGGGGTCAGGTCGCTGGGGACTGCGAGGGGAGAGGAGAGAGGGTTAGGCCTGGCACATGCACCCTCCTGAGCCCTGCGCTGCCCAAGCGGGGAGCTCCCCAGTCCTGCCTAGCAAGCAGCGCTTCCCAGGGGCTACCACCACCCACTCTGCCCCCAGCAGCCTGACTCCTGACTACAGGTTGGGGTCTGCACTGCCTGCCCCCCTTTTCCAGGGCTGAACCTGGCTTTGCTGCTGGCCTTCCCAGGGCCCTGCTCGGGCACCTGCAGGCAGAGAACAGCCGTGCTGGACCACGGGGAGAGCTGAGTGAACACCGCACGCCAGGTCTGGCCTCAAACCTGCCTTCAGCCAAAGGGCACGTCTGGGGGCTACTCCCACCTCAGGAGCCTCCCACAACCCACCCAGAAACTCAACCTCCTCCTCCCGGCCACAGCCCCCTGCACCCAGAAGGCAGATCCCGGGCAAGCCAGCAAAGGGAACACAGCACCCCTTTCACAGGGGCCTGCAGGAGCAGGGGTCCTCTGGATTCAGCTCATCCAGGCCCTTATTCCTGGCTGCAGGGCCCACCTATCTGCGTCCATGGGCCACGGCCCCTTCCCCTGGGATCCCTGCCCTTTCCAGGCCCCAGACAGCAGGGTGGCGGGGCACGCTGGGAGCCCCACCCGAGGAGCGCGAGTGTCCTTCACATTCCACACTCCTTCCCACCAAGCCAGCGCTGGCGGAGGGGGGCTCCCTCCTGGCTTGACCCTGCCAGATTCCTGCTGATTCAGCAGCCTGGGACGGAGCAGTGAGCTCTGCCCAGGGCCTGCCACCAGCCAAGTAAACGCAGGGAGAGCGGCTGCAAAGGGCCAGCTGGCCAACCCCCCCCGCCCCCAATCAACAGGGCCACGTGAGGCCAAGACCAGGGAACTGGCTCAACCCTTTTTAGACAGAAAGCAGGCACTGCAGAAGGTCCCTCCCCCTCCACACACACTCCAAGGGGGGCCAGGGATCCTGCCCTGGGCAGAGATTAACTGGGAGCCCAGCCCAGGGGCTGTCTCAGAGAGCAGAGCGCTCCTGACACAACAAGGGCCCATTGTGTCGCCTGAAGAGACAAACCAAACAACAAGGGAAGCTGCTTTGTGTTGCTTTGCAGTTTTTAACATGCGGGCAGGAGCCCAAAGGAGCCCATGCTGCATCTGCTGCACACAAAGGAGACAACTCTTGGAGGGAGAGGCAGTGCCCTGTCCTGGCGGCCGGGTCACACGGCAGCCCACCACTACCCCAGGGAGGATGGGAAGAGCAACAAATGCCATGAAGTCAAGTGACTTCCCTTGTGCAGCCCTCCTGCCGCAGGGACATGGGACCCAGGCGCTTGTGCCCCCCAGCAGCAGAGTGGGGGAGGGATTTCTCACACCTGGAATAACCCCCGAGGGCAGCTCAGGGCACCAGCCATCGGGCTCCCAGCAGCAGCCCAGCCCAGGGAGAGCACTGCCACCCACGGCACAGATCCAGCACAACTTGCCTGAAGAGCAGGGGGCCCACCTGGGTGCTGCCTGCTCCATCTCCCCCGCCCTCGGCTCCAGGCTGCGTTTCAGTCCCCCCACATTTAGTTCCCCCCCAACTTGTGGAGCAGAAGGAACATGGCAGTGCCATCTCAGTCCCCACTATCCCTCACACCGTCTGGGAAACTGAGTCACGGAGAGGGAAGTGACCCTGTCCAAGGCCTCACAAGTCAGTAGCAGCGCTGAGAACAGAACCCAGGTGTCCTGGTTCCCATTCCTGTCCTAGCCCGCAGATAAGGTTCCCGAGCATTGTCCCTCCTGAAGACAGAGCACCAGGCAAGTCCTGCAGGAAGCTACCATTTCAGCCAGCAAATCGCATGCATTACGACTGGCTGGGCCTCTCCCCACTTGTGGGATGAGTGTGCCAGTGCCCAGCTCATTCAGAGCAGATCCCTCTACAGAGAGGGGAGGGCTGTGCGAAGACCCCCCCTCCAATGTGTCCTTCCTGCCCAGGGAGTCTCCCCAGGGGATGCTGGTATCTCACTATCTCGGCACCAGCCGCCCCCCACCCACACCCCGGCTCCTCTCCCCTTGCCAGGTAGCCCGTCCAGAGCTCAGGGAAAACCACCTGCAGGATCCAAGGAGCTGCATGCCCAGCAGCCGTCCCAGCGGGTCATGGCCAGCCCGGCTCTGGCGATGTGCCCCCCCAAGGGCCCCACTCCCATTCCTATAGCCCCTCACCCTCTGCCTGGGCTGGGGGAGCGCCTCGCAGGCTGCCGTGTCCCTGCAGCTCACGGGGCGCCGCTGACAGGTGCTGCTGTTTGAGCGCCCCCCACCCACAGGCTGTTCTGGGTGGGGGTAGCCTACAGCGCCCCTGCCCCATTGCAAATGCCAGGCCAACCCTGGGGCCCCCCGTACCCCAACCCGCCGGGATCGGGCTCTAGGCAGCGAGGCAGGGCCAGGGGGACCCGCTCAGCCCCGTCCAGCAGCACCGGGGCAGGGCCCAGGACCGAGAATCGAAGGGGGGCGGTACAGGGGGAGCCCCTCAGCCCCCCCCCCCAGGACCCGAACTCCGTGTAAACGCCCCTGCCACCAGCCCAGCCCCCATCAGAGCGCGTCCCGCCCCCGCGCAGCGACGGGCTGTGCCCGGCCAGGGACCCCCCCGGGCCCGGAGCGCGGCGTGGGGCAGGGCCCCCCCATCCCGGGGCGCCCCCGCTCACCGGCCCGCACCATCCCATCGGCCCCGGCTCCCGCGGCAGCGGCCTCCCCGGCCCCTCCCCACCGGTGCGAGCCCCGCCCGGCCCAGCGTTAACCCCCGGCTGGCCGGGGCCGGAGCCCGAGCCCGGCTCCCTCTCCCCGTCCCCCTCCGCCGCCCCAGCCGGGCTGGGACCTGCCCCCCGGGGTGCGCTCGGACAGGGGCCGCAGTGGGGCGGCCACAACCCCCATTGCACCATTGCACATGCCCGGGACAGGGCAAAGCCTCCGCCCGCCTCCCGCTGCGGGCACCGCCCAGCAAACAGCTGTGCGCTCACCCCGTGCCCGGGCAGCACTCCTCGGCCCTCAGCTCCTTGCCGTCCTACTGCTCCTGTACCCAGCAGTGAGCAGCAACCCCCCCTTGAACTCCTCTGGGCCATTCCTCTCTCCCGGCCCTTGTCTCCACATTGTCTCTTTACAATTCCAGGGGATTCAGAGGCACCGTTTTCTTGTTATTGCTGTAACAGCTGCATGTGTTCCCCATAGCAATCTAGTGGTAGCCATCGTTTCAACCGTGTTTCTCGGTTACTGGCCTGCGGTTCCCTAGCAGCTTGAAAAATACCCCAAACATTTACAACTCTCCAATTCTGTAGGGTCAAGTCCAGCCCCTGCTGTCACATAGCTCCATGGATTCCGAGTGCCAGTGGGACCACTGTGACCATCTAGTCTGACCTCCAGTCTAACACGGGCCAGAGACCTGCCCCAAACAATACCTAGAGCAGAGCTGTTCGAGAAACATCCCATCCTGATGGAAAGAATGGCCAGTGAGGGAGACTGCACCATAACACTTGTAAACTGTTCCAGTCCTTAATTACCCTCCCTGGTAGAAACGTACTCCTTAGTCCAGTGCCAAATACAGAGCTAAAATCGCCTCTCGGCTCCTGCCCGAGAGTCCCGTTTATGCATCCCAGGATCGCATTAGTCCTTTGGCTATAACGTCACACTGGGAGCTCACGTTCAGTGGATTATCCACCACAGCCCCCTAGTCTTTTTCAGTCACTGCTTCCCATCCCTGTCAGCATGGCCTACATCCTTTGTTCCTAGATCCATACATTTACATTTAGCCATATTGAAATGCATATTGTTTACTCACACCGAGCTTACCAAGTGATCCAGATTGCTCTGAATCAGAGACCTGTCTTCTTCGTTATTTACCACTCCCCCAAGGTTTGTGTCATCTGTAAACTATCCATGGGGATTTGGGGATCTCTTTCAGGTCAGTGATACAAATGTTAAACAACATGGGACCATGTACTGAGCCCTGTGGGTCCTCACTAGGAACATGCCCGCTCAATGGAGAGTCCCCATTTTGAGACCTGCAGCCATCTTTCAATCCAATTAGTGTGTGCCAGCTAATCGTTCTTAAATGTAACCCAGGCCATATTCCCCTACTTAGGCTGTTTGCCCCCAGTACTACTATTAGGAGGCTGTTCCAGAACCTCCCTCCTCTATCGGCTAGAAACCGTCTTCTACTTTCTAGCCTAAAAGTATTCGTGGACAGTTTGTCCCCATTTGTTCTGGTGCCAGCATTGTCCTTTAGCGTCAATAGCGTCTCGCTCTCCCTGGGGTTTACCCCCAACGTGTTTAGAGACAGCAATCAGATCCCCTCTGAGCCTTCACTTTGCTAGGCTGAACAAGCCAGGCTCCTTTAGTCTCCTCTGGTCAGCTCGGCTCTCCACTCCCCTGCTCATCCTAGGAGACCTTCTCTGCACCTGCTCCAGTCTGAATTCAGCTTTCTGGAGGTGGGGGGACCAGAAGTGCACACGGTATTGCAGGTGAGATCTTGCCAGTGCCTTGTACAATGGCATTAATCCTTCCCTATCTGTACTGGAAATACTGAGCGCATACATCCTAGGATCGCATTTACCTTTCTCACAGCCACAACACATCGGCAGCTCATAGGCCCCCCGTGATCGATCAGCACACCCAGGTCTTGCTGCCTGTCATTACCAACTAATGAGCCCCTGGCACAGAGATACTAATAAGAACTTCTGCTAAGTGCATGACCTTGCACTATTAAATTTCATCCCATTTCTATTACTTCAGGCCTCGAAGTCATCCAATTCTTTCTGTAGACTAGCTACTAATTTTAATGACATTGCCTACCTGTTAGTAGCATCTCCTCTTTTGTCATCTCTGGCTTTATTATTATAATTATTTATACTGTGGGGTGCCTAGAGGCACCAGTCACAGATCAGGACCTGTTGTGCTAGGCACAGTACAAACAGAACACAAAGACAGCCCTGCCCAGATCACCAGAGAAGAGCAGGTCTCTCTCCCCAGCATCCTCTATGATGAAGACCAATACAAAGAAATCACTAAGTGTCTCTGCAATGTCCTTACCCTCCTCCCTTTAGTCCCTGGCAGTCAAACTTCCTGCAGGCTTTCTGCTGCTGACATATTTAAAGAATTATTTGTTCTTCTTCCTTTTACAGTTTGCTCTCAAATCCTTCTTTGCTGTCCTAATTTCTATGGGATGTTCTCCATCATGGCCTAGGGACTTTCTAGTGCCCTCCCTAGGACTGGACTTCTGCTTTCTGAAGGACCAGCCCCGGTTGGCTGCAGGACTCTCCTGTCCCAGGCCCTTTAAGCCTGGTGCTTTGGCTACACGGCTTCCTCTTTCCATTGGGCCAGACACGCCACTCGGGCAGCTCCAGTCACTTCACCTCTCCAGACTCAGCATGGAAATTTCCTCACTTCTGATGATGGGGCCTTTTTGACTAGCTTCCCCTTTCCTGGAACTCCCCCTTCTAAAGGTCAGTGCCACCAGCTTTTGGTCTGATCCCTCCACATTTGACTGGATCGATTCCGCGCATTACCAGCCCCATGGATGTAAAAATCCCCAGGCAGGCCCTCAAAGTTAGAAGACTGTCTTAAAAAGCATGTGGCATTTTTAGGAAGTGGGGGGCAGTTCTCTGCCTCGTGGTCTGAGGTTTCTGGGCGCACTCAGGTCATGCTTTCGAGCTTCTCCACAACCAGCTAGAAACATTGATCTAAAATAAAGCAGAGGCTCTCACCTAATCGCAGAGCTGGAACTGGAGCGTTAAGGCCACCACCAAACACCATGAGACTTGCGATAACGTCACCTGAGTTGGCATCACCAGACCCCCGCCCCCAAGGATGCTGAATGTGGTCACAGTGACTTCTTAGCTCAGCTACAGACCCGATCAGCCCTTCCTGTAGGTTACAGCCACAACTTCCCACACATCAGTGACACGGACACTGGCACTGCCATGACACTCCACACCCCAAACAGAGGAAATGGAGAAATGGTCTGAGGTAAACAGGATGAAGTTTAACAAAGACAAATGCAAAGTGCTCCACTTAGGAAGAAAAAATCAGTTTCACACATACAGAATGGGAAGAGACTGTCTAGGAAGGAGTACGGCAGAAAGGGATCTAGGGGTTATAGTGGACCACAAGCTAAATCTGAGTCAACAGTGTGATGCTGTTGCAAAAAAAGCAAACATGATTCTGGGATGCATTAACAGGTGTGTTGTGAGCAAGACACGAGAAGTCATTCTTCCGCTCTACTCTGCTCTGGTTAGGCCTCAACTGGAGTATTGTGTCCAGTTCTGAGCGCCGCATTTTAAAAAAGATGTGGAGAAATTGGAAAGGGTCCAGAGAAGAGCAACAAGAAGGATTAAAGGTCTTGAGAACATGACCTATGAAGGAAGGCTGAAAGAATTGGGTTTGTTTAGTTTGGAAAAGAGAAGACTGAAAGGGGACATGATAGCAGTTTTCAGGTATTTAAAAGGGTGTCATAAGGAGGAGGGAGAAAACTTGTTCACCTTAGCCTCTAAGGATAGAACAAGAAGCAATGGGTTTAAACTGCAGCAAGGGAGGTCTAGGTTGGACATTAGGAAAAAGTTCCTAACTGTCAGGGAGGTTAAACACTGGAATAAATTGCCTAGGGAGGTTGTGGAATCTCCATCTCTGGAGATATTTAAGAGTAGGTTAGATAAACGTCTATCAGGGATGGTCTAGACAGTATTTGGTCCTGCCATGTGGGCAGGGGACTGGACTTGATGACCTCTCGAGGTCCCTTCCAGTCCTAGAATCTATGAATCTATGAATAACCGTTCGAACCCAAAGCTCCTCCCCCAAAGAGACACGAGACAGGACCTGCAGAAAGCACGGCTGTCTGTGCTACCCACTTCATGTGCAAGGTGCTCCGATACCACAGTGATGGGTGGCAAAGAAACCCCCAGAACACAGCACGCCAGGGCTCAGGACTGCGGTTATGTCAAGGGCCAGGCACCCTAGCTTGGCTGTAGCCACACAACCGTCCTTCCTCACCTCTATTCTCAAAGCCGCCCTGCCCAGGGCTTAGCACATTATAGGAAAGTGGGTCTCCCCGGCCCCTTGGCTGCCACCAGCCAGCACTGAGTCTTCTAGTGCTCACGACCCCTTGTGTCGCTTTGTGGTGCCACTCCCACGTGGAGTCATGCACAGGTGGGGTGCGGAGCCCCGCTTGCTGCTAGGCCACTGAGCAGCCAGGCGCAGACAGCAGCATGGAGCCTTTGGAGAGGGATGGAAATTCATACCACTAACACACCCGGCGCTTGGAGGACAAGGTGGCTAGGAGAGCTGGCACGAAGGAATCGCTGGCACACCCCAAGCACTGCAGGGTTCCAGCCAGCCCACTGCTCTCCAGGCATTGCCAGGGAGACCGCCCAGGCGAGGGAACAAACAGGCAGGCAGGGGACTGTGGGAGAGAAGGGCCCAGGCAAGCAGCCATCATGGCCCGAGGAATCTCCATTCCACTACCCAGCTGCCCAGAGATCCCCCGCCACCCTGAGACGGCGACGGGGCACCGCCAGGCGAAAGGGGCCCGGGTACAACAGACGGGAAGGAGTGCTGGGCACAACGAGACCTCTGCTGCCAGCTCGTCCCAGCCTACGGGGTTGGGGCAGGCCCAGAATGGCTGGGCTCTGGGGCCCCCGTCAGGCTGGGCAGTGGGAGCTGAGACTGCAGATAGCAGCGCTGCTGCACGGAGGGTAAACAGGCTCGTGACACAGACCTGCTGGGGTCAGCATCAAGAAAGGTAAGAGGGAACCTCCCCCGGCATGGAGCCCCAGGTGTCTGCGCAGCGGGGCAGCCTGTTTACACAGGGCTGGCAGGTCCCCCACGGTGCCTGCGCCCATCAGCGCTCATCCTCTGTCCTGAGTGGAGGCGACTCTCAGGAGCCGAGTCAGTTACAGGCTCATCCCGTCAGAGTCCAGAGGCAAAAGGCAGAGAGGAGAAGGGAAGCCCGGGGGAGATCTAACCACACCAGCCCTCCCAGGCCCTGGGCACAGAGAGATGGAGGGGGGCCATTTCCCACTGTCCAGCTAAACTCTCCCCCCTTCCCCAGGGCAGACCAGACAGGACATCAAACTGCTGAGGCTGCATGGGACCTTATCCCAACCTGGACAGTATCGACTGCACAAGGACTCAGGAGTCCTAGCTGGGTCCCCCCAGCACGCCTCCCCCGCATTTTCCCAGCTACAATGAGAAGCTCAGGTCTAGAACTCCAGCTCCCAGCAGCCTGTGGGGACAGGTGGGGAAGCCCCACGATGGAGGAGGGGTGGGTGTGGGGGCCTTCACTGCCCTGACACCCACGGGGGCCGCCATTTGGCTGGGCCAGAGCCCATGTTTCAGCTGAGACAGTGACTCAGTCCAGGTGCCGCCCAATGGGGCAGCTTGGCCTTGGCCAGGGCCCCATGCCAGGGAAGGGCAGCTGGCCCTGGGTCTCAGGGTAGTGCAGCAGCGCACCATTCCCAATGGACCCAGCCACAGGCCGCTGAGTCAGGCCAGCCCTGCTGCAGCAATGGCCGCTGCTCCCCGCCAGGCCATGGCTCGGGGCAGGACAGACCCCAGCGGCTGCGCTAGGCTCGGGAGCAGGACTTGGCTGGCAGCAGTAGGAGGAGTGCAGAGTAGCTGGGGTACGGGGGTGGGGGTATTCAGGGTTGGCCCCCTCCCCTTGCAATGCCAAGAGCAAGGGAACACTCCTGAAGTGACGGGGTCAGCTCCCCCCCTCCCCCGGCCTAGAGCAATCCCACTGCCTCCACCAACAGCACAGCCCTGTCCTCCTCCCACCTTTAGGAGTGGACCTTCTTCCTGGAGGGGGTCACCGCTAAGGCCACCCACCCAAGGAGTCAAGCGAGGCCGCCGCTGGGAAGGGGGTAAGCAGAGACCTGCAGGGAGGCGCCAGGGACTGGCTCTTCCCTTTGACGTTGGCCGAGACGTGGACAGGCGCTGCAGCGATTCTGCATAAAGCTGAGCCCAGCTCTGAGCAGAGGGAGCCAGCTAGGACCAGTGCCCATCTGAACCAGCCCCACAGGGCTAAAGGGGGCATTTCCCCATGCCAGGCCCCAGGCCAGAGCAGCGCCCCTTCCTCCTGACACATCCAGGCTGAAGGAGACCCCCTCTCCCCCAGAGCACTGTGTCAGACAGTGTCGCTGCCCCCAGACTGCAGGCTCAGGAACAGGGGCAGTGCAGCAGCCTGTAAGAATCCCTCCCAGAGGGACTGAGCCCACAGTGCCCCAGTCCTGGCACAATTCTATGGGATTCAGCCTCCAGAAACATGCACAAGATCTCACTGCCCAGCTCACATTCCACCCTTTAGAGAGGTGCCATCCCCACGTGCCACCCCCACTTTATTCCTGTGGAGACCAGGGTTTAAGTGTCCAAGACTAGAATAGCCAGGGGCTGGGGTCAGAGTTAAGGGGCATGGGCAGAGCTGAGAGGCTCAGGGTCAGGATAGCCAGGGCTGGGAGTCAGAGTTAAGGGCATGGGCAGAGCTGAGAGGCTCAGGGTCAGGATAGCCAGGGCTGAGGGTCAGAGTTAAGGGGCATTGGCAGAGCTAGGCATTGCTGGTTAGGCACAAGGTCCCTCTGTCACTGAACAGGGTTTGCCAGTCTCGCTGCATAATGCGTTGGGGGGGGGGGGCAGCTGAGCCCATCAGCTGGAAGCTCTGGGAATTGCTGCCACCCCACCCTCTGCTCTGCACCCTGGCAGATCCTGATGGGCACCTGTTCAAAGGGACCCATCCCCCTCCCCCCCCCAAGATTCAAGGCGAAGGGGGCCTGGGAGGGGAACTTGCAGAGAGCAGGGGCCAAGCCCCACCCCATCCCAAACAGCTTGGGAAGGAGGGCCTGTGGGACTTGTTTACTCCACTTGCAGTTTGCCCAGCACCCTCCCAGCTGCCTGGAAGCTTTGGGGCAAGCAGCAGCATGACCTGGAGACGCACTGGAGCCTGCAGCTGGGAGGGACCCAGGGACGCCTTCTCCCAGGGAGCAGCACCCTTAACCCTTCACTGGGAGGGAGAGCAGAGACCCAGCTCCCGACAAGCTGCCCATGCGCTGCCTTGGCCGGCAAACCAGGAACAGCCATGCAGAGTCTCTGTGAGCCCATGGGTCAGTGTGGTTACTACGGGGGCAGGCAGCGCCCCATGGAGCTACCCTCTGGGGCAGGGGAGAGCACAGTCCACAGGGGCTGATGCGGTGAGGGGATTGGGGCAGGGCTCGGATGGCCTAGTCAGAGTCCCTGTGCTCTCCCATTCTCCAGCATATGAGAGAGGTGGGATCATTGCTTCCTTAGCACCCAGGGCATGGGCGGAGCTGGGTGCATTGGGCAGTGCCAGCCAGGCACCGCTACAGCGCTGACTATGGCCTACGGGGAGGGCTGGACTCAGGCCCAGCGTGCATTTGGGGGCAGGAGCAGAAATTTGGAGAGGAGGGACCCAGGAGTGCCCCCATCACCTCCCCAACAGCCCACCCATTAACACTACTCAGAGAAGTGGGGCTTGGATGTACCCCAAACTCCTACCTGAGCCACAAAGCCATATGGGGGGCTGCAGAGACACCCTCCAGAACGTAGAGCAAACTACCCCCACCCTGCCGACTCACCGCTCCCCTCCTCTGTCCTGAGGACCATCCTGGCCAGCGCTCCTGCAGGGCCTGTCCTGTGGCCTGTTCTGTCCTCGGCTCCCGCACTAGGTAGCTCCACCAGGCCAAGCGGGGTGGGACACCTGCAGTTCACAGGACTTCCTGGAATGACTCACAGTCGCTCTGAGCCAGTGATCTGTCAGCCGGATGGGCAGGCGTCATCCGGAGCTACAGTACCAACACCCTGTTCCTGCCGTCAGCAGCCATTAACCCCTCTGCTCCCAGCCCCAGCTCGGCACACAGCGCTCGGAGCCACAACTCCGGCCCAGGCACTGTCCCAAGACACGCCAACCCGGCCCATGGCATCTTCCTCAGACCCTGGGCTGGGCTGGAGGGCACCATTCCTGCCCTGCCGTGGCCACCCTGGACTTTCCTACCCCCAGGATCTGGGGCAAATGCTCTGCCCTGTCACATGGGCCCCAGGCAACAGCAGCATTGCCCACCCCAGACAGCCGGGTCCAGGGCTTCAGACTGCGTCTCTGGAGGATGGGAAATCCAAACCTCCCTTGGGGGCCCAGCAGGCCTGGTGGATGGGTAGGGGGACAGTTTTGGACCTAGGGGCTGGGGGTGCCAAGGACACCGCTGGGACGTGAGAGATTTCGAAGCATCCAACAGCCATGTCCCCTCAGACGGCTCCTGAGAATACCCCCAGCTCAGACCCTCAGATGCAAAGCACTGTGGAGAACAGCAGCCAAGCCCCAGGCCTGCCAGCCCTAGGGGCCCTGCTTTCCCCTGCCACAGGAGCCAGAGACCTGGCTTGAGGCCAACCTTGGCACAGATCCCCTCCCCCATGGGCTTCCCCACCCTTCCCACTGCCTTGGGGTTCCCTCTCCCAGTTCAGCTCCTAGCCACAGCCCTGGCAGGTCACTGCTGCTGCTCCAGGCACTCGCCAGGCCCTCCCAGAGCCCCTCTCCCTGCATCTCTCCAGTGAGGAGGGGCTCACAGGGGAGTGCAGCACCCCGGCGAGTTGGGGCCGCAGCGGGGACTGACTTCTCCCTGCTCTGGGACATCAGGCCTCTGCACACGCAGCTGTATCTTCTTCAGGGCCAGGTCTCGCTTGCTGGCCCCAGGCACTGCCCTCTGTCCAGTGGGTGTTCCAACACCTCGCCTGCCAGCCCGTCTCCCTACATCCCCTCCTGTCGTCCTGCTGCTCCCGGGCTGCTGGCAGACCCTCCCATTAGCATTGCTGGCTTTCATCCCCTCCCACAGCTCATTAACAGACCAGGCCCAGGCCGATGCCTGCAGGACCCGCTGGACATGGCCCAGGGCTAGTAAGGCAATTAACTGGCTGCATCCCTAGGTAGCATTGCCGGCTCCTGCTCCCGCACTGTCCCCTGCCGAGCCAGGACCATGGCCTCTCTCGCCAGGGACAGACAGCCGCTTGTGCCGGGCCTCAGGGCAAGAGGCCAGATCCTACCCTCCCCCCCCCCCCCACGGGAGAGACATGCCAGTCACTGGGCCCCACCTTGGCCTGTGCTGCCCTCTGCTGGCTACACAGGAACATGGGCGCTGCCAGCCTGGTTCAGCCCAGGGCCCGTCCTGTGGCAGGCAGGCGTGGGGTGACCTGCTCCAGGGATGGTTCTTCCCACGCTGCCTTGGAAGCTGGCCCACATCACGAAGCAGGAGGGTTTGTCCTGTCCCATCGGCCCGGTTATTTTACATATCATTGATTGTCAGCTATGTCCCCGCTTTCCCGAACCCTGCTGAGCACTGACCTCGGCACGTCTCATGGCAACCAGGGCTGCTGCTGGGTTCAGGGACAAACCCATCGCAGGGCTGGGCTCTCCAGCGCACCAGCCACCAGCAAAACCCACCTATGCCACGAGTCCCTGCCCAGGGCCAGCGCACGGCCCGGGGGGAGCTCACCACCATCCCATGGACACTGTGGGGCTCGGGGCGGCTTGGCACTCCGCACTCATACTACAGAAGGGCAACCCAGCTCACAGGGCAGGACCCCGACCAAGCACAGGCTGCACTAGGAGCACTCCCGGCGAGCCGGGGTCCCACTTGAAGGCAACTGGCTTAAGACAAAAAACAAAACCATTCCTATTGGTTGTGACACTGCCCGCCCCAAAGCCAGGCTCAGAACCCCTCCTCCACACCAAGCCCAGGCGCACACTGTCCCAGGCCTCCGCAAGGGGCACAGCACTGCCCTGCTGTTTGGTAACGCAGGACTGGAAAAGCAGTGCCAGGACTGGCCAGGGCCAACAGTGTTTGTGGGAGCCATTTGTTGGGACAGCAGAACTCAACCTGTGACACCCTGCGAGTGGCTGACGGGACCGAGTGCAGCAGGGCTTGGCCCCTCCTTTCCCTGGTAGATATGCTGGAGGGTAGGGATAGGATACAGAGGGACCTAGACAAATTAGAGGATTGGGCCAAAAGAAACCTGATGAGGTTCAACAAGGACAAGTGCAGAGTCCTGCACTTAGGACGGAAGAATCCCATGCACTGCTACAGACTAGGGACCGAATGGCTAGGCAGCAGTTCTGCAGAAAAGGACCTAGGGGTTACAGTGGACGAGAAGCTGGATATGAGTCAACAGTGTGCCCTTGTTGCCAAGAAGGCTAACGGCATTTTGGGCTGTATAAGTGGGAACATTGCCAGCAGATTGAGGAACATGATCATTCCCCTCTATTCGACATTGGTGAGGCCTCATCTGGAGTACGGTGTCCAGTTTTGGGCCCCGCACTACAAGAAGGATGCGGAAAAATTGGAAAGAGTCCAGCGGAGGGCAACAAAAATGATTAGGGGTCTGGAGCACATGACTTATGAGGAGAGGCTGAGGGAACTGGGATTGTTTAGTCTCCAGAAGAGAAGAATGAGGGGAGATTCGATAGCAGCCTTCAACTACCTGAAGGGGGGTTCCAAAGAGGATGGATCTAGACTGTTCTCAGTGGTGGCAGATGACAGAACAAGAAGTAATGGTCTCAAGTCACAGTGGGGGAGGTTTAGGTTGGATATCAGGAAAAACTTTTTCACCAGGAGGGTGGTGAAGCACTGAAATGGGTTACCTAGGGAGGTGGTGGAATCGCCTTCCTGAGGGTACATCTACACTACAGGGGGGAGTCGATTTAAGATACGCAAATTCAGCTACGTGAATAGCGTAGCTGAATTCGACGTATCGCAGCCGACTTACTCCGTTGTGAGGACGGCGGCAAAATCGACTTCTGCAGCTCTCTGTCGGCGGCGCTTACTACCACCTCCACTGGTGGAGTAAGAGCGCCGATTCGGGGATCGATTGTCGCGTCCCGTTGGGACGCGATAAATCGATCCCCGAGAGGTCGATTTCTACCCGCCGATTCTGGTGGGTAGTATAGACCTAGCCTTAGAGGTTTTTAAGGTCAGGCTTGACAAAGCCCTGGCTGGGATGATTTAGTTGGGGATTGGTCCTGCTTTGAGCAGGGGGTTGGACTAGATACCTCCTGAAGTTCCTTCCAACCCTGATATTCTGTGATCTTCCAGGGCCTTCCCAGTTCCCAGGCACCTGGGGAGTCCTGCCTGCCCGTCTCGGCGTGCCATGGGGCAAGGCGGAGGAACGGGGAGCTCGGTGGCCAGGACCACACATGGCACAGAGAGGATTTAGCTGCTGCTCTGCACCAAGGCCGGGCACCAGCACACGGCAGTCCCACCCCCCACTGGCTGTTCCCCGATGCCGGCTCAGGAGCACTCAGGCCTCCCAGCCATTGCAGGGGAACTTCCTGCCCCACCTCCCACCCCTGCCTGCTGCCTCAGCACTGCGGGCACAGGGCCACCACATCCTGTTTTCACTGTGCGGTGCGCACGTCCCAGGGTTACATCAGAGCGAGCTATTCCCACAGGGTGCAGCCAGAGGTCCCCTGCGGAGGGGGGCAGCACCAGGGACAGGCAGCCAGACACTGCCTGGGTCCCTCGTGCAGCCAGGCTGGCCCAGGCTCCTCCCACGGAGTAACCCCCGGCCATGGGCAGCCAGGCCCCAGTCACCCACAGCCGAGCCCCTGCCCAGGCCAAGAAGGAGAAGCAGCAGCTCTTTGCCCGCAGCCTCCCGGCTGAGCAGAAGACCCGTTACCATGGACACTGGCTCACTCAGTGCTCTGGCTGCAGGCTCCCCAGTTCCTTCCAAGCGAGAACCCCCTTTCGCCCGCCGGGGCCGAGCAGCAGGCCCAGAGCAGAGGGGCTGTCACATGAGCTGTATCTCCCCAAACAGCACAAGGGCAGGAATGGCAGTGCAGCTGTGGGATCCCTGCCCTGGGTCCCTTCTGACCCACCACCTCCAGGGCTGCACTAAGCCCCAGCCAGGCCTCCCCAGGCAGCAGCCCTCACCTGGAGCCTGGCAGTGACCGATGGAGGAAACAGTCACAGGAGCTTCCCCAAATGCCTGGGCTTAAAGCACCAGCCGACTCCCTGGAGACCCCGTACCCACCTGCTGAAGGGAAGGGAATCGAGCCTGTCCTGGCCAGGCACAGCACATACCTGCCTGGCAACACAAGTGAACTTTGGGGATGATTGAGGGGTACCGGCAGAGCTGCGGAGAGCCCAGGGGTGGGATAGCAGGGGGCTGTGGGTCAGGGTGGGGGGGAACCGAGGGATGGGATAGCAGGGAGCTGAAGGTCCCACCTGTCAGCCATGCTCCCCCCAGCTGGTGCACAGCGTGTACCTGCCTCCCTGCTCCTGTCTGACAACCTCTCACCCTGTCCTCTGCAAACTGCAGGCAGCCTCCACCTGTCTGCTTCTGGCACAGGAGAGGGGTGGAAGCAGGGGGCCGAGGGGATGTGGGGCAGACCCATTGCTCCCAGCTAGCGACAAGCAGCCAGAACGCCCCTTTCAGGCCAGCCAAACGGCAAATCAGCCTCCGCAGACACCTCTGTGTCAGTAACGCTCTCAGGAGGGTGGGCACCGGAGCAGCCAGTGCTGCCCAGGGAGCCCTCTCTGCCTCCTCGTGGAATCGCAGCCTGATGCCCAGTGGGCCCTTGACTCTTTCTTCCTGACCTGGAGCACTGCAGGCACACGGGGGAACAGCCATTCCGAGGGGGTCAGAGAGCCGTCCTGCCCTTCACAGCCCTCCCCAGCAGCTAGTCCCTGAAGGGGGAGCCCAGAGATGGCTCCTCAAACTCATGCCACTCTCAGGTCGGTGCCCCTGACGGGCCCAGGGACTCTCACCAAGTACAGCTATGCCCGAGGGAACCAGCAGAGGGGAATGACGGCCACGAGATGCCAGCATGGGGCCCAGTCTGCAGGCAGGTCCTGGGATGTGAGGGCCATCGCAGGCACCATGTCCCCAACACACAGCGCAGAGCTGACCCAAAGATGTTCCATACAGGCCCAGCTGGAAGCAGGTCAGAGCCAGGATGAGGTGCACCCCACTGCTCTGCAGGGAGCAGGACCCTGACATGCCTATTTCCTGTACGCCTGGTACTTCAATGCCAGCCTAGAGACCTGAACGCTGCTTGGTATCAAATGCACCCAGTAGATGGGAGCTCTGCACACAGTGCCACCTCTTACAGCCCGGTCCACCACCCCTCATCCACACGGCTGCTGCCAGACACTGCCAAATGCCCTACGGGTCCCTACGGTGACACAACCCTTCCCCACCCCCTCACTCCACGACAAGACCAGGAATCCGGAGACTTCAGCAACTGGGACCTAGAGTTGCCTGCACTCCCTGTGCATGCTACCCCAGAGGTGTCGTGCGAAAGAGCAATGGAAACAGGCAGTCTCAGCACTGCACTGCATTTGGTTTCTGTGGTTTAGCCAAGGACACTACACCCAGCAGCTCCCCCAACACTCGTGATCACGCCCGCGCCTGGCAGCAGAGCAGCTGCACCCCCCACAGGGGCTGAGAAGCAGCCAGATCCATCGTGAGGTGAGACCCCCGAGGACAGCACACTGCGCACACATGCTGAGCACTGCTCGGGAGAACCCTGGGCCTGGCCAGACCCTCTGAGGGGCTGCAGCAGTCACCGACTCCTGGCACTAGTCACTGTCCTGGGCACCACACACAGCTCCTGTGTACAGGGGCGGCACTATGCCAGCCCCCCAGTGACCCCATGCCCCCGGCAGGGACGGCTCAGCGCCACAGCAGCACTGCCCGGAGCTCCCAGGGAAAGGTCAGGAGCCGGCAGCACACAGGCAGCGAAGGGAACGTGCGCTCTCCCTGCACTACGGTCAGCGAGAGCCACAAGGGCGCAGAGCAGCGGGCAGCATAAGGGCTTCCTGGGAGCCGGGGATCCTGCCTGCTCCCCCAGCAGCCTGCACAGGGAGAGGGGGAAGGTAAAGCGCATACCTGCCTGGGCGATCGCAGAGGGGCACAGGAAGGCTTGGAAACTCGAGGCACAAAGCTCGCTGACCGTCCCCATGCTGCAGGGGCCGTGGGGACGGAGTGCCGTGTCACTCCGATGCCAGTGGGCAGGAACAGTCAGGCCCAGCAGGTGTCCACGTCACGCCAGGCAGCGCACCTGCCAGAGCCCTGGCTCCGCAGCGCTGAGGACTCTCCAAGCAGGGAGTGGGAGGGAGACAGACAGACAGACAGAGGGTTCCCCGGTCTGGCTCCGGCAGGAGGAACTGATTATCTGGCAACTGGAAGCTCCCAGCTGACGAAGCCCACGCACAGAGGCCAGCCAATCCCAGCTCCCCGCCTGAAAACTAACCCAGGTGGTGCTCCTGCAGTGGCAGCTGGGGGGGCTCAAAACCACTTAGAGGACAGTTAGTTGGGGAACTTCCCCTTAGTTGCCCCGGCCTATCAGCTCCAGCCCGCCCCTCCTGCCCCAGGGGAGCGGGGGGGATTTCTAGGTCAGTTTTCGCCTTCGGTATTATTAGAGCCTTAAGCATCCAGTGAGCCCGGTGGTTGCATAGCAACCAGCACTGCATAAAGGGAAGGTGCATAAAAAACTACAATGCACACAAGCCGAAGTGATGGAGGGGGGGAGAGCATTGGGGGGGAGGGTGTGGCTAGCTCCCCTCCAGCCCTGCCGAGGGAGGCCAACAGCATGATGTGCACCAGCTGCAGCAGGAGGGGGATGCTCCCCCGGCTCTGACCCACTGGCTCAGCCTGACTTGGAGCATCACGCACGGGCAGAGGGAGGGAGAACGTCTGCCCAGCCCCTCTGAACCCGACGCCCCACACGTTAGGCCTGGGCTCCGGCTGGGTGATGCCCCATGTAAATCCTCCGCTCATGAGCACCTTGCCCTGGGACAGCTGAGCTGAGCTGAACTGCCCATGCAGTGTGTAGCTGGGAGAGGCCCGAGGCACCTCAGACCCAGCCACAGAGGCCAGGCCTGGGAGCTTCAGCCCAAGCTGGAAGGACGGATGCTGCCTGCTTCACCATCACCTCTTGCCCTAAGCCCTCAGCACCTTGCAGCCCTGGCCACCTGCCTCCCTCGCCCACACCTGAGCCCCTCAGGCCCCTGCAGCTGCTGCTCCACATGTGCTCCAAAGAGACCAACAATGGGGCGGGGTGCGTTTCCCTCTCCAGAGAGGGGAGCTGGCGTCTGCTCTGCTCTCAGAGCCTGGTGGGGAGCGTCCCAGTGCGGCCCAGGCAGCCCAGACGGACGCCAGCCCTCGGAACTAACCACTGCTGCAGCACGAAGGCACTAAGCAACTAGCTCTGAATCAAAGGCCGGGGCCCAGAGTTTCCCCTGCCCCGAGAATCCGCCAAGCAACCGAGAGATCTGAGCCCACCACATTGCAGCCCAGCTAGAAGAGTCAGGAGCAGAAAGGGCAGCCAGGAGCTCCCTGGCGGAGACATCGGAGGGGAAGGAGACCCCCGCCGGAGCACCTCTGGTAGGAGGTCCCGTGGGCACTTGGGGCAGCAGTTTGGCCTGCAGGGCAGCTCTCTGCAAGAGACGAATGGCGCAACGGATTGTGCAGACACAGGGAAAACGACTGTTCCCAGGAAGAGCTGGCTTACAGGCCTGACCTTCAGATTGCCACACGCTTTCACTTCCCCAGAGGCCAGCACTGCCACGGCCACATGGCTGAGCCTTGACCTGAGCATCACCAGCAGCTCCAAGGCAAACGCTCATGCGGAGGAAGGAGCCAGGCACAGAGGAAGCTGTTCTGTGCTCGCGATACTCAGGCCAGCGACAGAGCGTACACAGTCCTCTTGCCTGAGGCCCAGCGTCAGCCGCCAGAGGAAATCCTGCTGCAGTAGGAACATCCCTGTGTGCCAGGGAAGCGCCCAGCTGGTATGAAATCAGGACAGATCTGTACCTCACAGATAGACACCCCGAGCTTCCTTCCTTCAGCCAAGGCAGAGACGTGTCCTGTGCACTGGGCACCAGCTCATTTCCCACAACCCACCTGGCCACGTTTCTCTGAGCGAGGGTCCTGGCCTGGGGCGCTTTGGAAGAAAACGGATGTGAACTTCACCCCAACTCCAGCGGGCCTGGCCCAACCATATCCTGCATCCCCCCCAACCGTGCTATAAAACCCGGCTCCAGAAAGCGAGCACCCACTATACAAGATACATGTCTGGCCCTTTGATGGGGGCAGACAAACCCTTCGGATGTGACCCAAGCACAGCCGGTGCAGTGATGCCTGCCCGAGTCTGTAGGCAGCCTGAAAAAATAGCTCCGTGGGGCATGCACTGGCCACACTGGGGTCAGCCGGTGGTTAACTCTGAACCCTACAGATAACAGGCTAGATTTACCTCTCAGCTATTTCAATGGTTGATTTTATTAGAAGAAACATCCAGCTATGGGCTTCTCCCACAAACCTAAACAAAAACCCCCAAATGACAGCAGCCAAGACCTCCAGCTTCCCCTGTACAGGACCCATAACACATTGGAAGTGCAAGACAACAGAAAACCCTTTAATTCACAGTAAGCAGCAGGAGCCCATGTGCACAGTGGGTTTTAATTTAAAATTCTCTGTGCTGCTGCTCCAGATCCCAGGGGCCTGGCTGTGGCCCACCTGGTCCATGACGTGCTCACAGCCAGTGACTGCCACGGGCCTGGGGAAGGACTCAGCTCTGCAGGGCACTGCTGGGGCACCAGGAGGCTACGGCTGTGTGATCAGGTTTATAAGGGGAGGAGACACCAGGGTTTCCTGGATTCGGGGTTCCAGAAGCTCAGGGCTGGAAGGGGAGAGAGAAGACGGCAAACTCCCCATGGGCTGGCCTTTGCTCACAACCCTGACTCTCCATTGCGCCTGCCTCTCCAGCATGTCCTATTCCCCGGCAGTCCTACGTGGTCAGCTGTTTGGGGTAGGGCTGCCAGACTACACACAGGACCCACGCTGGTGCAGGCCTCTAAGCTCTGCCGCAGGATAAATGCTAAACCCGCCCGGGATCACTGGCAACAGAGGATGCCCAGTGGCTGGCTGAGGTTGGGGGGTGAGCCCCTAACAGACGTTCATGCTGCTGCCTTACACCCTGGCATGGAGCTGCAGCCACATGGTTGCGGGGGAGAGCCCAGGAGGGATGGGAATGTTGCACCGGAGTGAGGTGTGGGGCTGCTACCCCTGCTGTCCTCCAGCCAAAGGGTCAGGCTTCCCAGTGCAGCAAGTGCCTTTGAATTATTCTCCATCAGCTTCTGCAGCATCACCCTGCTCCCAGGCCTGGGCTCCCCACCCCAGCCCCTCTTACAGAAATCCCTTCGTCCCCACAGCCCGAACTGCCACTAACCCCAGAGTGCAGCAGGTCTACAGCTACCTGCCAATCCCCTGCCAGGAGCTGCCACTGCCCTGGCACCCACAGGCTGGAGGGGTGGGGTGTGGGCCAGTCCCGGCTCCTACTGCCAACAAGTCAGTGCATCCAGCAGAACAGCCCCGCTGAGTCCCCTCTGCCCACTGCCGGCGGCTCTCCGATGCCCCAGCCCCGCCGGGCACTGCTCAGCCCTGATTTCCTTCTCCCCCCAGTTAGTTAGTTAGATTTAAAGACAGAGAGATGCCTCTCCACAGCTCTAGGCTTCCCGATTAACTGCCAGCAAAACAACATTCCTAGTTACGGACACCTGGCACCGCCTGTGGTTTTCACAGCCGCCAGGGACCCCCGGCAGACCCTTTCCCGCTGTTAGCCCCATTGCCCAGCTTTGAGCCCTTGAGTGAATGTGATTCACTTCTCTGAGCTCTCTCCAACATGGGGAGCGCTTTCAATGGGGCAGCCCCGCTCGGCGCAGCATGGTCCCAGAGACGCACCCATGCCACCCGCTGCTGACCCAGGGAGTTGCTCTCTGCTGAGCAGGCAGCTGGGGAAGGTTGCACACCACGTGTGCCGTGAGGAAGAAGTACAGCACCAGCGGAATCACTCCACTCGCAAGGGGCCAGGACACAGACCCCTGCCTGGCCAGGGAGGGGCCCTTCCTGCCCTGCACTGTCCCTTAGGAACAAGAGGGCCCTGGTGACTAGTGTCCCCAGGCAAAGGTACTGCCGGTCTCCACCACAGCAGAGGGCCCGGGTTGCCACAAGGGCCCTGGCACCTAGCCTGCTGTGTTAACTAGCTCCCCAAGCAGTACTGAGAGCCGCTGGCACAGCAGCCAGACCATGAGGTCCCAGTTTTAGGCTGCGAACCACCTCGCAGGCGGCAGAGGAAACTCGAGAGCGCTGGGCTCCTCGGCTAGCTGTGGACTAGAGCGCTAGTGGTGAGCCACTTACCATACTGGGTGGCTAGGCTAGCAACGGATTTGCAAGCTCGGGTGCAATGAGGTGTCCCTGCTCAGCCACTGGCCACATGAAACCCCATCACCTGCCACAAGAAAAATCTGGCTCTGTACTCTCCAGCTACACAGGCTGCTTTGCCAGCGCCCGTGCTGAGGGGCCCCTAGAGAGAACAAAATGTCCCAAGAGATCCAAGTGCTTTCCAAACTAAACCAAAATGTCAACACATGGGGAACAACTCACTCATCACCAAAATGCAGACACTTCTGGGGTGCAACGTGGCAGCTCTCTGCTACACTGCACAATGATTTCAAACAGGAAGGGCAGCCCCACACTGGCCTGGAACTGCAGGGGCAGTTTAGGAAGGCAGAACAGAATTAGCCCATGGGAGTTTGGCCCTGGTGCTGTGGTAGACAACCCTGGCTCTCAAGAAAAATAGACTCCTACATGTCCCAGGATCGTGGTCTACCATCATCTGGGAGCAGCCGCCTTGGTAAACCAGCGAAGTGTGGCCGTCAGCAACCTGGCAGGTGGTTTTTGCCAGGTCTGTGGCCCCTTGCAGTAAGCACCGCAAGGGTCAGAGTCAGGATCTCAGTTTCACATCTCATCAAACCAGCCCCTGGAGCAGCACCGCAGGGTGAGTACTAACTCTCCAGGAAGATCACCACCTGCTGACTCACCAGCACCGCTGTCCTCAACACTGAGGTGCACCATGGAGATTGCCCATTAAGTACTGGCCTGGACCAACCTGCCCTGAGATGTTAAAGTAGCAGGGGTCCAGCTGCAGAGGCCGAGGAAGGCCCTGAGAGACCTGGGAATTAAATTTAAAGTGTTCAATATATTAGAAGTGGCAGAGCCTGCAGCCAGAGAAGCCTCCTCACTTTGGCAGATCTCAGAGCCACGGAGCCTCCTCACGTTGCTCCGTTAGTTCGGGAGGACCTGGGCAACTGCACTACCTGGCCCAGGTCTGTATTTGCCTACAGCGTGATCACATGGTGCATGGCACGTGGCGGTGATCAGCTGCAAGGGGGTGCTGTTTGCAAGCAGTTCAGCTCGAGACACGCTATGAAATTCGAGCCCAGCTCCTACCCTGGAAGGGTTTGCAGGGCATTGGCTGAGAGTTTAAATTCAGCCAGCGTTCAGAAGCATCAGCTGAATGCAGAGCAGGTGGAGCAGCGAGGGAAGATGCAGGCAGCGGAGTCCTGCAGCCCAGGGGACGGGAAGCTATAGTTGTATGGGCTGTGTGACAAGGCAATCTGAAACCCGCTGTGTCAGACACCACCAGGCTCAGAGCTCACTTCAGGCGGTGCTGGCTGCACTGGGACAGAGGGGTCCTAGCACAAAGGGCAGGTCAGCAGGGAACCCTTGGAGAAGGACAGCTAGGTGAGAGTGAGGGGAGGCCAGCCTGAAATCTCATATCCCTGTCGGCAACGGTCAAAAGTAGAGATTTTGGCTGGTTTCTTGGTTTATTCCGAGAGCCAGTCAGAAGCTATCAGTGATGCTGAAACTGACAGTCACCATATCATGAAGCATCATTCCCAGCCAGAGCTGCTAGGGCAGAGGGGAGAGCCAGTGTCACAACCCTGAGAGGACAGAAAAGGAACTGAGAGAGACGCACACACGAGCCAGCCGGGCCCACAGGTGGGGTAACAGACCAAAGGGGTGTGAGCAGCAGCTGCACAGGATGTGGGCTGGGTTTCATGAACACCAACAGCAGTTTCTCTCTCTGTTCCCAGGACACGATGCAGATAAGCTAGACATAGCCTGGGTGAGAGCAGGGCAGGTGCTGCAGAGACTGCTCCCTGGAGGACGCTGTCTGAAGTGACAGCAAAAAAACCAGTCAGAGGCAACTTAATTTTAGCCCCCTCTCGTGGGTCTCCTCATCCTTCCCTCCCCACGAGGCTCCCGCAAGAACCCAGCACAGCACATTGTGAGAGGGAACACCAGGAAGTAACCAAACCTGCCGAGCTGCACACTCCGAAGCCTCCCTGGATAATTCCTTCCATTGCAGACTGGAGCGTGCATGTGGATTGGAGGTTAGAACCCTGGGCACGACACCCTTGCACGTGCCTTGGCTCACCCCCCCAACCTGGCCTAGCAGATGGACACACCTCGCATCCACAGCCTGTTAGCAAATAAACCAGGGGAGTATTTCTTAAGCAGTGTCAGCAGCTGGCACAGAACAGCACCTAGCTGTCCCACAAGGGCACCTGTCTGTCGGCAGCAGGCTCATGTTGAATCCGCAGGCTGCTGAACAAACCCACTGAGCTTCACTTCTTATCATGGAGAGACAGGCCAAGGACCCCGTTCCCTGCCGCACTATGCCAGCAGCAGTGTGTTGGGGACACCTCGCCTGCTGCCCTGCCACGTCCCAGGAATGGACCACACTAGCCGGGCTATGGACTCTCTGCCCCTTGCTGCAATACAGATCACCCAGCCCTGCCTGGCTTAGCACGTTCCTGACAGCTGCTGGAATGGGCAGGACGCTTCGTAGGGCAGACTGAGTTTCTGCCCAGATCTATGGGTAGAAAGAAAAGCTACAGACCAGCAGCAGTGTGCACTGGTCCATTACTCAGCCCGCAGAGGGCAGGCAGAGCATGCTCAGTGCTGCTTCTCTCCACAGCCTGCTGGCACAGCCTAGCCTATGCTCAAAAAGTCATTACATGCCCCTGGGGACGGTGCATCGAGGCAGAATTCCTCGGCCTCTAAGCCACCTCCCAGGCACAGAGACCAGGAGGAAGGTCAGTCTCAGAGCGAGACTCAGGAGCTCCTGAATACAGAATGCGTCTGATGGGGTCACCTCCACAGTCCCAGTGGGGCACTTGGGGTGCATGAATCCCAGGGGCCAGCAGCACATCCTGAGGAGTTTTGGGGTGCATGGGGGGCACCCGGGATCTTCCATCAGATGCCTCCTGAGAGCCACTGACAATCACCAGCAGCCCAGGTAACGCCCTCTGCCTGCAGCTGCACCAGCCAAACAAGAACTCTGGGTCCTTCTTCATGCACATGGCAAGCAGCAACGCTGCCCTGGTGGCAATTCACAGATCCTAATAACATTCTGCGCGGCGATGGGCAGCCTGCCACTTGCCTGAAAGAGATTACCACTGCAGCACGAATCCAGCACTTCCAGTGCACGCTGGCTGAGAAAGCAGCTGCCCTTGGCTTAGGCCAGCACATTTTGCGTTCACCAGACAAGGCATCCAGGACTACAACAGAAGCCACAGGAGACTCCAAGCACAGCAGCCATTTCCCTGAATGAGTTAGGAACAAAAGCAACACTAGCAGGTGTGTAGACACAGGCACGCACCCAGCTGTTTGTTATCTAGCCACTCCCACCAAGAGACTCATCTACACAGGGAGCTGAGAACAGCTACCCCATCAACACATCCAGGCAAGGCCTGGGACATCAACACCAGGCCCCAGTGACTTACCAGGGAAGTCCAAGCTACCTGAGATATGAACTTCGTAACACTCAAACCAAGTGAACCGACAAGTCTAGCCATCATCATCATCATCAGAGCTCCAGCCAGTTCACTCCAGGCCCCTAAATCTGAAAGGCCAAAGATACCCAAGTGCAATTGCCTCCAAAGGGTTAAGAAATCCTGGTGCAGTCTGTAGGACGAGAGATGTTCAGCAGCGTAAGAGAATAATTTAAGCAGGTCTGTGTTGTAGCTGTTAGCAGGAAGGTTGGGTTCATGCGGATAACTGGGTCATACATATTAATTCACTGACTTGCTGCAAGGATGTCGCAGAGAGATTCCAGCCAAGAGGGAATTTGGATTTAAAAAACAAGTCCTTTAACTAGAAAAGAGCCAGAGGGGTTTCGAGAGAGAACTCCCGCCACAGGCTGTACACCAGGAAAACTTGAATTAAAACGGCAAGCTCACAACAGTGCACCCTGTCCGGAAGTGTAGTGAGCAGCCAACTGAAGCAAAGACAAGCTGCTCTGTCCTCACCTCCCCTAAGCACGGTAGCCCATCCACCTGGTGTCAGTGCACACGATCAGCTCCCACAAGACACAGGCCTGCTGGGGAGCAGGGGTCCGCTCAAACCCTGCATTTCACAGCTCTGGAGAGTTCAGGCCCAAACTCCTCTTTGTAGTTCAGGTTACTAGGACCATTACACCCAAATCCACAGCAGGCCGAGCACATTGATTATACCCCAGCCTCCCTCTCCTCAACCAATTCACGGTGTTTTCATGCTCAACCTCCCAGGCCACCTTGGGGTCTGTTCTCCCCCAGCCTGCAGCTCATTGCAAGCTACACATTCCTCATTTAGACAGCTAAGTCCCCCGGGACTGGTCCTCTCACTCCCCATTTCGTGACCCACCTTTTAGCTTAGCCAGGGTTTAAGCAGCATATCACATCATGCTCATCAGACATGACCATTTCTGTGACCCGAGCACACGGCCAGAGAACTGAGGGCATCTGCTCCATGCACCCAGAACTGCAGTTTGGGGTTTAGCACCAGCAGAGTCTGGGGACCGGCTTGCCCGGGGGTGACCAGCGAGCAGCCTTAGCAGGGGTGCCCACATCCCACCCAAGCACAGCTCTGACCTCCCCCCACTCCATTATGCTCCTGCCCCCATGCTTAGCGCTTTGCCAGAGGAAAGGACCCAGGCGATCACTTGCAGCAACAGGAAACAGCAAGGAGCATCAAATGCAGCCACAGAGAGGCACTAGAGAAAACGCACCCAGTGACTGGCGGGAGCCCATGTGCCCAGCTGTTGAGTGGCAGCTGGGGCAGCGCCAGACCTCAGACACAGAGAGCCCTGCCCCCCCCGGGGGGGGTGACCCACAGGAAACAGCCTACAGCATCTGCCCCTGCAGCTGTCCTACAGTCCCCCCCACACGCCCCACCACTCTTCCCAAGCCCAGTAACGCGATCCTCGGCTCGCTCTCCACACTGGGGGGCACCCTCCCTCTCACTGCCCCCCAGCCCAGCAGCCCCAACCCCTAGCAGTGTCCCAGCTGCCCCCCCAGCCACCCTGCACTGCCCCCTCCCCTCCATCCCCCCTTCCCCACAGCCCCACCCCCCCAGCCTAGCACCCCAACCCCTAGCAGTGTCCCAGCTGCCCCCCAGCCACCCTGCACTGCCCCTCCCCTCCACCCCCCCGTCCCCCACAGCCCAGCACTGCCCCTTCCCCACAGCCCAGCCCACCCCAACCCCCCACAGCCTAGCACCCCAAAACCTAGCAGTGTCCCAGCTGTCCCCCAGCCACCCTGCACTGCCCCCTCCCCTCCACCGCCCAGCACTGCCCCTTCCCCACAGCCCCAGCCCCCCCAACTCCCCACAGCCCAGCAGCCCCAACCCCTAGTAGTGTCCCAGCTGCCCCCCAGCCACCCTGCACTGCCCCCTCCCCTCCATCCCCCCATCCCCCACAGCCCAGCACTGCCCCTTCCCCACAGCCCAGCCCCCCCAACTCCCCACAGCCCAGCAGCCCCAACCCCTAGCAGTGTCCCAGCTGCCCCCCAGCCACCCTGCACTGCCCCCTCCCCTTCACCCCCCTTCCCCCACAGCCCAGCACTGCCCCTTCCCCCACAGCCCAGCACTGCCCCTTCCCCACAGCCCAGCAGCCCCAACCCCCCCCAGCCTAGCACCCCAAGCCCTAGCAGTGTCCCAGCTGCCCCCCCAGCCCCCCAAGCCCTAGCAGTGTCCCAGCTGCCCCCCCAGCCCCCCAAGCCCTAGCAGTGTCCCAGCTGTCCCCACACCGCCCCCTCCCGGGCCCCGCGCTCACCGTAGCCGCTCTCCTCCTCCATGCTGCCCGCCGCTGCCCCCGGCTGCCTCTGGCGGCGGCGGGGCCCCGCGCTCGCTCCTTCCCCGACCCCGCCCGCCTGGGGGCGGAGCTCACCAGCGGGGCGGGGCCTCTGAAGCCGGGCTGGGAGCGGCCATGGGCTTGGGCCACGTGATGCCGGTGGGCGGGGCGGAGAGCGAGTGTGCGCGTGCGCGGACGCTTGGGTTTTTCCCCTGGGGAGTGGGACCTGGGGTGGGAGAGTGGAGCCAGGACTCCTGGGTTCCTTCCCCAGCTCTGGGAGGGGAGGGGAGCCAGGACTCCTGGGTTCTCTTTCCAGCTCTAGGAGGGGAGGGGAGTGGGGCCTGGGGTGGGAGAGGGAGAGGGGAGTCAGGACTCCTGGGTTCTCTTCCCAGCTCTGGGAGGGGAGGGGAGTGGGGCCTGGGGTGGGAGAGGGGAGTCAGGACTCCTGGGTTCTCTTCCCAGCTCTAGGAGGGGAGGGGAGTGGGGCCTGGGGTGGGAGAGGGGAGTCAGGACTCCTGGGTTCTCTTCCCAGCTCTGGGAGGGGAGGGGAGCGGAGCCAGGACTCCTGGGTTCTTTCACCAGCTTTGGGAGGGGAGTGGGGTCTAGGGATGGGGAGAGCCAGGACTCCTGGGTTCTCTCCCCAGCTCTGGGAGGGGAGTGGGGTCTAGGGATGGGGAGAGCCAGGACTCCTGGGTTCTCTCCCCAGCTCTGGGAGGGGAGTGGGGTCTAGGGATGGGGAGAGCCAGGACTCCTGGGTTCTCTCCCCAGCTCTGGGAGGGGAGTGGGGTCTAGGGATGGGGAGAGCCAGGACTCCTGGGTTCTCTCCCCAGCTCTGGGAGGAGAGTGGGGTCTAGGGATGGGGAGAGCCAGGACTCCTGGGTTCCATTCCCAGCTCGGCCTGACTCTTCGTATGACCACAAGTAAGTCACTTCATCGCTGCCTCTCTTTCCCCAGCCCTATAGTGGGGATAACGTTCAGCCCCAACCGGCCTCTCTGGAGTATTGTGAGCCGAATTCATTTTGGCCGAAGGCTTTGGGGTGCTGGGGGTTTGTACCCATGTGGCCAAAAGGCTCTAGAAGCCTCCTGTTTAAAGTGCCACTTTCTGGTTAAAGGGTTATCAGCTACCAGACATCAGGTGTGGCACCAGCACCGGCTTCTCTGTGGGCCTCTTCAGCAGCATGGCCGGAGGGAGAGAGCTGCCCCAGACGCAGCCAGGCAGTTACGGCATAGGCGCCCCCAGCCCAGTAACTAAGCGCTCACCCTACAGCAGCCAGAGAGCCCCACACACGAAGAAATAATGACTCTTCAGCCAGCCCAGAGCTGGCCCCCAGGTACAGCAGTGAAGGCTCATTTCAAGCTGCAACCCAACCACAGAGCTTAAGAATTAAAGCTCGTGCTGTCCGCTAGGGAAGAGCAATGACCATTTCTAAAAGAAGCCGGTGTGGGTGCAGCCAGGCCGACAGCCGGAGTGAGAAGAATACATGGAGAGTGTTGAAGAGGGGAAGGAATTCAAGAAGAGAATTCAGCCAGAATGAGACGTCAGTAAAAGAACGATTCTGCAACAAGACGATGCGGGTGAGACGTGGACGTTAAAACCTCTGCCAGCCGAGCTGAGTGAATGGATGGAAAATAAAACACGAGAAGTGGAGGTGTCGTATAAGAGAGGGGATTCTTCTAGTCTCTCTAAACACCTGAAATCACCATGCTCAACTCACTGTGGCAGCGTGAAAGCTTGAGATGGTGCAATCTGAACTGCAGAGGAAGGACAGAAAGCTTTTAACAGATTTGAGACTAGCAGATCCCTCCTCTGTCATCTTTTCTCCAGACTAAACAGGCCCCGTTTTTTAACCTTTCCATATAGGTCAGGTTTTCTAAACCCTTTTGTTGCTCTCCTGTGGACACTTTCCAATTTGTCCATATAATTCCTTAAGTCTGGCACCCAGCACTGGACACAACACTCCATCTGATGCCTCACCAGTGCTGAGTAGATCAGGACAATTACATCCCATGTCTTAGATTCGACACACCTGTTAACGTGCCTCGGAATGTGAGCCTTTTTCCCCCAACTGCATCACATTGGCTCGTATTCAGTTTGGGATCTACTATAACCCCCAGATCCTTTTCAGTGGCACTATCCAGTTTTCCCCCATTTTGTAGCTGATTTTTCCTTCCTAAGTGTAGTACTTTGCACTTGTCTTTGAATTTAATTTTGTTGATTTCAGACCAATTCATCAAGGTCATTTGAATTCAAATCCTGTCCTCCAACATGCTTGCAACCCTTTTGAGCTTGGTGTCATCTGCAAATTTTATAAGTATATTTGCCACTTTATTATCTACATTAGGGTGACCAAATGTCCTGATTTTATAGGGATAGTCCCAATTTTGGGGGCTTTTTCTTATATAGGCACCTATTACCCCCCACCCCATCCCGATTGTTCACACTTGCTATCTGGTCACCCTAATCTGCATAATTAATGAAAATATTGAATAGTACCAGACCTAAGGCAGACCCTTGCAGGATCCCACTAGATATGTCCTCCCAGTTGACAACCATGGTTTACTGTCAAATTGTGCTAAATCTGAGTGCAAGTTTTCAGCTAGTTGTGCACCCACCTTACAGGATGACTTGAATAATCTAAATATTCTTTAATGTGTTCCTTCCCCCATCTTAATGTTAATTGCATTGAGTATCTGGTCATAATTAACCTTTTTAGTGAAGATTGAAGCAAAATAGGCATTAGACACCTCAGCCTTCTTGACTTCATCCATTATTAGCTCTCCTTCCCCACTAAAGTAGAGGGCCTACATGTTCCTGTCTTTCTCTTGTTCCTACTGTATTTATAGAACCTCTTCTTATTGCCTTTTAGATTGCTTGCTACCTGTAACTCATTGTGTGCCTTACCCATTCCCATTTTGTCCTTACCTGCTTGTGCTAGGCTGTTGTACCCCTCCTTAGCAATTGGTTCACATTTCCACTTTCTGTGGGATTCTCAGGTCATTGGAGCCATCTTGGCCTCATACTATTCTTCCTATCTTTCCTTTGTGCGTCAGATGGCCAGAATTCCTGAACTCTTTTTTTCCTTGAATTTTCTTTCTAGGAGACCTTACCCACCCATTCTCTGACTTTGTTAGTCTGCTTGTTTGAAGACCACTATCCATATTCTGCTCTTTCCTTAGAATCATGAAATCTCTCATTTCATGTTCATTTTCACCCAAATTGCCTTCAAGCTTCAGATTTGCTACCAATTCCTCCATTAGTCAGAACCAAGTCTGAACCAGCTGTCTAGGTGGGTACTTC